>NC_143052.1:169039166-169347500 GCF_052426305.1 Pelodiscus sinensis | reverse complement strand
CGAGACCAACCCGGAAGCACCCCAGCTGCTCTGCTCCCGGCTTCCCCGATTCAACTGCTGGTCAGTTTCAGCAGCAGCTGAATGGGGGAAGCCTATTCGGCTGCCCCAGCACTTCCGGGTTCCTGATGGTGCCGGACCATCAGGAGTCCCGGAGCATTGGATGCTGGACTAATGGAGTTTTACTGTATATGGTGAGGTTACTGAGTGATGCAATTCTGTGGAAGTGCTGCACTGCAATAACAATTCTGCTCAGGAGAAGATTGTTACACAGTAGTTCCTTTGGCTTGCCTTTTAATGGCTCAGAAAATACAAATTCAAGATCTAGTGACAAATTTTAGAAGATTTGTGTTTAGTTCTGGTTTTCATCCTCTCTCAGAGCTTGTCTACGCTGCCACTATACTGCAATGAAACTTTCTCACTTAAGGTGTAAAAAAGCACCAGTGCGAACAGGCTCCCACTGCTGTTAGCTATTCCGCTTGTGGAGTTAGTTTATCTCTCTTGCAGTCTCGGTGTTCTGATTAAATTGCCATGTTAAAGTGCTGCTGTGGCTGCCATTTAAACTTTGAAGTGAAGACAGAGACTCAGTAAGCTTCCTATTTTATACAGCACAAGCACCTGCAACCTTGAACCAGATTCCTATAGGCATCGCTGTGGTGCCCCACAGTTGGGTGTAAGGAGGTGCGACTTTCACTCCAGAAGACTATATTAGCACACTCAGGACCTTTAAGTTCAAGCCTGCACATCCACACGGGAGCTACAGCATAGCATTTTGTGCACACTGCTACTCACATGCTCTGAATATGAACTGCCAGGCAGTGAATGCAAACAGGCTAGAAGTGCAGGTGGATACAGGAAGACAGATGAATATAATGGAGCCTAGTGCAAAGCTCATTGAAGTAGGTGAGGCATTCCACTGAGTTCTTGGGCATTGGATCAGGCCCTTCATGAGCATACACTAGCGACTTCATTTGACTTAGCAAGCATTGTGAAGCCCCTGGTTAGCTCATTGCTTTGGGATACCAAATTCTCTTTTGTTTGTACAAATATCCACCTAGAACTGTATATGTGTAATTACTCTTTTGAGATGTTCCAAAATCTCAGAAACTACACCACTACACAAAGCCCTTATTGTGCATAATTCTAGAAGGCTGCTACACATACATAATATAGTTGGGTAAGAAATATTTTTATACTCTTGGCTACAAAGAAATAAAACATAGACTGCTGTGCTATAAATGATGGCTTTGAGAAGATACTCCCACTTGCTTAATTCTCCTTTTCACTTTTTCCTATTATATAGTTGATGACTTACTTTTAAGGCTGTTACTTTATATACATTGTGTAAATACTGCTAGGCTTCTGGGCACCTGTTGAGATATTTTTACAATTAGGCACTCATAGTGCTAGCTTGTCTTTTGTTATGGTTTTTTAGTGACACATATCTTTTGCTTTTTCAGTTTCCCTTATGCACTGCTTTTCTGCTTTGATATGATGAAAGCCATAATCAAACACAATTTAGATTGATTTTCTATTTACAGTTACCATACCGCATTATACACTTCATTGTCAGAAAAGGTCCTGAAGTAACACTGCAGTTGTAACTACTAAATTCAGAACACTATAGTTTCACTGTTCTGTTTTATGAGGCCATAATCTATTCTAGTACCTGATTAGTACCTCAAAAATAGCAAAATCACAACTATTATTGTTATTTTAAAAGGTTTTGCTTTGCTAAATCTTATTATTATGTTTTATTGTTTGTTTTTACTCTTAACGGGGCTGGGTGAAATTTGATTAAAGTGCAAGCATTCTTTGCTGGATATAGAAACAGTGCCCTCCCTCCACAGACAGAACTCACATTGGCACTGGTACAAGTTCCTCGTATGCATCTGTGGCATGTTATTGTGGTGTTCAGGAATCAGTTAGGCTACGTCTACACTGGCCCCTTTTTCGAAAGGGGCATGCTAATTTTAAACTTCGGAATAGGGAAATCCGCGGGGGATTTAAATATCCCCCGCGGCATTTAAATAAAGATGTACGCCGCTTTTTTCCAGCTTGGGGAAAAGCCGGAAAAAAGCATCTAGTAGGAACTTATTCAAAGTAGGAATAAGAGATCCTCCGGAATAGGGCTTTATTCCGGAGGATCGGGCCAGTCTAGACGCTTTTTTCCAGCTTTTCCCCAAGCCAGAAAAAGCGGCGGACATCTTTATTTAAATCCCGCGGGGGATATTTAAATCCCCCGCGGAGTTCCCTATTCCAAAGTTTAAAATTAGCATGCCCCTTTCGAAAAAGGGGCCAGTGTAGATGTAGCCTTAGTGTTTAAGGTGTTTGAAAGAGTCCTGCTTTATTTCGTGACCAGTTCCAACTGACTAGTCAACACCACGAGCTCCTAAAATGTCTTGCCCAGACTCTGTTTGGGACAGTCAGTCTTTAATAACATAGTCCCAATGCAACACTTATGGCCAATATTCTCTCTATTTTTTTCCATCCATGTGCAGAATAAATGCTGTTATGTGCACCAAGGCGTGTGTGGCTGTGCACCACCACTAGAAACATGCTTCTGGCTGTGGGCACTGTGAGTGCTCTGCTAATCAGATAGGCAACACCTCTCCTGGATGGACATTCAAGTGCCCAACTTACAGGGAACACTATGGCCCAAACCAGTTTTTGCAAGAGAGCAATTAGTGTTTCATTTGATATGGTTTGTTTTTTTCCAGATCAACTATATTTTATTATTTCTGCTGAATTTGAAAACCTGCATATAAACCTAGGTTGGAATAATTAAGGGGAAATCTTTAAATGTGGGGTTATGGAAGTTGAACATCTAACTTCATGTATAGGTACCTAAATAAGTGTGCTTGTTTCCTACAGCTGTATGCTTCCATAGCTCTTTTGAGGGCATTGGTATTCCACACTTGACATTTTTGGCCTGTGAAACTTTTACTGATACCTGACAACTTTTTTCAAATTGACCAGTATTTTGGGGTAACCAACTTGAGAGTAAGAGTCATTAGTAAATCCCATTTTTAAAAGAAAGGTTATTTGGTCATCTGGAGCTTTTGAGGGAGTGGTCTACTGCAACCTAAATTTGGAGCCTTCAGTAGAAAACAGAAGGAGCTGAAAAGATCGAATTTATTTGTTTATTTTTATTATGCAAGGCAAACTATGAGCGCTCTGTATCTTTTCTCCAGTATTAAGATGCCCTTGCCTTCAGATACACAGGCAGTCTGAGGAAAAAAGACTGATCATTTTAGTGAGTGGGTTGGATGCACCTAAAGTGGGGAAGATTGAACCCAGGAGGAATTCTTCCCTGGGAGAGTACAGACAGTCTTTCTGCCATTTTGCTTTCTGGAGGTCTTTCCATCAGGAAAAGGCATAGCTGGATCTCTGTGGGAGGCTGCCCAGCAGATGAATTGAAATTCCTGCTGTACTTTCCAGGCTGTCTTGGACTCTCTTCCTGAGCTGGGAACATGATGATCAATGAACTCTTGAGGTCCCTTCCAGTTCAAGTATACTATATATATATTTTTGCTACTCTCTAAAGGTATGTCTACACTAGCCCCCTAGTTCGATCTAGGGAGGCTAATGAGGACAACCGAAATTGCAAATGAAGTGCGAGATATTAAAATATCTCGCACTTCATTAGCATGTTCCCGGCCGGTCGTCATTTTAGAAATTGACTAGCCCGAAGTAACTGCCCATATCTACACACGGCAGTGAAATGGGATTCCAAATTAAAGCCCTAAATCGAATTAGCTGTTATTCCTCCTGGAAAGAGGTTTAACAGCTAATTCGATTTAGGGTTTTAATTCAGAATCCCGTTTCACTGCCGTGTGTAGATGCGGGGAGTTACTTCGGGCTAGTCAATTTCTAAAATGGCGACCGGCTGGGAACATGCTAATGAAGTGCGGGATATTTAAGTCCCGCGCTTCATTTGCAATTTCAGTCACCCTCATTAGCCTCTCTAGATCGAACTAGGGGGCTAGTGTAGACATACCCTAAGGTGCTAAAGGACCACTCATTTTTTAACTTTATTCCACTGTTGCTTTCCACTAGAAAGAGTTTTAGCGGCAGTACTCTGCAGAACTGGGATATGTCCCAGGATCAAATGATGCCCAGAGGCTTAACTCTTTCCTTTACAACTAAGATATCTGTTACCCTACCAAAACTTTTTGCTCCTTTTTCAGCAATGCATTTCTGCATAGTCATGTTATTTCTATTATATCTGGCCATATACATAAATCTTAAATATTATCTATCTTTCTATCTAGATAGATAATTACACAGATATTATTTATTTATACAGATAAATATAATCCTCTTAGATGGCATTTTTTTCAATGGCATTTGCTCAGGGTGACTCCTGAATACCCATTAGAGCGGCACATCCATTATGGATGGATCGTTTTGCTCTTCCATAACCTGACAGACAACAGAGTGTTTGAATTGCAGTCCCAATACCTCAGGGGGTCTCTTGATTTGTTTATTACAAGCCAAGGGGAGTTGCCCTGCTGTGGTATAACCTTGGATGTCTTTTATAGATTCCAAGCTGCAACATAAGGGCAAGCCCTGAACAGATACCAATTTGAATTGAGGAGAGAACTCTAAGAACTCTAATCTTAACAGTAGTTTTTTACCCCAGCTCCTTTCCTCACTATTGTTAATCCTTCCTAAATGTTGCATCCTCTTCCATCTCTTGAAAATCAGGTTGTGGGGCTCAGCGACTCAGGCAGATGCTCTCCTGAGCCAAGGAGTTTGTTGAATTTAATTCTGTATGTGCTGACCCTAGACATTCCAGAGTATGTTAGCTGTCTTAAAGCCTTCACTATCTGAATTCATGGGAGGTGAGTGGAGCCTCGGGGAGAGGTTAAGAGAGCTGCTGGTATTCATAATCATTAAAGGCACATTGAGGGTGCCAGGAGCCTTGGAAGAGCTGTGGAGGGGGGAGTGGTGAAGGAAGAAAGGAAGCTGAGAGTAGAAAGAAGAAAAGGTTCAGGTAAGTTTTGCATGATTGCATGCCAGGGAATTAGGAGACTATTGGAGCATCATGAAAAAGGAAACATGGCCATGCTAGGAGCCAAGAAGATGGAGCCAATCTTATCTTTTCTGCACTGGTCCCTTCATCCCTGCTGCATAAAAATGTTGCTAAGTTTACTTCCCAGACATTCACTTTTCTTTCAAAGAGCAGAAAATGGTAGGAAAAAACCCTGATTGCCTCTCAATCAACAGTTTACAGTGGAATAGGGAGGGGATGCAGCTGAGGGACTCATTATCTGCCAGACCTACCTGCCATGTAATTCAAGAGGAATGAAGGAGGGGCCATTTTTGAAAGGAAGAAACCAGACTAAACTGAAAAAGAGACTTTACTTTCTTGCTTGGACCAAAAGATGTTTATACTCCACAAAGGGAAGAACAAAAGCTTTTATTATTTTGGTTCTGGGAGCATACCGTTGGAGAGGATAGGAGTCAGTCTATGACAAGTACTTAAATTCCTGAATTCTAACATTGCAATCCGTGGGTTTTGAAGTCTATGGGACTACTTGCATGTTTAAAACTACACATTTGGGCTGCATCTAGACTGGCATGATTTTGCGCAAATACTTTTAACGGAAAAAATTTTCCGTTAAAAGTATTTGCGCAAGAGAGTGTGTATACCGGCATGTGCCTTTGCGCAAAAGATTTGCTTTTGCGCAAAAGCATCTGTGCCAGTGTAGACGCTCTCTTGCGCAAGAAAGTTCCGATGGCCATTTTAGCCATCGGGCTTTCTTGCGCAAGAAATTAACTTGGCTGTCTACACTGGCCCTCTTGCACAAGAATACTTGTGCAAGAGGGCTTTTCCCTGAGCGGGAGCATCAGAGTATTTGCGCAAGAAGCACTGATTTTGTACAGTACAAAGTCAGTGTTCTTGCGCAAATACTCGCGGCCAGTGTAAAATAGTATATGACATAGGCTTTTGCGCAAAATCCTGCCAGTCTAGACCCACCCATACAGAAATCTTTGCAGGATTGTGATCATGCATGGAGGAAAGTGGGTCTGGAGGAATGCCAGTCTGAATCTAGACAATCATTTAAAGCCATATGGGGGTAAAGGAAAATGCCATACTTCTCACCCACAGCCATTTCAGATTTGGGGATGATTTACATCTTCAAGTCAGGGGCACTGCTATGGATACCTTTTTGACCCCACAGCACACTACAATTTTTATGGCTGTCTTAGAACAACACTTCCACAGCTCTCATCCAAATGCCTCTCATCAACTTGCAGTTCATCATCTGGACCCATGAGAGGGAGGCCCAACAATTTCCACCCCACCATCAATCTCAGCCTGGACACAAGAGACTCACTTCCTGAACACTACAGTGCAAATAAGTGATGACCACATAAACACCACCCTATACCAGAAACCTACTGACAGCTATATTTACCTACATGCCTCCATTGTTCATCCAGAACACATGACATGATCCATCGTCTACAGCCAAGCCCTAAGATACAACTGCATTAGCTCCAATTGCTCAGGCAGAGACAAATGGCTACAGAATCTCTGTAAATCATTCTTGAAAATACAGTATCCTCCCTGGGGAAGTGAAGAAACAGATTGACAGAGCCAGATGAGTACCTAGAAGTCACCTACTACAGGCAGACCCAACAAAGAAAGTAACAGAGCACCACTGTCTATTACCTACAGCCTTAGTTAAAACCTCTCTAACACATCATCAAGAATCTATCACCGATCCTAGGTGATGATCCCTCTCTCTCACAGACTTTGGGAAACAGCCAGTCCTCATTACAGACAGACAGCCCCCCGATCTGAAATATACTAGACCCCCCCAACAGAAACACTAACCCAGGAACCAATCCCTGCAACAAACCCCATTGCCAAATCTGTCCACACATCTACTCTAATGACACCATCCATCATAGGACCTAATCACATCAGCCATGCTATCAAAGGCTCTTTCACCTGCACATCTACTAATGCAATATGTGCCAGCAATGCCCCTCTGCCATGTACATTGGACAAACTGGACTGTCTCTACACAACAGAATAAATGACACAAATTAGACATGAAGAATAGTAACATACAAAAACCAGTGGGAGAACAAGTTAGTCTCCCTGCACATACAGTTATAGACTTGAAAGTTGCCATCCTCAAGCTAAAAAACTTCAAAAACAGGCTGCAACTTGAAACTGTTGAGCAGAGATTCATATCCAAATTTGACATCATCAGAATGAATCTGAATAGGGACTGGGAATGGTTCTCTCATTCAAATAAGTCATTTTCTGCTTTAGGTGTTCACACCTTATTATCTATATCCATCCTGATTGACTTAGCTCTGATGTAACACTCCTATTTCCATATACCTACTAATTGTTTCTTTTTCTTTCACTTCATGAATCTGATTAAGTGAGTTGCAACTCATGAAAGCTTTTGCAATAATAAAACCTTTAATCTTTACTAACTGGACTCCTTGTTGTTTTTGCTGAAAAAGACTACTATGTCTACCTCTCTGAAACCTCCCATACTTATTTTTTTCTCTCTCTCTGACAGGATCCATCCCAAAACTCTCCTCCCAGTTGGTAGGTGGATTAAAGTATGAGGCTTGGACAGTTAAAACCCCTAAGTCACAGAATGAGTAGGGCCCTGGATTGTCTTAAGTCATTCTACCTGCAACCTGAATACTTGGATAACTTTATGTAGGCTTACAGCTTTGAAGGGCTTCTGCATTGTTATTCATGTATTTCGATTGTTAACATCTATAAATTAAACTGAAATATTGGGGAAAGTTTATGGAGAAAGTGGTGGCTCTTTGGTTACTTTATCCCTTTTAATCATGTCCCTTTTGATCAGTGTCAAGTTTTATTCTACCTGAACACCAAATGAGATAATCTCATTTCTTATTAACAATGACAATGGTACCTTGTCACAACTGATTTCGTAGATCTCTTTCTGCTTCCTTTTGGCATTGTACATCAAGGAGCTCTTGTAGGAACACCTCAAGGAAATACAGTTGTGGGCTGTCTAGTTATGTCCTTTGAGGCATTTAAATCTGTGATTTCATACTCCAGTTTCCTTTTGTAGGTTATGTGAGGAATCAGAACCAGAGGTCTGAATGGATGAATGTACCAATCTCAAGGATGACATATTAGCATCCATTCCCTGTGGCTTTTAAAAAAAGACAGCAATATTTTATAGTTAGTCCATTGCACACAAAAAAAATCCAATTTTGCAGTTACTGCTGTTACCAGATTTACCCAATGCTCTGGGGTATACTCATTTATTAGGGTTACTCTTATGGGACTGGGGGGAGGTTAACAATTCTATCAGTGTGCTGCTTGTGCTTACTTGTGCTCTCATATGGAGCTGAATTCTCCTTGCTGCCAATTCCCCCTCCCACTGGAGCTCTCCTGCAGGAACTAGGTTCCTCAGGATGGGGTTCTTCCTACCTTAGCAACACACACAGACATTCACACCCACTAACAGAGCATGTTTGAGAACACTGGGTAATCAGCACTCACAAGCTGAACCCCTTATATGTCCCTGGACTCAGCAGGCTGGGTTTAACAGCAATGCCACACTACACCCTCATGAACCTTTGGACTCAGTGGGCTGGATTAAACAGCACTTTATGCTGCCATACTCATATGCCCCCAGGTTCAGCATTTCCCTATCCCCACTTTCACATCACAATCATTCGCAGGTAAGTCACACAATGAGCAAACCCCACAGGATTTTGGGCACTACAGGGATCTTTAGCTTGGATACAAGAAGCGTTGTTGCAGAGTGAATGGAAAAGCCGAAACAACACCCCTTGAGGAAGAGTGAGCGAAAGAGAAAGAAAGAGAGAGAAGCAGCCAGCTTAACAACGAAAGTTATTTATTTTTGATAGATAGATAGATAGATAGATAGATAGATAGATAGATAGATAGATAGATAGATAGATAGATAGATAGATAGATAGGGAGCCAAACACACAAAACAAAGAGTTACAATATTAAATCTAAATTGAAACTGATTACAAATGTTAGGGCTAGCTAACCATATAACAGTTTACATAGGGAAGAGTCAGGAGGCTATGCTTAGAGAGAGGTAGCTGCGGGGGATGGAAGGGGGGAGGAGGGGGAAGGGGAGAAGAGAGACCTTACCACTCCATGAAGCTTGCACTGATCAGGGTTCCCAGATGGTTATGGGAGCTGGGGGTCCAGAGGGCAGGAGACAAGCAAAGCAGAGCCCCCAGCATGATCAGACAGGAGATGAAGAAGTCTCAATGGAACTGAAGCAGTTTAAATCCAGGTATCAGAACAGTTTTTCTTGGGCAATGGTAGGAGTTTTTATAGGGTTAGGACAATAGTTCAAAGAGAACACTGGATTTGTTTATGGGTAAACAGAGGCAAGACAATAGAGACTCATCACATCTGGTTATGGGTGATGTTCCTTGAACAGCTCACAATGCAACTAGGCAGTTTCAGTATTTTGGAGGTCAATAGGATCCATTACTAGAATTGGTCTGATAATGACTAATTTGGGTGTGAGCAGGCCTGGGTTCATTAGCATCTGGAGCAGAGATTTCCCATCAGGCAGTGCTGCTCTGCTTTCGGTATCCCACAGTTCAGTGTGGTTCCTGTTTTGACAGAGCTCGACTCCATTCTGTATACTTATGGAAATGTGTCTCTGTTCTATCTTCAATGCAGATGCGGCTGGGGTGTTTCATTAATTCTATCATCCTTGTCTGAAGCAGTTTAGATGTGTCTTCCCCGGCTTTTTCATTGCTTTGTCTTTGATTCAAGCAAAGGCCTGTGGGAGGGGGATGGTTTTCTATGAAAGTTTTCTCTGCCCCAAGAGCACAGAGTGGACAGGTGGCCGTGCTCTGGCTCCCCAAGAATCACAGAGCTGGTGGGTAACACTGCAGATTTCCAAACAGAGATACCTCATTGCACTTTGGAGTAGGCCTGAAAAATAATTTCCAACCTACCCCATGGCTCTAAATTTCCAAATTCAAATGACACCTACCCACTATGATTATACTACCAAGCACAGTCCTGGCCTGAGGACTTTGTGAAGGGTCAAACAAATTGCTCTTTGGAACCCACTAATTTAACCAACTTTAAAAGAGAAGGAAGACTAGGTTCTACACTGTTCTAGCGTAGGAAAAGTCTGCAGCAATTATTTGTGTTGGTGTGTTTACATAGATGCCTATGTTGGCATAGTCAGGCCTTAAAAGACAGTACTGGACCTATAAGGGTTTGAAACACCCACTGGCTAGAAGTCTGTCTGTCTGTCTGTCTGTCTGTCTGTCTCCCCTTGCCCACACACACACGTAATGGTGATATAAATAGAAAGACAGTGGGACTAATGGTGCACAGGAGGAAATCCTGTCACTATATCTTTAAGGACCCTGGTGCCAGGAGCCTAACACAGAGAAAGGGGCATGGTTCCCCTCTTGCCCAGTGTGTTAGGGATGAGCTGGGAGAAAAAGTTCAGCATAAAGATGGCCTCCATCCATTTCAACTGCCAGACCAGATACTAGATGTCTACCTGACTTTCCTAGCCTCAGTATTAATTGAGGGGAAAAGAGGTCAGCTGGACTAAGTCCAGCAGCTGGTTAAATGATCAGCTCCAAGGAGAAAAGCTGTTTAAAGAGAGAGAGGCAGGGGGCCTGAGGTAAAACCCAAGCTAGCGGGGAAGCTGCTGCAAAGCTTTCCAGGGAGTGGAGAAGCTTGAGGCCTTGGCCATGCCAGACTCAGATTTGTTGTTTTGGGACTTAAGTCCTTAAGACATTGAGTTAAGCCCCTTTAACTCATTGTTCAAGTGCTGTGCCTGCCTTAGAATGCCTAATACTGCTGTCCTATTAAATGGAGATACCCTGACATGAATTAGAGAGTTTGGCTTCTACCCGACTGGGCTGTTAGTAACTTTATTGTTATTGCATCAAAGGAAGTGCTAAGGCGGGCTGTAGCAGGGCCATACTTAGCTACAAAGGGGTGTGCTGGAGAAGCTTATACTGTTATACTGCAACATTTAAAATGTGTTTTCAAGGAACATATTTTTCCAAATTAATTGGAGGCTTGGAGTCTGCTAGTACCCTCCATCTCATACAGTGTGGTGTATTTCCCTCTTCCTTGCCCCCCAGTTTAACGCTAACATCCATATTAGGCAACAGTATCCATAGAAAGGCTCAAAATAGCCAGGCTGCCCTTTATTCAAAACATAAAACTCTAGGACATGTGCTCAGGAGGTGCAATAAAATCAGTTAGTATAAATAAAGTAATAATAGCAATCTGTTTTGTGTCTTCTTGTATTCTCTTTCCATTTCTTTATTCCCTTTTAAAAATATCTTGTCAGACCCATCCCCATACTATTACGTTCATCCCCATACAATTACATTTATCTTATTTGTGTCCATTGTAGTGTTGTATTTTGCTGTTTTAAGGCCAGATTCTGCCACCTTTTCTCATGCTGTGTAATATTATGTTCCCCTACTACACTCAGCTGTGTCTAGACTGGCCACTTTTTCCAGAAAAGCAGCTGCTTTTCCGGAAAAACTTGCCAGCTGTCCACACTGGCCGCTTAAATTTCCGCAAAGGTACTGACGATCTCATGTAAGATTGTCAGTGGTTTTGTGGAAATACTATGCTGCTCCCGTTCGGGCAAAAGTCTTTTTCCAAAAAACTTTTGCTCAAAAGGGCCAGTGTAGACAGCAGAGATTTGTTTTCCGCAAAAAAGCCCCAATCGCGAAAATGGCAATCGGGGCTTTTTTGCGGAAAAGCGCATCTAGATTGGCCACGGGGGCTTTTCCACAAAAAGTGCTTTTGCGGAAAAGCATCCTGCCAATCTAGATGTGCTTTTCCGAAAATGCTTTTAACGGAAAACTTTTCTGTTAAAAGCATTTCCGGAAAATCATGCCAGTCTAGACGTAGCCATTGGTTTTAGTGGCAACACTTGGGAGTAAGGTATTAACTGGAGCAAATATCTGGCCATGAACACTTAAGTTCCCTGTATGCAGGACTGGAGTCTCCTCTGCTCTGTAAAATACTGAACATGTTATGGGAACCCAATAATAAATAACTACTCTAGCAGTAATGAGGTCTGTGGTTGCCTCTTCAGCTCTGATGGTGGTCCTTGCATCACTTATGTAGGCAATATCATCTACTATATACTTGAGAGAGTTTGTCTGCCAGTCTGTTTGTCTGTTTGTTCAAGCACTCCTCCTAAATGGTAAGCGCTAGGACTACCACATTCAATATACAGCTTCTTCTTATCTTAAATCAAGGTAAGTGCTTGGTTGGGCCAGGAAAATGGGATGGGTCTGGAATGGGATTGCTTCTCATTAAACCATACAGAAAAGAGAGAATCACCAGACAGGCGAAAGGGGCTGGCTGGAGGCACATCCCTTCCTGCAGTCTGAGACTGCCCACGCCTTGTTGGCTGCTACCCCTTCATCATGGGGAAGTTTGCTGCATTCCTCACTCTGGCTGAGGATGCAGGAGGCACATGAACATGGACCTACTCCACCCCTCCCCTGCCTGTGCCCACTGGAGCTGCAGCAGCTTTGAAAGGCACTTCTCACTTGGCCCCAAGCTGTTGTGGTGAGAGAGATTTGGGGTTATCTTCTCTCCCCAGGGCAGAACCCCTGCATACTGAATCTCTCATACCCACCCCAGAGCAATGATTTAAATGAAGCATGTACATTTCATTTTGTTTTCCAAAAACCAAACGACACTGGGTACATTTTCTAGTTTACTTCTAAAACTGCTGAAACGGTGCCAAAGAGACCAGCAGAGTCACCTTTTCCCAGTGATAAAAATGTAGCCGTGTTTTGTTTTGTTTTGTTTTTAATTGTATCCTTTGGTATATATGGTTGTGACTATTTTCTTCCACTATTTGATCTGAGGAAGTGGGTCTGGCCCACGAAAGCTCATCATCTAATAAACCATCTTGTTAGTCTTTAAAGTGCTACATTGTCCTGCTTTTCCCAGTCTGGGATTTATGTACAAGCTCAATCCCCATTGTTATTTCTGGATGGGCAGACCGCTGTAAAATATTTCACAGACCTGACTTATTTTACAGACAATAAGTTTTCTTCGTCTGTCTTAGGGTGAAACCTTGGCCCTATTGTGCTCAGCGCTGTGGAGTGGGGTGGAGTATACTTCTGTGCCCAGGTTGGGTTAGCCTGCCCTTTAACCACCCTGTGAGAAGAAGTCTGGCTTTTTGGTAGTAGAGAACTGTGTACAAGAAAAGGGTCTGGGTTGGCAATTTTAACGGAACCATGTCATAGAATCCTAAGTTCATTATAAATGATAAAGAAGCTATTAAATGTGCACAGATAAAAAGAGCACTGACTTACTTGCAAGGGTGGCATTTATTGGGGCTAGGGAGCAGTAGCCCTCTCTGCATTTGGAACCCCTGGATTTCATACTTGAGATCTGCTTAAAACTGTATGCCATGTCTCCAAAGGCAGTTCTTAAATGCAACAGAGTTTGAGCTGCACATTTTTAAAGACCAAGAAAGAATACATGTACAGATTTATTTTTGAGAATAATAGTGGTTTCCTTCCCCTGAAAAAAAATTGTTCCATCTAAGGTAACAAACAAAACACAATCCTCCAAAAGAAATTCTCATTGGCAGGTATCAGAGAGTGAGCTAGTAACACAGAAATGGTCAGTGGTGCATTTTTCTAATCCTTTATCCTTCCACTAGTGATTGCCAGGATCAGATACTTCGGAGACAGACAGTTAAGAGGCAGTTAAGAGACAACTTGCCTTAGAAAGAAAGAAGGTGAGGGGAACAATAGAAAAAGAATTCAGCAGCTCCCTCCCCATCCCCACGCCTCTTAATTAGTTTCTCAAGGAGTGAAAAAAAATTATATTTGATCAATAGCTAGGCAATGTCAGAATTTCTAGAACATATGGGCAGGAACGATGGAAATGTGGATAGAAGTGTCATAGAGGAGCAGGAAAATTTTGAAACAAGGACTCCTTACTTAATAACAAGACCTGGCTTAGAGTCATAATTATGCGAGGCTTTCTATAAAAGAAAAGTCTAGAGCAATCTGGGTGCAGACCTTTCCTTTCTCCACACTTTCTGGACTGTTGTGGCTGCCCTTTATCAAAGTGATTATTTCAGGCATTACAGCTTTGGTAGCTCTGTTGCTCTGCTGCAGAGTCCTGGATTAATCATTTATCTTGACGGACTGCAAAAAGGATAGGATATCTTATTCGCTTCTGCAGAACCAGAGGCTGCTCTCCACTGTGTGTAATGCAGAAAGTTTGGACTCCTTTATACGAAGTCTTTCAAATAGTTAAGCACTAAGAAGACTTAAAATGGACCAAAGGCAACATGCAAAATTTCCACTGTTTGATTGCCCACTTCCTTTTAAATTCCTTCCTGCTCACTCCACTGCACTTCAA
Organism: Pelodiscus sinensis; assembly: GCF_052426305.1. Classification (NCBI taxonomy): domain Eukaryota; kingdom Metazoa; phylum Chordata; order Testudines; family Trionychidae; genus Pelodiscus; species Pelodiscus sinensis. The sequence continues at coordinate 169,333,090 of NC_143052.1, read as the reverse complement.
ACTCTGTCTACCACTGGCACCAAATCCAGACATTTGCAGATGATGAGGGGGCTCCTTGCTTCTGGCATTCATACTGTCTGCTTTGTGCTGCACAGTCATAACTTTGGCAGACAGTCCACTTAACCAAAGCACTTAAAAGCATCTCCTATGGCTGATTGCCTGATGTCCTCTGTGACCATCTATTTCCTATTTTTATGAAAGTATGCTTGGGAAAATGCTTTCTGCAAAATATTTCATATAACACATTATTGGAAAGCTGGTAACCCACTGAATGTGTATATTCTATTTGAATGCACGTACCATTTCTGTATCTGAAATTAGGAATATTGACTGTAGTTTTATCATCAATGTGTTCTTGTTGGGAAAAGCCTATTGTCAGCCCAATGGGAACAACAATGAAGAAGATAGACAGAATTAATAGCCTGTTAGCAAAAGACAATGGAGGGGGAAAATTGTCATCTTGCAAAAACATTGAGAAGTCAGCCCATGAAAATGTATTCCCTAATAAATGTGTTAGTCTTTAAGGTACCTTAGGACTCCTTGTTGTTTTTGTTGAAACAGACTAACACAGCTTCTGAAACTTATCTTCCTGCTGACATGCTACAAAGACATATGTCCATGTCACTTGATGCTGGAATACATCTTGAATATTTTTTTTTCACAGAGATGTTAGGGAATCAACAAAGGCTTCCTACCCTAGGGGAATTTTATATAAGGCAATGGAAGTAAATAACGATTGTCTTCAGCTGGCTTTGTAGACTGCCTCCCCATTGTGAGAGGATACATGAAAACACTTGGAAACAGAAGGGTGGCAGTGACAGAAGTGGAGGAGAACTGCTGGCCCCAGGTCAGATAGGCCATCTCTGCTTTGAGAAGGACTTGACCTGAAATAAGAACTAGTGTGAGAATTTGATTTGTAACAAGTTCTCTCAGTCTATGTCTATACAGCAGTGTTATTTTGGAATAACTGATGTTCTGAAATAACAAAGTCCGCATCTACACTACAAGCAGTTATTTCAACATAATGTTGAAATTATGATGAGCTGGAGGTCTTTGTACTCCAACTCCTGTAACCCTTATTTTACAAGGAGTAAGGGAAGTCGGAGGAAGAGTGCTCCACCTCGGACTTCCTGTTGCGTAGACAGCACCAAAAGCCGAGTTAAGCTATTTCGATGTAGGCTAGGCAATTGACGTAACTGAAATTGCGTAGCTTATTTCAGCTTTAGCCTTGCTGTGTCGATGTGTCCTTAGGGTTACATACTTAAATTGTGCAATTGACGTAGCTCAAGTTGTGTAGCTTATCTCAACTTTAGCCTGTCTCTGTAGATGTGCCCTTAGGCTATGTCTACACTGGCGGCTTCTTGAGAAAGAACATCTTGTGCAAGGGTCTTGCACAAGAAAACATCCACACTGCCATGTGCGAGCTGTGCTTTTTGTGTGGATGCTCTCTTGTGCAAGAAAGCTCTGATGACCATTTTAGCCATAGGGCTTTCTTGCGCAAGAAATCCCTGCCAAGTAGCCACACTGCCCTCTTGCGCAAGAGCTCATGCGCAAGAGGGCTGTTAAAAAAAAGCGTAGCTCTTGTGCAAGAAGCCCTCCTTTACCACGCCGTATTGTAAATTTCCTTGCGCAAGAATGGGCGGGCAGTGTGGATGCTTGGTGGATTCTTGTGCAAGAACGGACATACTTGCGCAAGAAGCCGCAAGTGTAGACATAGCCTTAGTGTATTAGGCTTGGTTGGCATGTTTTGTTTTATATTTTTGCTTAGTAGCTTACTTAGATCTGTCTGCTATTACATGAAACCACTTAAATCCTACTTTTTATGCTTAATAAAATTATTTTTGTTTATTAATAAACCCAGTGTAAATAATTGATACTGAGAGATAGAGAAACAGTTGTGCATAACTCTCTTTTCATTGATAAAGGGGGCAAACAAGTTATTAGCTTGTTCTGTATATAACTTTTGTACAGAGTAAAATAGACTTATCTGGGTTTCTGGTCCTACTGGGACTGTGCCCTGTGTACCATGTCAAGTCTCTGTGACTGAACCTTCCCAAAGAAAGTTGCTTTCAGTGTCTGTGTTGCTCTGTGACCCCAATTCTGTGCCATCACTGGAGGAGACTAGGAGGTCTAAGAGGTGAGGTACTCCAGAAGGCAGATTGGTGGGATCAGTGGTATCTTGGAACATCAGGTGACAGTCTCAAGGAGATCTCTGTAACCAAACCTGTCACACTCTCCTTCTCTCCTAAGGGGAGGTATTGCTGGTATTGGATGCCAATTTATCAAAACAGTAATGGGCAAGGATGTAGGCATCTTTCTATTCAGAAAAAACATTTAAGTATGCCATAAAACTTTACTATGGGGCTGTGTCTACACTGGGCCACTTATTCTGGAAAATCAGCCACTTTTCCGGAATAAGCTGCGAGCTGTCTACACTGGCCCTTGAATTTCCGAAAAAGCAACGACGCTCTACTGTACAAAATCAGCCGCTATTCCGGAAAAACTATTCTGCTCCTGCTCGGGCATAAGTCCTTATTCCGGAACACTGTTCCGGAAAAGGGCCAGTGTAGACAGCCCAGTAGTCTTTTCCGGAAAAAAGCCCCGATCGCGAAAATGGCGATCGGGGCTCTTTTCCGGAAAAGCGCGTCTACATTGGCCACAGACGCTTTTCCGGAAAAAGGGCTTTTCCGGCAAAGCAGCCTGCCAATGTAGATGCTCCTTTTCCGGAAAAACTGAAAACGGAATAGTATTCCGTTTTAAGCAGTTCCAGAAATTCATGCCAGTGTAGACACAGCCCATGTGTATCTAGAATACTTTCCTCTTTTGACAGAAGGATATAAATTAGACACTCCGAATTGCAAATGAAGCTGGGATTTGAATTTCCCGCACTTCATTTGCATCTTTGAGTGATGGCGCTCTTTCGAAAAAGCAGCATTTCGAAAGTGAATCCGCAGTCTAGATGCGGTTCTTTCAAAAATAGAAGCCTTTTTAGAAAGGTCCTGTAAACCTCATTTTTTGAGGTTTACAGGATCTTTAGAAAAAGGCTTTTCTTTTTGAAAGAATCGTGTCTAGACCATGGTTTTACTTTCGAGATAGCACTTTTTCAATCCTGGATTCATTTGCAATTTCAAAGTGTCTAATTTATGTCCCTCTGTAGAAAGAGGGATGTAGTCTAAACGTACCCCATATACTTACCTCCTTTAGTGAACAGGACTGAATTGAAGCCTTAAGAATGGAGAATGTTGTGCCTCAAAAAAATTGAAAGGTTACTGAACAATCAATATATTTGTTTTTGGAATGATTATTGTAGCCCCGCTGAACTGTCTGGAGATCTGGAAATTATTAGTTTGGGTCGTAGAGCCAAGATTATCTCACCTATCTTTAAAAACTGGGAATCCATCCAAAGCTTCAAAATCACTTACTGGGAGTTGTGCTGTAAATTATTTCAGTGTGAGATGGATTAGAAATTTAATTAGCTAAAATAATAGCACCTCTATCACTATATAGCAATGCATGCACAGGTGAGAAATAGGAGGATTAAGAGTACACATGCCTATGAGCCAGTATTCTTAAAGAGGCAAAAATGTAACTAGGTTGTAATGTGATGTCAAACCTCTTCAAAGTCTAAATGTGCTTTGTTAAAATAGAACTACACAGTGGAAGAAACTGCAAGTTTTATTTTAAAGTATATATATATATAATACTTTAAAATACAAGTATAAAATGAATATGAAGAAGATAATAAAAATGACAGTTGTCTAGAGAATTCTATTAGATAACATTAGGTAGCCAATTTGAAGTGGAGAAGTTTTCCTGTTATAAAATTAGGATACAAAGTTTGCTGATAGGTACATATTCTTGTTTTTCCCTTCTGTCTTTCTGACCAGAATAATACATAGCCTTTAAAGCTGAATCCTGACTGGTTTTATGCTGTTGTAACCCCACTGAATTCAACTGAGTTATTGCCGCCTCTTGCTATTTGCTCTGAGAGGTGAATCAGACCGTATGTTCTTAAATAATTTCTGATATACTTTGTGAAGTACCACTTTAATGCTTGTACATTGTTGGTGCTATGCAAGTAGAACAGTCATACATACCAAGCAGTCCTACCAGGAGATGCTGATTAATTTACATACATTGCTTTTCTTTCATGTAACCAACCCATTAGCAGGCTGCCTTCAATCAACCTCTCCTTCCTTCCCCTCTAGTAGCCTTAGTTGAAATCAGATTGCTCATGAGTAAGTGAAACATCTCGAGTAAATAGTTTCAGGTTTACTGACACTGCATTTTTTGATAAATAAAATACTTGCAAATCTTATACAAATTTGCTTAATAGTCTTGGTTAAACAAATTTTTGGATAAGATTCATAGGGGCATCTAGTGCCATTCACTAAATGGCCCCAGAAAGGGGGGGTGGCATTTATCTTATAAATATAGATCAAATCTTTGTGATATGAATTTCTCTGGTCCAGAACATCCATGGTCTAGAAGGATCACAGATGTTGCTAGACTACAGAGTCCCAGGAACAGAGGTTGCTGGTGGCTTGGAATAGAGCCCACGGGACACCAGAGCCTGCAGCCTATTGGGGGCAGGGGAGCGGAACTTATGAGACAGTTGAGTCTGCAAAGTAGGAATAAGATCCTCCGGAAAAGGGCGCTTTTTCCGGAGGATCGGGGCCAGTGTAGACGCTCTTTTCTAAAAGCCGGAAAAAAGCGGTGGACATTTTTATTTAAATGCCGCGGGGGATATTTAAATCCCCCGCGGATTTCCCTATTACGACCTCTGACATTAACATGTCCCTTCCGGAAAAGGGGCCAGTGTAGACGTAGCCCTAACTGTTTTAATAAGCAGTGCTTCTTTTATACCTCTTCCTCTGGCCATTTTGTCAAATGAGCTCTTTGAATATGACCAGAAACAAAATATTTCTGATCAGACAACATGTTTTTTCCATCAAGAACAGAACTTTTAAATTTTTGTTATTCACTAAATTTTTCCAAACTTTCCAATTGTTTGACCTGAACTTTTTCTTTTAATTGCCAGAGAATGACAAAAAATCAGTTATTTTGTTTAGCTTTAATCTCAGTGTTTTCTTTTACCTACTTTGAGATCTTTGCATAGCCCCTTCCCTAGGAGGTAAAAGGCACTTCAGTACCACCTGCTCCCCCATCTGTGTGACACAGCAGGATGCGAGGGGGCGGGGGCAGGCAGGCAGAAGAAGATTGCAAGAACAGGGTAGTGGCAGCTTTCTTCTCTCACCGAGTGTGTTCCATGAACTGCCTTCCATGACTTCTGGTTGCCGCTTGGCTTCTGAGCCCTGGCCTGGGATAGGACTAGACCTGCCAAGAGCTCTTCATTATGTGACAGCTTGGTGAAATATTGCTTTGTGGAGAGGGGATGAATTGCACCTGTCTACAAAATAAAAACATAGGAATTGCCATACTGGATTAAATCAATGGTCCATCAAGTCCAGGATTCGGTCCCTGACAGTGGCCAGCAGCAGATGCTCCATAGGAAGAAGCAAGAGTTACGCGCTATTCTGCCTCCAAGGAAAGTGCCCTAGCTGTGACAAGTTGGCTTATGTCCCGACATCTGAGGATTTAGGTCCCTTACAACATGCCACTTGTTGTTTTTAGTATAAGAACATAAGAATGGCCACACTTGGTCAGACCAAAGATCCATCCAGCTGAGTACTCTATCTGCCAACAGTGGCCAATGACAGGTGTTCCAGAGAAAGTGAACTGAACAGGTACTGATCAAGCAATCTCTCTCCTGCCATCCATCTCCACCCTCTGACAAACAGAGGCTAGGGACACCATACCTTACCCATACTTGCTAATACCCATTAAGGGACTTAACCTCCATGAATGTATCTAGTTCTCTTTTAAACCCTGTTATAGTCCTACCCTTCACAACCTCCTCAGGAAAGGAGTTCCACAGATTGACTATGTGCTGTGTGAAGAAGAACTTGTATATTGCCTTGGATGTTCTTGATATACATATACATGTTTGATCATTTTTTTTAAACATGCTAAGCACAGATTTGGCTGTTTTAAAAAATAACTCCTCTCCCGCCCGGTGAAGTTTTGCCTCTTACACTGGGGCTACGTCTAGACTGGCATGATTTTCCGCAAATGCTTTTAATGGAAAAGTTTTTCCATTAAAAGCATTTGCGGAAAAGAGCGCCTAAATTGGCACAGACACTTTTGCGCAAAAGCACTTTTTGCAGAAAAGCATCCGTGCCAATCTAGACGCGGTTTTGCGCAAGAAAGCCCTGATCGCCATTTTCGCCATTGGGGCTTTTTTGTGCAAAACAGTTTTTAGCTATCTACACTGGCCCTCTTGCGCAAAAGCATTTGCACAAGAGAGCTTTTTCCCGAGGGGGAGCAGCATAGTATTTGCGGAAGAACACTGACAATCTTACATTAGATTGTCAGTGTTCTTGCGCAAATTCAAATGGCCAGTGTAGACAGCTGGCAAGTTTTTCCACAAATACAGTCTAGACACACTGTATTTGAAGGATTTATTTGCCTGGTGAAATATGTGGTCCTTTAGGAATTGAAAGCCAAAGGAATTCTCACCAGGTCTGATCCTTCACTGTGTTTAGTACTTCCCAGGTAGGCCATTGATTGCTCCCAACCTTCATGTGCTGCTGGAATATCTTTACCTGCATTTTGCATGATCATTTTAGAAATATTCCAACATGTAAATTAGCTTAGTCAGCAGATTTAAAATCTTTGTGTCTCCCTGTGCACTTAGGGCTTTCAGAAAGAAAATGTTGCTCCTAGGTTTTATTTTAATGCAACAAATGTTCTAGAGGAAGCCAAGAGGGGGCTTACTCAAAATCTTCCAGGATTGTGCTGTGCAGTATTTTTCACTTGCCCTTTCAGGTATTCAGACAAACCTGTTTCTATTTTAATTTTCCTGGGTTGCTATTTTTCATTTTATATACATAGTTGAATCCCAACTCTGGTTATCTTGAATTGAATTTTGTGGTAGAGATAATTTCTTCTGCCACTTATTTATTGACTCACATTTGAATGCTTTGTGCATTCAAATTGTACATAGGGAAGTGCAGAATATTAGTTACACAACTCACCTCTCTTTTTGGAATTTTCTTAGGTACTCAAAGCAACGCCTCAACTTTTTGGCATTCACAAATCATAAGGCTCATTTATCAATGTGAGTGGTTTTGCTCAGCTGAATTAAGTTCAGTGAGTCTGTTGTCATCACTATTTTTTAGTGCATTAAGACTCGTTCCAAGAAAGTTCTAAGCATGCCATTCCTAATCTAACAAAGGAGTAGACATGAACTTTGAACACTCTCTTCTCAGTGGGGTTCCCTGCGGGTATTGGGCAGTTCAGGCCATCTGTATAGTACACAATTCAGACCTTAGACTATATCCTATTTTCTCTCTCTTTATATACAGGCAGTCCCCGAGTTATGCGGATCCGACTTATGTCGGATCCGCAGTTACGAATTGGGATTTTCTTGCCCCGGAGGACTGGAGTGGTGGGACGCCTGGTCCCGCCGCCCGCCTCCTCCGGGGTGAGAAAAGCTGCTCCCCGTCTCCCTGGTCTGCTGGGGAAGCCAGCAGACCAGGGAGACGGGGAGCAAAGCGGCGGAGGACCCGGGCCGGACCCGCGGCACTGATCTGGAAGCGCCGCGGGTCCGGCCTGGGTCTTCCGCCACTTTGCTCAGCGTCTCCCTGGTCTGCAGACCAGGGAGACGCTGAGCAAAGCCGTGGAGGACCCGGGGCCGGACCCACGGCGCTTCCAGCTGATCTGGAAGCGCCACGGTCCGGCCCGGGTCCTCTGCGGCTTTGCTCAGCGTCTCCCTGGTCTGCTGGGGGGGGACGCAGCTAGTGCCCCCCCCAGCAGACCAGGGAGACGTGGAGCAAAGCCCGGGGCCTGTGGTAGAGCAGGTGGGGTGCTGCGGGTTGGTCCCGCAGCACCGCTCCTTGGCGCTACTGGACCAACCCGGCAGCACCCCAGCTGCTCTGCCCCAGGAGTCCTGATTCAGCCACTGCTGATCAGTTTCAGCAGCGGCTGAATCAGGACGCCTGGGGCAGAGCAGCTGGGGTGCTGCTGGGTTGGTCCAGTAGCGCCGAGGAGCGGCCGCGCTACTGGCCCAATCTAGCTGCACCTGAGCTGCTCTGCCCCAGGCGTCCCCAAGTCAGCCGCTGCTGAAACTGACCAGCGGCTGACTACAGGAAGCCCGGGGCAGAGTTGCTCTGCCCCGGGCTTCCTGGAATCAGCTGCTGATCAGTTTCAGCAGCAGCTGACTTGGGGACGCCTGGGGTTCTTAAGTTGAATCTGTATGTAAGTCGGAACTGGTGTCCAGATTCAGCCACTGTTGAAACTGATCAGTTTCAGCAGTGGCTGAATCTGGATGCCAGTTCCGACTTACATACAGATTCAACTTAAGAACAAACCTACAGTCCCTATCTTGTACGTAACCCGGGGACTGCCTGTAGTGCTGAGCACAGTGGGGCTCTGATCATGCCTGGAGCCTTTTAATGCTACTGTTGTAGAAATGATCTTAAAGCAATTTTTTTCCTTGGGGGGGAATTGCATCAATTAATAACAATTTTCACAAGAAATTCCACAAAACTGAAACTGATTTTAGCAAGTCTGTGTAAGAAGAACTCTGAGTGCAATCATGCTGCTGTCAAGTGCCAAGAAAGGCTGAGGCCTCAAGGGACTCCTCTTAATATGAGAAATAAAATTCACCTTTGGTTCTGAAATAGCAAGTTTGTGTTAAGGGTTTAACAAATTACAAATAATTGACAAAATGACTGAATAACTTGTTCAGCTGACAGTTTTCCCATTAAAGTACTGATTTGGTTTGCATTCAGAGGAATCTTGTGCAAGTCTATTTAGCAGCAGGGATCAGAAATACTCATTTTCTCACAGTAAGATGCATCTAACCCTCTTGTTAATTTGGAGGCAATTAAGACTGCGGCATGGAGGGATTGTTGTAGCAGAATGACTCATGGTATACTGAGTATACATGGTATTCTTATGGAGGGGGAACAAAAGGATTTCTTTGCTTGCTGAGGCCAATCTGATTCTCCAGACTACTTACTTTTGCAGTTAGTTAAATTATATGTATGGGGGTAATCCGATTTTTGGGTTTTCCTCTTTCAGCAAACCAGGGAAAATTTGAAACTAGCATTGCTTACACAAAATGAATGAAAGAAGGATTAAGCTTTGCAAGTGTATCTTCGGAGGGGCGAGTTTTGTACTTTTGAAGGCTGAAGTACTCCCAGTGGAGTTAATGAATGTATATATTTATAGGTGAGGCAGCTGGACAGACATTATCAGAGTCTCTTTCCTTATCATTTTATCACAAATATAATCTTGGTCTGCATAGGTAAGTGTCTGAGCAAGGCAGATATTCACTTCCCAGTGCATCTGCCTTTACCTGTCCATTGTGTTGTGAAATTGCTTCATGTTACGGATGTAAATCACATGATATGCGAATCGCGCTGACTGGATGAGTGCAGTTTTTTAGAATCAGTCTTCTGATTCAGACATTTGCAATGGAACAAACATAATTTTGAGGGTTAACATTCTGCAACATTGCTTACAGTTCATTGTTTTGGTGAGTATTTTCTGCTGGAAATGCATCTGCTTGAATATTCATGATAAGTGGGCGTAACTGAAACAAACTCTTCGTAGGCTTTTCAGTTATTTTTATAGAACTACTAATCTGCTTGGCACTTCACAGGAGTTTTTTCTTGCGAGGCCCCAGCACAGAAAAGCTTACAGCTGATAGGTCTGGTCCTCCAGATACATTACTCAGAAGTGGTGGGTGGTGTGAGAAATGCTTGGTGTTCCAAACTGAAAAAGCATCAGTCTGCAAGATGCTGAGCAACTCTTGGCAAATGCTAAATATGGTTAATCCCTATTGCCTTCATGAGGTGCTCAGCACTTCATGGTCCCTTTAGAGCCCCATCCATGAAGTGCTTAAGAATGGGAAGACTATAGGGCATAATGGGGTAGAAAGAAATAAGAGAAATAAGATACAATCAGAAGGAAAATTTTGTGGAACTGTGAAGAGGAGTCAAAAGTATATGAACTTAATGTAGAGCGAGTGGGAATGGAGTATTATGCTGCTAGCTGGCTGGAGGAACACACCAGAATTTTAGTTAACCACTGATTTATATACATCAGGGATCATGATTTTTGTAAGCTCTCCAGAAAGATTCACCTCTTGCAAACTGGGCATACACTGGTGTGCAATAAAGTGTATCAGACAGCTATACCACAAGGCTAAGGATGCAGCTGGCTGGTCTGGTACTATTTCCTCTAGGTGCCCCTGCTATGAGGTGCTCAGTGGTGCCCTTCAGATAATACCCTGAACTCTCAGTCCCTCCAACACGATATCCTTCTGGAACTGATAGGTCTCATTTTCTACCTAGTGGAAGTGGAGACAGCAGCAGATGAGTCCACAATGGAATGGCAGTTCCAGAACCTCACTGCGGAGCTGTAAGACTCAGATCAGCCCATACTGTCAGACTGGGTAATGGACACCCTGGGACCGTTTTCTGAGAACATATACAGGAATGGACCCAGGAAACAGCCTGGAGAGGCTGAAGCATAAGACCAGAGATCAACGGCTCAGTCGGTGCTCTAGTGCTTGTAGTATTTTTAATAGCAATGAATTTCTGAGTTCTGATCAATAAAATTTCTATGAAGGATGTGGCATACAATCAGAGGAGTGAATTGTTGAGCTTTGATTGATGGAAGAACCATGACACAGCCATAGCTCATTCCTCTTGCTCTTTCACCATTCCCAAATGCATGCAATCCAGGTGGGTGACAAATAGAGGGGGAAAAAAAAGAATTGGAAGAGTCATTAGCTGTACATCTAAAATATTTTCATTTTTTGTTTGCTATTCTGGCAAGCCTTTATGTATTTTACAGGCATGAGGACATATCTTCAATACCTCAGTCACCCTGATCTAATAGATTTATGCATTTATACTATCAAAGCATTGTCCCAGACAACCTGGATTAAGTTTCCTTGGATGCAGAGCGTGATACATTATTTCTGATCCTCATTTCTAGGGCAGACCAAGAACATTCACTGGCTACTTCCTGGGCTGCAATGGAGGAGACCCAATCTGCTGCTGACAAGCCTCTGCATTCTGGTCCAGTATCCTTTTAATTTTCTTTCATTCCTAGAAAATGATGCTTGAAAATGTTTTTCATGCAACAGAAATTAGTCAGTTATATGGCTGCCCTGGTAACTTACTAAAGTTTGCATTTGCTGGTGTATTTTTCAGTCACCAGACCTCTAAATAATTCCTTTTGAATGGACACATGGAATCCTGCCACTGGTCTGAAAAGATTTTTCTGACTTCCATTTTAGTAGGTCTAAAATATTTGTATTCTCCAGAGCTTTTCCAGCCTGAAATAGTTAGAACCAATACTTGTAACAGTTCCCTTGTTAGCACTTCACCCCACCTTATCTCAGGTAGGCTTGATTTAACAAATTGTTTTAAATAAAAGATAGTCTTACTGTAACATGTCTCGAGTCTTACAAAGTTAGCAGCTGGAGTTCTGAACAGGAGAATTCATGAAGGAGTAATACAAACATTCCAAAATGGAAATGTTACCAATAGTGGCTGTGTCGCCATGCAGAAGTTGAAGAGTAGAGGTGTGTGTATGTGTGTGTGTGTGTGTGTGTGTGTGTGTTCGAGATTGGGGGTCCTTTCTCTTTTTTTCCCCCCCTCGTGTCAAGAAAAAATGTTCTCTCTCTCATTGGCTTGGTAGGAATTCAGGATCACATTGGCTAGTCCTCCCAGCCAGGAAGCAGGATGGCAGGACCATACAGCAACAGAGCAAATGTAACAAAGCCAGGGAAGAGATGTCTGGTGAAATGGCACACAGGAGTGGAGAGTACTTTGAATATGAGTGGTAAATGAGGAGCAGGATATGCAGTGGAAGGAGAGGCTGCTGGACAAGTTCCTTATTGGAGAGTGGAGTAATACAAAACAGGTCCATATGCTCATGGAGAGACTAGTCACGCTGGTAGCCAACAGAATGCAAGTTGCCAATCCCACAGTCATGTTGTTGGACAGCTATAGCACCAGAGTCTGTGACACCATCAGCATTCTTAATCTCACCTCCCTGGTATCATATCCTTTGGCATTGGAAAAGGGGAGTGGGTGAGTGGAGTCAGGCAGCAAACAACTCCATGAACTGAAGGAGACTGCATATACTGCGTGACCACATTCAGCACAGGCAAAAATCCTTCTGACATGGGGGAAAGAGAGCAGGAGAAGCACTTCAAACAACTGCTATAGCTACCAATGACACTGGTCTTTTAAGTATTTAGATATTTGACTGCTCCGTATTTTTCTATGTTTTGTTCATACTTTGTTTTTCATTGTGGTCAGCTGGCTTCTAACTATAAAAACGTAAGTAAATAATAATAAACACGCTTCATCAGAAAAGATGAAATACATGAAGCGCTCAGCTAAAATCTTAAAATCCAAAAAGAATAAGGCACTGCCAGTTAAATCACTTTTCTTTCAACTACTTATTTTTTACTCCAGTACATCATTTGACTGAAATATTCCTCAAACAAGTTCCAGGTAGCTGAGCAGTAAGGTCAGTTCACAGGGGAACAGGTAAATTGATGAATACTGTGCTTTATCTGGGCAGGGAGTTGTAGCTTCCTTCCTGGGCTTGGTATGGAACTCAAAGCCCATGGTTCCTCTGTATAAGTGGACTGCTGTGCCATGTTGTGTCTCTTCTTTTGTCAGACAGTGAAATCCCCTTTCCCCCTTTTTTAAACCTCTGGAACAAAGATAAGTGGCAGCTGCCACTGTTTCTTTTTTTTAAAATGTGCTCTTTTATTTTTGCATTTGGTGTCTGACATTCCTTAAACCGATTCTTGTTTCAGGAGCTCAGTTCAGCTGCTATGTTCTGACTATGATGTACAGCAACAGATGGTGCTGGAAAGTTTTCGTTTAGAAAATGAATGAACCTGAGCCAGTATTTTCCGAGCAGTAGTTTAAATCAATTTTTATATATGATCAAATTTTGGGATAACTTTTTTTAATGAAGGCTACACATGCCAGTAGAATTTTTTTCAGGTGACAAAATCTTTCTGCCAGATGTCTGTGAAATTACTATCAGAGGCCCCTGTTCAGTGCAAAATGTAAGCACAGGCTTAACTGTAAACATGTGCTCAAACATTGTCCTGGATAAGAGATTCATTAAGAACAGGCTTAAGTGTTTTAATGATTTGGGGCCAGAAAGCAAAGGGCCACTACCTGTTCAAAACAGGCCATATCCACCCTAACTGAATTGGTGTGCTAGCACTCGTCCCCTGATTGATAAGGTAACTCCGTTGTTTTCATGTGCTATACATTTATGCCTGTCTCTATAACTTCCACTCCATACATCTGACGAAGTATTTTTTTTGCCCACAAAAGCTTATGCCCAACTAAATGTCTTAGGGTATGTCTACACTGCAAAATTAATTCGAAATAACGGCTGTTATTTCGAATTAACTTTAATAGCATCTATACATGAAAACCGCTATTTCGAATTTAATTCGAAATAGTGGAGCGCTTAATTCGAATTGGGTAAACCTCATTCTACGAGAAGTAACACCAAATTCGAAATAGCTATTTCAAATTAAGTGCTGTGTAGATACTTAATTCGAAATAGGGGGCCTTCAGCCTTCCCAGGGAGCCCTGGTGGCCACTCTGGGCACAACCAGGAAAACGTACACTCCTCTCCCCCACCCCAGGAACCATTAAAGGGGTAGACCCTGGCCAGAGTGCCTGTGCCAGCTCCAAGCCTGCCAGCCCAGAGCCAGCAGTGGCCCTGACCCAGTGGCCTCAAAACATGAGCCAGCAAGCCACTGGCAGCTAGACCTTCACCGCTCCCCAGGAGCAGTTTGACAGTTCCCAGGAGCCTGAAGGCTGGAGAAGGCAGGCGCCTTCCTGGTCCAGGGTGGAGATCATGGACCTTATTCAGGTTTGGGGGGGGGGATGCCCCCAACATCCATGATCTCTGCACTAGAAGGAGGAATGCGGTCGTCTATGGCAAAATAGCTGCAAACCTGGCCACCAAAGGCCACATGTGAACCCAGGAGCAGGGTTGCATGAAAATCAAGTTGGTCCGGCGAGACCCTCAACCCTGAGCTCTGAGCTTCCCCTCCCCCTTCTCCCCCTTGCTTCCCCCTTCCAGCTCCTTCCTCCCAGGTTTCCCCTTCCCCTCTCCCACCCTCTCTCTTCCCCTCTCTCACCTCCTTTTCCCAGTTTGCCCAGAGGTTCATCCTCTCCCCCAATTTTATTCAATAAACTCAGTTTCTATTTTTGAACATATGTGTCTTTTGTTTGACATCAGGAATGGGGGCTAGGGAGGGATAAGTGGAAGGACGTGAGGGAGGAATGGGGCATGGGCAAGCCCCCGGTGGGAAGGACTGGGATGGGTCTGAGGGCTTCTCGGGGTGGACACTCTCTCACAGGGCCTCCTGGATCCTGACAGTCCCCCGATGAACCCCCCGGATGGCAGCCTGCAGATAGTGCAGCCGGGCTGATGGCAACGACCCCATGAGACACACCGGCATGCCCAGGGGCAGCTCTGGCTCCATGTGGCCTAGTGCTGTGGTGTCCCGAGTGCAGGCACTCAGGGCACTCCAAGACAGAACTGCTTTGCTGTCCCTCATCGAGGTAGACAAGCAAGCGGGGAACCCTGAGAACTGTCTGTCCGGGGTGTGGGTAGGGTCCCTTTAAGCACGGAGCTCAGTTCGCCTCAGGCAGCAGCCCCACACACTAAGTCCTAACCTGATGCCCTGCCAGCACTGGTTCCGGGTCCACTCAGTGTGGACATGCTATTTCGAAATAGCAAAACGCTATTTCAAAATAGGTTTTGTGTATAGATGTGTTATTTCAAATTAGCTTAATTCAAATTAACTATTTTGAATTAAGTTAACATGAATTAACGCTGTAGTGTAGACGTATCCTTAGGCTTTAACCTGCCACAGGATTCCTTGTTGTTTGTGCGGATACAAACTAACGTGGCTACTCGTCTGATACTTGACAGCTGTAGTAACCATAAAGTTGGGATTACTGCTGTTGTTTTTATAAATGTTACCAGAAGATGGGTCAGGGGAGGGATGAGGGAGCAGAGAAGGACATTGTACTAACTGCAATAAATTAAAAGGAGGGATTCTCCAGTGATTAAGGAGCTAGCCTGGGTCTTAGAAGACCAGGGTATAATTTCCTGCTCCACTATTGGCTTGATGTGTGACCTTGGGCCAGTCATTGGATTTCAGTGGAAGTCAGGAGTCTAAATGCCTTTGAGGAACCATTTCTGTTTCACCTCTGTACTCTGGGGATAACCATGCTGCCCTACATCAGATTTTGTGAAGAGCTCTTAAGAGATTGTGAGGAGCACAGATACAACAGAAATGGGGGAGGAGAGAGTATATCAATACTTTTAATTTCTAAAATAATTGGTTGTCATCCTTGATCACCACATAGTTTAAACCATATGTTGCATGGGTTTGTTGGAGAAAGCAGGAGCTCTGTGACAGCATGGTGATGCTCTAAAGAGCTGTTCAGTCTAATGGACACTTTCTTTGAAAACTTTAATATTTTAAGGGCAACCGTATATAAGCTGGTACCTAATGGGACAAATTTTCACAAAGGTGTGTTGACAAAACCTATGTGTATGCATATGTATTTTTTTAACAAATACTCAACTAACTCATGTAAAATCAGGGCTTTGTGCACATTATTTATGCAAGCCACACAATTTTGTATTTGAATAATGGGGCACTAGTATATTTAAGTCAGATGTATGCAAAAAGGTATAGCCTTACTTGAGAATTTGGATCAAAGTACTTCTTTGTCTTCTTTCGGATATTTGCCTAACTACATATTTTTACAGAAATGACAAGTTTGTACAAATTATTAGAGAAGTTAGAATTGAATTTTTAATATTATGACTCTTTGAGTATCTTATTGGGATACAGTAGCACAGTGCAAAAGTAGCCTCGTCTAGATGATTTTCTGGTCTTGCTATTCAACCCAGTGACCTTTTAGAGGATTTTTTTCTTGGTCTACCCCTTTAAATTTAGCAGAACCAAGGAAGCTGAAACACTGAAATGGATCATTTTGCAACTAGCTGCTCCTTGCTGTAGTTCCTGTTTTCCAGCTGGTAACTATTCTAACCTCCTGTTCTGTTTTCTTTTATTGTTTTTTCTTACTCCTGAAGAGATGGCACATTCTATATTCATGGCATATTGAAAAAGAGGGAAAATGTGATGGTTTTGGTCTCTGTAGATTGTAAACTCTTCAGGACAGAGATTCCCTTACTACACATATGTATATAGAGTAGAATAATAAGGCCCTGATATAATTTGGGGCTCTAGGCACTATTCTCATACAAATAATTATGATAATTGTCTGAGTATTTATTAGGGTATATCAGTGGATGCAGCTGTGATCAGGTACTACAAGATAGTACATGTAGAGTTAGCAGAGGGATATCAGTCCAGGACTACTGCAGGCTTACAATTTAGAATCTGCTTCTCTTTGCAGTATACTCATGAGTATAATCCAATATACATGTATTTTCACCGTAAAAGAACTTGCTTAGTAATAAAAATCAACAAAAGAAGAATTTGCAAGCATGAATTTATGGCTGCAAGCTAAAGGTATGAGACGCCTTCTAATTTGAAAGACATATTGAAGAAAATTGCAAATCCACAGGCATACCAAACCTTTAAACATGTTCCAGCAGCTCAGATTACTAACAATGCCGTGAAATAACCATACCTCTCAAGTGTACTTCATTTTGAGGGGCATTTTTCATTTTAATGCCATAGGCCCAGGGAACTACTGCTGTACTTTAAATTATGCATATACTTAAGTACCTTGCTGAACCTGAGCTGAAGTTACCTCTGCTCCACACAAATTTGTTTTCTCCTCCCACTATCCCTTCCCCCCCTTTTCTTTTTTTATTAGAAAATTACTCATGGCATAAATGAAATTAGAATTTTTTTTACTATTTATTTTATAATATAAATTATTTATGACATAAATAAAAAGGAATGAAACAGGAAAAAGTCCTGTAACAACAGAAAGGGGGGAAAAAAACTTTTGTAATGTCCTACAGGTTAGTAACAAAAATGATCTAGTTGCTATATCTATGAGCTATTGAAGGAGATGCTTTTAGAATGTGAAATTATGTTGGTAACATACTGGTGTCAAGTAATCAATGAAACAGCAAAAGCTGTTTGAGCTGGAGATAGGTGCTCCGGTACTGTGGGGATGAGTGCAATATAAGAACCTCTATAGAACATTAATTACAGAAATGAATCGGATAGCATTTTAAACATTCCCGCTGAACAATTTTTTGTCCTTCATTTTGGGTCTTTGTCACATGTTATGCTTCATATTTGTGACTTGGCAGGTTGAAAGGTATGAAAATAACTCTGAGCTGGAAGAGTCTTTTGATCAACATACAAATGATCATACACCACTTTCAGAATTCTTGTATCCAGTACTACCAAAACAAACAGCTTTGAAATTGGAAGTGTGTTTACCCTGGGTTCATCAGACTGGCATAGCAATCTGGCCCCATAGGCTATGTCTAGACTGCAGGCTTCTTTCGAAAGAGGCTCTTTTATGTTGTGGTGAACTGAATACTTTGAGCCAGATTGTCATCTACTAGTAGGCGCTGGCTAGTTCACATTTCTCCAAGTAAGTGAAACAGCAGTGCAATTGCTGTAGCTGGCCAGTGACACTGGGTTTATGGCTACTTTGAATCCAGAGCATGGCACAAGGCAACCAGCTCTTGGCACTTATTATATTTTGCAAACTAAATATTAAGGCCTTGATTGTATAAGGAGCTTTGGGTGGATGCAGTGAGCTATCCCAGAGCTGACTACGGCTTCATTGGTAATGGAAATTTCTAATTATGGCAATACTACATAATACTATGATTACAAATGTTACTTTACATAACTGATATATTCTTATTGACTTATACAGCTGAATGGCAAGAAAAGTTTTAGGGTAACCCATTTATAGTATATTACCAGGTAAACCTTATTATAGACTGTTACATCATTTAGGCCTCTCTTTAGTAGAAGGGCCTAAAAGGGTTCATTTGCCTTTTAACACAATTTAAGGCATCCTTCAGAATCTCCCTGGGGGAAAAAACAAATACCTTCATATTTGTAAGAGCATTGGCCAAATTTTGCCTTGAAATTCAACTCATTGTTTAGGAGATTTATGAGTCGGTACATGAGGGTCTATTTTTTTTAGGAGGGAGATTAGGAATGGATATTTCCTGGATTCCCTCTTAAATATTTTTTCTATCTATGAAAACTGCATTTCTGGTGGCTATCAACTCTGCATATAAAGTCTGTGAGCCATAGAAAATATCAGTTAAATAATCTGTCCTTCATTTATTTCTCTCCCCGCACCCCCATAGGTGGTAGCCCTTCTTACAGCCCCAGAATTCTCTCCTAAAATTTTGTTGCTATTTTTCATTCACTAAAGCACTTCTCTTCCTTAGAAGCATAAGAATAGCCATGTTACCATGCCTCAGTGGGTCACAGCTGAAGATGCCAGTTTTGGGACAAACTGCTGAGAAATAGGGCAGATTTACCTCATGCTGGTGGCTTTTATATTATTAGATGTACTAAGCCAGAAACAAAACTAAACTTCTGCCTCACCACTCTGGATAGCAAGAAATCTCCTTGGATATTACAGCCTGTTTCTCCAACCAGAAACTACACTTTACGACGAGTGGTAACTGAGAATCAATTTTATCAAAAAGTTCTTCTGATCTCAAAAGATCAGCCATGTACCCAGGTCAAAATATAACTCGCATCTTATAAATAATCACATTGTTGCCAATCCTTTAGTTTCTAAGACCCAAAGATTTATGAGGGGGAAAATAGAGGTGAGAATCAAAGGAATCATAAACATAGCACAATTGCAAAGTTCTTGGATCAGGTTTGTAGCAATTATATTACAACCTGCTGTCTTGTAAAGTCTCTGGTAACTTCTAAAAGATTGGAAGGTCCTTAGTCCATAGTCATTATGCTCCTTTTAGTTTAAGTCCATAGTCCAGAAATCAGAGCAGGAAAAAGGCACCATGGAGATGATCCAAGTGTCTTTCATATCCTATGTTCAAAAAAGAGACTCTCCAGACACACAACAAAGTGAACAGTACAGAAATAGTTAGAGACAAAAAGAAATCCTGGAAATCAAATCCTACTGAGGAAAAAAAAGAAAGGAGCATAAACTCTGGCAAGTCGAGGGCAAAGGTATAATTAGGCATACCAAGGGAGACTCTGAAGAGGACACAAAACTACCAAAAGGACACAAAACCTGACAACAAATGAAAAGTTTATCCAAAGCAGAAAATCTGCCAAAGTTCTAAAGAAGCACTCAAAAAGGAAAAGCCATTACAGAAGCTAAATGAATCCTTTGCATCAGTCTTCACAGCAGAGTATGTGCGGGAGATTCCCACATCTGAGCCATTCTTTTTTAGATAACAAATCTGAAGAACTACCCAGACTGAGGTGTCAATAGAGGAGATTTTGGAACAAATTAATTAAAACAGAACTACTAACTACTATATGTAACCTGTTTCTTAACTGAGCCTCTGTACCAGGAGACTGGAGGATAGCTACTGTAATATCAATTTTTTAAACAAGGCTCCTGGGACAATCTTAGCAGCTATAGGCCAGTGGGGAAGAAGGTTTCAGAGGTACAGGGTCTGGGCAGTGATTACTTCCAGCAGCTCCTGAAAGTAGTAACATGTCTCCCTCTGTTTCCCACAGAAAGGAATGCTGCCCTGTTCATAGGTGTTCCCCCCACAGCTCCCATTGGTCTCAGTTCCCTGCCAATGGGCACTTCAGAGCTGGTTCTTGTGGGATCCAGAGGGACGTGACGCTGCTTACAGGAACTGCATGGAACCATGGCAGCTCCACTGTGCGGTTGACTAGATTTTTAACAGGCTAGTTAGTAGTGCTGGCTGGAGCTGCTAGGGTCCTTTTTTGACTGGGTGTTCTGCTCGAAAACTGGACATCTTGCAGCCCTCCATCACTCTGGTCTGTGCAGGCAGTGTTGGCTGTAAATTGCTTGTGTGCAACAAGAAAGCACACGGAACAAAACAAACTGGCATGAAACTCACCCCCTTAGGACTTCCTCCATCAGTTCTAATCTATCTCATCCTAAAATGAAACTATAGTCACTTGTCAGCATTTCTCAAATCTAATATTAACAAGTGAGGACAGAAGCAAAGGGTAGGAATAAATGGTAATTTTTCAGAATGGAGAGGGGTAACAAGTGGTGTCCCCCAAGGGTCAGTCCTGGGACCAATCCAGTTCAACTTATTCATAAATGATCTGGAGAAAGGGGTAAGCAGTGAAGTGGTAAAGTTTGTGGATAATACCAAACTGTTTAGGATAGTCAAGACAGAAGCAGACTGTGAGGGACTCCAAAAAGATCTCACCAAACTGAGTGATTGGGCAACAAAATGGCAAATGAAATTTAATGTGGATAAGTGTAAAGTAATGCACATTGGGAAAAATAACCCCAACTATAAGTACTGTATGATGGGGGCTAATTTGGCTATGACAAATCAGGAAAGAGATCTTGGAGTTCTCGTGGATAGTTCTCTGAAAACTTCCACACAGTGTTCCTTGGCGGTCAAAAAGGCAAATAGGATGCTAGGAATGATTAAGAAAGGGATAGAAAATAAGACCCAGAATATCTTACTGCCCCTGTATAAAACTATGGTACGCCCACATCTTGAGTACTGTGTACAGATGTGGTCTCCTCACCTCAAAAAAGATATTTTGGCCTTGGAAAGGGTTCAGAAAAGGGCATCTAAAATGATTAGGGGTTTGGAACGGGTCCCATATGAGGAGAGGTTAAAGCGACTGGGACTTTTCAGTTTAGAAAAGAGGAGACTGAGGGGGGATATGATAGAGGTCTATAAAATCATGAGTGGTGAGAAGAAGGCGGATAAAGACAAGTTATTTATTAGTTCCCATAATAGAAGAACTAGAGGACACCAAATTAAATTAATGGGTAGCAGGTTTAGAACTAATAAAATAAAGTTCTTCTTCACACAGCGTGTAGTCAACCTGTGGAACTCCTTGCCAGAGGAGGCTGTGAAGGCTAGGACTATAACAGAGTTTAAAGAGAAGCTAGATAATTTTATGGAGGTGAGGTTCATAAAAGGCTATTAGCCAGGGGATAGAAATGCTGTCCCTGGCCTCTGTTTATCAGAGGCTGGAGAAGAATGGCAGGAGACAAATAGCTGATCATTGTCTTCGGTCTACCCTCTCTGGGGCACCTGGTACTGGCCACTGTCGGCAGACAGGATAGATGGACCTTTGGTCTAACCCAGTATGGCCGTTCTTATGTTAATATGTTCTTATTTTTAGCTTATCCTAAATATTGGTGAAAATACGGGGAAGAGGGAGGAAGCAAAGAAGCCTCCAAAGCTATAATATCAATATGGATGAGAAGATGGGTTACCAAAGTGCATAACATTCACAAAGCAACATGGCTTTCACTCAAGGACTTCGCTGAATGGACAAGGCATGGGAAGGTGGAATTTTCAAAAGCATCTTTGTATCATAAGCATTTGCGTCTCTTTGATGTTTGAATTGTACTCATGATGTTGTCAATTAGGAACTCATACAGTTCTATCTAGATTGTTTCATTATGAAATTGCAAGAGCAGCAGTTTGATCCTTGATCTGCCTTTTCACTAGATAGTATTGGATAGCAGTACAAACCCTGGTGGATGTTGGTTTTAAAAGTCTCATCCCTACACCTCATATTTTTCCTCATCCTTCCCTCTCCCCACCTTCTTCCCAGCTCTGTCAAGTCTTTGCATACTAATGGATTCTTGTTATAACAAAAAAATTGGGGGAAACAAAATTGTCCTACTTTTATATTTTGGAGGCATTCAGCACAAATTCATATAGCTGGTGGAATTCTTCTAAACTGCATATTTGGGTCACCTTTAACAAAGGCATGCTATTTTTTAGATAAATATTGCTCGTAATATGCTAGTGAAATACACATTATGCATAGAAAAGAAAAATCTATTCTGTGACTGATTTTTTTCCTGTTGAGTTTTGTACTGGAAACCATCTAAAAGATATAGTTTAGACCAAGTTTCTAGGATGTCAGACACTACTGCAAATTACCATAAAACCTCCAATAAAAGAAAATGGACTTAAATGCTTTAAGTATCCTTACAAACAGGTAAAAAGAGTCCTAATCTATCATCTTTACTGCTCTATCTGCTAATGAGTTCTGTGACTTGCTTCTGGATCAAAACCCTGCTAGTGCGAAGGCTGATCAATGTAAGTGAACCTTTATCACTTTTGCCTTAAATAACTGATGTTCCGAGGCTTTTGGTTTGGGGAACATTACTAAGACAATCTTTGTAAGAGAGCTATTAGTCTTGTGCAGCCTTGGATTTGACAGCCCACGAGCTTACTTGCGACCATTATGTTGCCAATACATTTTCACATTCTGTAGCCATCTCCTTCAGTAGTTTGAGAGATATAGCACCATTTGTGCTACTAACATGTTGGGCATTACTAAATTTATTTCTCTCTTTTTGTTGTTCTTACAGGATACTTTTGTCTAAATACTTCCAAACAGATTTTTGCCCTAATTTTCAAGGTTCTCAAAGATACCATTATAAAAACATCCATAGAAGACAGCATGAAAATATTCTTTCATTTATGTCTCTTAGACAAGGGACTTAATCAGTATGAAGAGTTATTTATTCAAATATTTTCACAGAAGCCAGAAGAATTTCAGCCATGCAGGTGCATTCTCGTATGAGCTGAATTTAAAGCTATTACTGACATGATTGAGATTTAGGTCCCTACTTTATGGGAGCAGAGGCAGACTATTTACTTATTTCACGTGACCCTTGTGATCTGTAAAATATTGAGTACAAAAGCAGGTATTCTGAATCTCAGAGCATGATCATTTTTCAAAAAGCTAAAAATGCATGTGAGTTAATGATTAGGTATGTGTATCAACTGTTCCTTTATGTATAGGTTCTCCCAATATGTCATAATCGAGGTTTAACCTATTGCATCTCAGTTTAAAGAATCTTAATAGTAATTTCTTGGTTCACACTTTTTACATTAATATTTTTGTCACATTGTATATTTCAGCACTGTACTTTTATTTGGGACACGTCAATCTATGGGAAAAGCAGCATTAACATTTCATGGAAACTGTGCATTATCCAAGACAATGGATTACAACTGTAATTTCTCTCCCATTCTGTAAAATGGTGGATTTGAATTGGTATCCAAGTGAGTTTTAAGAGACTTCATAAAAATAATATGCACCGCCACTCTACGTATGATTATCTTCCTGCCAGAGAAATGTGGCATCTAAAATTGGACAATATGCTGCTTTGACTCAGAGGAAACAATGTCAGTGTATAATAGATTAATATATTTAAAACTGAACAGCACAATTTTCATTGATTATAAAATGCATGCATGCAGAAACCAGGCATACTATACAGACCCAGGCTGATGGGCTGACTAGCATATCCAGTGGTGCTATGTGGGCTAATGAGATGTTGCAATATGCAGAGCACAGGGTCTAATTTGTCATCCTTCTCCCTTTCCCAGTGCTTGATAATGTGTGTACAGTTAACACATTAATGTTATCTTTCTATTTTTGAGATGGGCTATGCTTTTTAGAAATCTATGCAGTACATTATGCCTGCACAACAGTATATGAATTTTTCTGCATGTCTTGAATCCTTGTGAAATCTTTGTCAAATTTCTACTGAGGGGAAGAAAATCTGTTTTCCATGCTGCTCTAATCTCTTGGGTACTTCAGCAGTGAAGGCTGATTTCCAAAAGTAATTACAGGTTGAATCTCTAATCCAGAACTCTCGAGTCCAGAAATATCTGTTGTCCTGAATGATTTTAGTTATATGGATGTCCACTTTTCATGGGTGTGGCCAAGTTTCCCACAATCCCATAAAGTTTATTTACAACTACCAGTCTGGCTCCCAGTGTTCTGTGCAGTTATTTAGCTCTAATTCACCCCTAAATGTCTCTAACAGTCCAGTAAGCAGTGGAAGTGTTGGTAGTGCTGCTAGATGATATTGACCTTCCGTGGTCCAGCAAATTCTCTGCTTTGGCACCAGTCAGATCCCGAGGGTACCAGACTAGAGAGATTCAACCTTTAGTGAATTCATTGCCCCAGTTAAGATGTCTCAAAGGGGGCTGATTTTTCAGATGATGTGTGCTTCAAATTTCTGAAAATAAGTTCTCCTTGAGGTGAATCATAGAATCATAGAACCATAGAATCATAGAGCTGGAAGAGACCTCAGAAGGTCATCAAATCCAGCCCCCTGCTCTAGACAGGACCAATCCCAACTAAATCAACCCGGCCAGGGCTTTGTCAAGCTGAGACTTAAACACCTCTAGGGATGGAGACTCCACTACCTCCCTAGGTAACCCATTCCAGTGCTTCACTATTCTCCTAGTGAAATAGTTTTTCCTAATATCCAACCTGGACCTCTCCCACTACAACTTGAGACCATTGCTCCTTGTTCTGCCATCTGTCACTACTGAGAACAGCCTTTCTCCATCCTCTTTGGAACCTCCCTTCAGGAAGTTGCAGGCTGCTATCAAGTCCCCCCTTACTCTTTGCTTCTGAAGACTAAACAGACCCAACTCCCTCAGCCACTCCTCATAAGTCATATGCTCCAGCTCCCTAATCATTTTGGTTGCCCTCCACTGGACCCTCTCCAATGCGTCCACCATAGTGGGGGGCCCAGAACTGGACACAATACTCCAGATGTGGCCTCACCAAAGCAGAATAAAGGGGAATAATGACATCTCTGGATCTGCTGGCAATGCTCCTCTTAATGCAACCTAATATGCCATTAGCCTTCTTGGCTACAAGGGCACACTGTTGACTCATATCCAGCTTCTCATCCACTGTAACCCCCAGGTCCTTTTCTGCAGAACTACTACTTAACTGGTTGGTCCCCAGCTTGTAACTATGCTTGGGATTTTTCTGTCCCAAGTGCAGGACTCTGCACTTGTCCTTGTTGAACCTCATCAGATTTCTTGTGGCCCAATCCTCCAATATGTCTAAGTCACTCTAGACCCTATCTCTGCCCTCAAGTGTATCTACCTCTCTCCCTAGCTTAGTGTCATCCACAAATTTACTGAGGGTGCAATCCATCCCCTCATCCAGGTCATTAATAAAGATATTGAACAAAACCTATCCTAGAACCGAACCTTGGGGCACTCCGCTAGAAACTGACCACCATTCTGACATCGAGCTGTTGATCACTACCCGCTCGGCCCAGCCTTCTAGCCATCTTTCTATCCATCTTACCGGCCATTTATCCAATCCACATTCCCTTAACTTGCTGGCAAGAATATTGTGGGAGACGATATCAAAAGCCTTGCTAAAGTCAAGGTATATCACATCCACTGACTTTCCCACGTCCACAGAGCCAGTAATCTCATCATAGAAGCTAATCAGATTGGTCAGGCACAACTTTGAGAAACCATGATTACTATTCCTAATCACTTTCCTCTCTTCCAAGCACCTCAAAATGGATTCCTTAAGGATCCCTTCCATGACTTTTCCAGGAGCCAAGGTAAGACTGACCAGCCTATAGTTCCCCGGATCGTCCTTCTTCCCTTTTTTGAAGATAGGCACTGCATTTGCCTTTTTCCAATCATCCGGGATTTCTCCCGATCTCTACAACTTTTCAAAGATAATGGCCAAAGGCTCCTTAATGACATTTGCCAACTCCCTCAGTACTCTCGGATGCATTAAGTCCGGACCCATGGATTTGTGTACATTTAGCTTTTCTAAATATTTCCTAACCTGTTCTTTACCCACCAAGGGTTGTCCATCTTCATCCCATGTTGCATCACTTAGAGCATTAGTCCGGGAGCCCACCTTGTCCATGAATACAGAGGCAAAAAGAAAGCATTGAGTACTTCAGCTTTCCCTACATCATCTGTCACTAGGTGTCTCAAGTGGCATATCAGAAATCAGACATATTGATAATATGCCAAATATTTAAAACAAGTCAAAGTGAGCAAAGACTAAGCCATAATCCTCCACTCTCTCCCACTGTATTGTTGCATTCATACAACAAATCTCTTTCTAATCCCTACCCCAACTCTTATTTCTCTGCTGTTTAGAACAGCCTGTTTCCACCGATTTTAAAAATCAGTACACCTCCTGATTGTGACTTGAAGCTTAAATTCCATAAATTTCATTACCTGCAGCTTTAAACTTATATATCCATCAGGATGCCAGAAGTCACTTGATTGTAGCAGAGCACCACTGTGCCATGTACCTTTCCTTCCCCTTACCATAACTTTCACCTAACATAACATTCAGCTATAGTGTGAGTGCCCTTCTAATCAGCAACACCTTTTCCAACTTGCCTTTGCTTCCTAAACCAGCAACTCTGACTGGTTGAACATTGTCACTTATAATAATATGATCGGTTGAGCAGCAGACCACTCTGATCTGAGGGATTTTTTGTGTGTGTGTGTGTGTGTCTGTGGCTTAGTCTCCTCCTCTTTTTCTGACCAATCTTTACATATTAAATGAGTGAATTTGTTGCTTGTAATACTGATGGCTGTGGTTAGAGTCAGGGACAAAGTAAGCTTTTTTATAAAATGGCTCTGAGAGTGGCCTTCAGCCCACTTCTATAAAACCCCTCCTCTTTCAAACTTTGATCTCCCTTAAATAAATCTACAGGACATATATCAATATTGTGAGGTATAAAACCACACAGGAGAAAACTCTGTATGCACACATAAGGCCATCAAAGGCAAAACTGGTAATAAAAGTTTCCCTTCTACAAGCATACAGAAACTGTATTACAGCAGAACTTTACTGCAGTTGCTCCTTGCAGCTCCCTGCGGTCTGTAATTGCCTCTCTATTTAAAGGGGTCTTGTAGAAAGATTTATTCCCCCCCCCCCCCCCAGTAAAGTACTGGTTCTTTCTGCTACTCCAGCTTTGTGTGGTGGGTTGTCTTTACTATAGAGGGTGCCTGGTGTTGACAACTCTAGCACCTTTACTCTTTTTCTGTAAATATCAACTTAACTCTAGTTGCAGGAGGCATCTCCATATCTTAATCTCTTTCTTTCTTAAAAACAAAGTAAACAGAAATGACTTCACTTGTGCAATCTTTGCGTTCTTTGTCATCTGGATTGAAGCTTTTTTACTACACCTTCATCTAATTCAATTGTGTTGCTGGAGACTGAAGATTAAACTGTCAATTTTCTCCTTCATGGATTCAAAATTGTGTCCACGCTCAGTTGCAAACAGAGTTTGAAACCATATTTTTCTTTTTATAAAAGGAAGACCATTAATTCCTCAACATTTGCTGCCAAAATACTCCACAAACAGAGAGCAAAATTGTCTGCCACAATAATTCCCAAACAAATGACAATGGAGACTCAGAACACTTTATAAGGCTATCCCTCTAAACATATTTTTATGGCCTTCAATTGTGAAACATTTCACATTCCAAGAAAATAGGCCTAGTAACAAACAGGAGTAATAGTTGCTCTCTTTCAACACTTTTTTTTTTGTTATATTAGCTTGTTTTAGAAGTTATTATTCAACTCAAGTTTCATGCATTTTTTTAAAAGAAAATACTCTTTTTATAAAAGTGACAATTTTCTCCCAGTTACCTTATGCCAGGATAAAGATTGATGCTGGGTGATTAAAATGAACAACTGATTTCAGTGTAAATAAGTGATGACTATAATTTTTTTAAAATAAAAATTCAGTGACACTTTCTATGGTATGGTCAGGAGGTCAACTTAATAGCATATCCAACCTTGGTTCCAGAGTCTGAATGAATACCATGGTTCATTTTCATCTGGGTTATGACCTGTGAATCTGAATAAGTGTCTTGAAAATGGAGTCCAAAGTGGCAATATCATACTGCATTTCTCTGAGTTAGCATCTAAAGGATTGCAAAAAAGGTGGCTGAGTAAGTAGAGGGCATTTAACATTCAATGGATGCTATCAGACATTTCTTTATCAGTCAGAGCATAATTGGAGGCCAAAGGCAGCCAAAGTGATGTCTATTGAATGACCCATTTTTATTAAGTGGCATCTGGAAGAGAACCTTCTTTCATGTTCACTAGGCCTGGAGAGACATCTGGTTAGTAGGGGCGGCTGCAGGTGTAGCACAATGAGTGCTGCTGTTGGGGGAGGTAAGTAACAGAAGGAGATGGACTGACACTGTAAAATATCCAGAATTAACAATGAACCAAGACAGGTTGGTACATCAGTCAGCAGAGGTTTTCTCTGTAAATGCCATGTTTCACGTACACAGCAGTAACCCCAGGTAGCTTGCCCAGCAATTAGCTGACTGTGCAGTGACCTATTATGAGCCATATTCCGGCACACAGTTCTTATCTGATCCCTATATCTTTGCTCTTTTTCTGCTAAACCTCTTCATCCTACCTAAAAACAACCTATAATCTATACTTTTAAAACCTTTTAAAAGTCATGGGGATATTTTTAAAGCATTTGGTGTTTTGTACTCATTTTATTTAAAAAAAATGTTTGCCCCTTGCTTTCATCTGAGTTCTGCCCTGTGATTCTGATTGTGATTAGAATCAAGATGAGCATGCTTAAGAGTTGGAGGCTTTGGGATTAAGTTCTAAACCCTGGGGATAATATACATCAGCTTCATTGTGCACAGGAGTAAACTTTGTTTGTAGTGCCAATATGGGTTAATGTACAGTGAAGTCATTTTCAACAGAGCAGTTTTGTAAGCAGATGAGTTACTTACTCTGCAATACATTTCAACAACTCACACGGAGTGGAAGAAGGCTGTAATCTATTTTGCCATAAAAGTGGAGTTCTATTATGTTTTCTATGAGCAGGTTACAGTGTGCTGGTCTTTGGATAGTTTAGTAAAACATTTCAAATGTGAACTTTCTCTCTCTCCATTGACTAAACTTTGCAATTTAAAAATAATGTGCAGTTTCACAATCTAAAGACACTCCTAATGGGCCACTTTCACATTGTTTAGATGCTGGGTAATTTGTTACAGCCTGAATTGCCCCTTCTATTTAATGGCTGGAAGTTAAATGTTGCCATAAAAAACTACTGGTCTGTTGAGCAGTGATCCATGTGAGAACAGAGAACCTATGTCTCTGCAAATTTGTTAGTCATCTATGAGGCAAAGCAAAGCTGACCTCATAATGTCAAATCCCATTTAGAGCTGGTGAATTCGTTGGAGAGGGAGGTACTTGATATTTTTTGAGCTGTATTAAGAAATACACTGTTGTGCAGGAGTAAATTAACGTGGAGACTCAAGCCTTTCCAAATAATTTATAGTTGAATTCTGTCTTTCAGGAGACCATGAATGCAGTTAATAAAGATTGTGACTTATGTAAACAGTTGTAGACCAGGGACACATCTAAATAAGTGCCTGAAGCAATAGTTTTGCCTTTCTGTGGTCACAGTTTCCTTTTAATGGGTTTTACTAAAACCTTACTCTTAGCTGCACTTTATTACATCTGTTAGAAGCAGAGGTGCACATCCCTCTGATAAAACATCAGACATAAAGCTATGTAAAGGGTTATGTCCCAAAGAGCAACCGTGAATTCCATGTCCACACTGCTTAATAGCACTCATAAATAGCCTCTTCTTCTTTCTAATGAGTCCCATAGGTCTTTCATGCAATTATATTGTGCAGTGCATCAGCAATGAAACTGGTGGAGAATTTGTTAATAAGATTTTTTTTTTCATTAGAAAATACATTTCAACAAAAAGTTTTTGTTCTGACTTAAATATTACATTCAGAAATTTTTATTTTTGAATGACAGAGTGAAGAGGATGGCACAAACATATCCATGAAATTCACCTGCAAGCTTATAGATAATTAGAACAGAGTCTTCCTCCATGTGGCTCATACCTAAACAGTCCATCCTCTTCACCAGCTCTGCTGCTTGTGATCATGAATTTTCTTTTGAGAAAGACCCTAACACTGAGGGAGCCAGTTTCCTGGTAGCCCAACTGAGCGTAAACCCACAGACTATCAAAAAATTTGATTTGTTTTAGTCTAAAATAGTAATAATTACCATTGGCCAGGAAACACTTGAGAGAATGCTTAACAGATATAAAATGAAGACATGGCTGCTGTATGTTTTATATACGCTGCATGTATACGTCATACGCTTGGTACATAGAGCAATTTCATGCAAACTCATCAGTTGTGACCTTCCTGGATTGCTCAAGAATGTTGAGTAAGGAAAAGCTTGTCCATTTCACACCAAAATTAGATATGTAAAATGTGATGTTCAGCCCTTTCAGAAGGAAGCCCCAAATCAGTCTCAAGTTGGATGGCTTAATAGACAAACTCTGAATTTTGTTAAGCAGTTTATAAAATAAGCAGGAAAATCATGGGCTCTAAAAGCTTTCTGCCCCTTAGCTCATCATAGATTTTTTTCTCTCACTTCTGGATGTAGCTTTTATAAGAACTAGTTCACTTTTTAGCCATTAATCCATCATTAGCTATTGTTTCAGAGAAAAAGGGCGGGGAAAATATATGTTAACAAAATCAGATGCATGTGCTATTCTTTAAAGTGTTGCCAAATTATGGGATGCATCTTTCCTTTTTTAAACTGCCACATAAGATCTCTGCCTAGACACAAAGAAAACAGATGGGCTTTCTTCCGTTACCCTTTGTCACAGACAAGAAGAGGAACAATCTGGAAAGAAATAAGAGTAAAGGCAGAACAGGAAGGCAAAAAGAGATAGTTAATTTTTCTCATGTCACATAAAGACATGTTTTAGATGCACTTACAATGCAACTAGCCATTGTATATAGGTTCTAAATCTACAATAATGAGTGTAATATTAGTTCGTCCAATAGAACACTGAGTTATGTGAGAAGGAAGGAGAATTATATTTTTTCCCTTTATAAAAACTTGAGCTGGGAATGTGTTAGATTGAGTTGGGGGCAGTAAACCTCAAGAGCCATGCTTTCCCTTTTTGTTTCAAGACCATCCTGGTGAACATTGTAATGCTGCTCTTTGTTTTTATATGCTCTACTTCTATCTGTTCTCATAAGATTGACATCTGTGAGAACTTTTCCACATCATCAATGATATGCAGGTCAGTTGAGCACTGTTTCTCTTGTTTTCATATAAAACCCATGGGGTCCTTTAGCTCATTTTTATAAGAAATGTTCATGGTTTTATATGAAACTTTATAGAACTCTATGCAGTGAGTCCTTTAAAATGATTGTCGAATTTTTGTCATTTCTAGGTCTACTGTACAAAATAGAATGGAACTTAAAATACATATATGCACACTATATCATCTAACAGCATCACAGCTCTATCTCCTTGATAGGAAAGTGGAAAGATTAGCAAACCACCCTATGTTATGTTATATTATATTATTGGGATGGGAAATAACACAGGTGGTCCTAACAACTGGAGAGGATTTATTATACAAAGCTTTGTTCACTTTTAATAAAATTGTCCTTGAAACCCAGCTAGACCCGAAATTAATAAGAAGCTTGCAACCATTTCTCAGCACAGCAATCTGAAATTTCACATGGAGAGAATCGCTTATCTCCATGTCTTAACTGAATTTTAGTTGAAAAATACAGTTTTTAATTAAAGTTTGCTATTTTGTGCCTGCTGCCAGTGCTTGCTATCTTGCTGATAGGTGACACTTGTGGTATGGAAGCCTGATGTAGGAGATTGTAAAGTAGTTTGAATTTTGCATTAAAAGTGGTTTACCATCAGATTTTGTTCTGCATCAAGATTTGCTTGTTACAGGAAAGAGAGAGGGGACGAGTTATAACTCCCTGATTCTTAAGCTGTCCCAGCAGCAGCCCTGATATAAATTAAAACAGCCTAGAGTTGCTCTACTTACTACAGCAGGTTATATCACCTAAGGGCATGTCTACACTAGGGAATTATTTCAAAATAAATTATTTCAAAATAAAAACTCCTAAAATAACTATTTTGAAATGGCATGTCCACACTAGAGAAGCCCCAAAATTAGTCCCATGCAGGCTTCCTTAATGTGATTGTGCTACCTCGACTTAGAGCCCTAAGAAGCACTTTGAATTACTTTGTGGAGTAGTTATTTTGTAATAGTAGCAGCAGCGTGCCCGTACTACTGCTATTTCAAAATAACTATTTTGAAATAAGTGTTATTCCTTGTGGAAAGCAGGAATTATTATTTTGAAATAATGGGCTTGGTAGTTTGGATGCCCTGCTTGTTATTTCGAAATAACCTTAGTGTAGATCAAAGCTAAGAGACTACTTAGGAGTTAAGAATTGCCATAGGGGAAGCGTTTTTCTCATTCCTTGAAACTCCATATGACAGGGTGGGGAAAAGATTGGGAGAAGAGCCAACATTATGCCAGGTGAGAAGTCCTCTTTGTCAGAGCTCCTAAAGGCTGTAGCTGAGGTTGGGTCCCCATTGTCCAATGCCTTGAAAAGTTGGCAATGTGAGGTAGACAAGATAGATGAATGTGGGAGAGGAAACAGATTCAAAGTTGGCTTCCAAAGGTCACACACAGAGCCAGGAATAGAATCCAGGACTCCAGACTACCAGTCCAGATCTCTAGCTACTAGAAAACACTGATACTCTACATTTATCTCAAAATTGCCTACTGTGGGGTTTCTTGCTCTTTTTCTCTGAAGATGCAAATACTAGTTAATGACAAGATACTGGACATGATGGACTACTGGTTTGACTGGTGTGGTCATTCCCCTGTTTGTAAGTTTTCAAATAGTTGATGAAGAGAATCACTGCTGGTCTCCATGCTAATCAAAATAGAAGCAACTTTTGTTTCTAAGACTATGCAAAATACATGGTCAAAACCCTTCAGCCGCTAAGCTCGTCACTAGCCTGACATCAGCTTCGGAATCCTGACTCTCTCAAAGGATGATAAATGTTATCTGCCAATCTCTTCCACTGAATAAACTCTGTTTGATCTGAATTAATCACATTTGGCAGGAGCTGCTCAAGCCTGCTAGCAGCAATCTTGGTGAACAGCTTGGCATCATTGCTTAATAATGAAGTGGAACACTATGAAAAACAACACAAAGGAGCTTTTCCCTCCCTGCCAAGTTAATGATATAAGCATCAAATTAAATGAACAGTTTAAAATATTTGACAAAACTGGAAGTGTATTGTCCTAAACCTTTTTATAAGTCTCAAGTTGGAAAAAGTCCCTCTCTTCTGTCTTTTCCCCATTTTCTATTCAATTCCACCTACCTCAACAGTCTTTTATGCAGAAGTGAAAAATAGCTAGCATTTTAAAGTTGTCATCAGATTTTTAATTTAACTTAAAGTAACCAGTTTTGCAAGATGAATGACAATATAACATCAGAATGAATTTGCCCAGTAAGATGATTTTAAAGACAAAGGTGGATGAGGTAATATCTATTATTGGACCAACTTCTGTTGGTGAAGGGGACAAGCTTTTCCAGTACAAGGTAAGTGAGGTAATATATTTTATCGCTGGGTACTGGGACTGAGAAGGGTACAGTAACACTGCATATAACATGATTTTAGTAATTTTCCCCACTGTAATGCAAGATGGATGTGGCTAGCTCAGAGCAAAGAGTAAAACTTTATTTCTTGCCCTCAGTGGCCTTCATCAATTCCAAGGCCAAAAGGGACCAGTGTGGTCATCTAGTCCGACCTCCTGTATAACACAGGCAATAGAACTCCCCCAAAATCCTTCCTAGAGCATCTTGATTTTAAAATGGTCAATGATGGAGAATCCATCTCTGCCTCTAGTGAATTGTTCCAATAGTTAATTATTCTCACTGGTAAAAGCATTCACCATACTTCCCATTTGAATTAGTTTAGTTTCAGCTTCCAGTAATTGGATCATGTTGTATGTTTCTCTACCGAGTCAAAGAGCCCACTGTAAATACTTTGTTCCCCAAATCACCACTTAATCTCCTGGTTTTTTTGTTAAGCTAAATACTCTAGCCGCCACAGGGTGAGGGGAAGGGATAGGGACAGGGAGGACTAAGATTCAAGGCTTCCCATGGGCCAGATTTACTTTTCTGGGGTTCCAGAATTAGTGGATTTTGTGGACCCCCTTCGGCTCCGGGATGGGAATAAAAATGAGAGTCTCAATGTGTGGGACAGGGCTGCCAGCAAGTGGGATAGGGATGCACGATCTAGGTGGGAGGTGGGGTGCAGGACTGGGTGAGGGGGGCAGGATCTGGAAAGGAGTTTGGCAGCAGGAGAGGATACGGGGTGGGGGTACGAGAGGGAGTTTGGGGGGCAAGAGTTGGGGGAGTAACACAGAAAAAGTGAGAGGTTGAGGATGCAGCCAAATAGCTAGTTGGGGAGGGAGGCAAAGAAGTGGGTAGTAAAGGAAAGTAAAATTGTATCCCCCCTCACATCTCCCCTCTGCTCCAACCTCACTCCCTTCAGCCCCATGATCATCCCAGCCTGATCCCCTGTATTGCCTCTGCACCTCAGTGCAATCCCAGCCCCCTACCATCCTGCCCCTGC
This sequence comes from Pelodiscus sinensis, assembly GCF_052426305.1. Taxonomy (NCBI): domain Eukaryota; kingdom Metazoa; phylum Chordata; order Testudines; family Trionychidae; genus Pelodiscus; species Pelodiscus sinensis. The sequence goes on along the minus strand of NC_143052.1, from coordinate 169,298,507 downwards.
ATCATCCCATGTCCCTCAGCAAAACCCCTGCACCCGCTCATCCTGCCCCCACATCTCCCTTCACCCCTCTCCTGCCTTGTACCCCTGACACACACACTGGCAGGACAGTAGCGTTGGGACTTGCAGCCTCCCAGGAGTAGTGCTGGGGTGAGGAGAAGGAGGAGGCAGAGAGTCTTCCCTGCCTGGTCCAGCCCTTTGCCTTCAGGCTTCGGCTCTGGGGCTGGGACTGATGCAAGCTACAACCTAGTTGGGTGCAGCCGAATGATGGGGAAAGGGCTCTGTGCCCTATACACAGCCTGCGGGGAACAACGTGGTATAGACCGGACCCCGGCTCGGGCTTTGTGGAGCAGGCCCAGCCCCACCCATCCTGGAGCAGGAGGCAAGAGCCGGGGTGCACACGTGTGCGTGCACACGCACCTCTCTCCCTCCCCCAGCTGACAAGTTAACAGAGGGGCAGCTGCCCCTATTTGCTCCAGCCAAGCTGGCTGTGCAGTTCAGCCCACCAAGGCTGTGGCACACTCCCACTGGGCTGGATCAAAAAGGTACAGCAGCCCAGCCATCTGGCCACGGTGATCAACTGTTAGGGGCACTGTGATTGAGAGGTCAATTGCGATTGACAAGTTGGTGACCACTGGCCTATATTCTTTGTTCCTAGATGTTTTCATTTAGCCATAGGAAACTGCAGATTCTTTGCTTGCACTCGGTTTACTAAACAAACCAAATTCATCCTGAATCACAGACATATCTTTTTTATTATTTACCACGCTCCCAAGTGTTTTGGTTTTTGTAATCTGCAAACTTTGTTGATGATGATTTGGTGTTTTCTTCCAGGCCATTGATAAAATTGTTAAATAGCGCTGGACCAGCTAGAAAAACACCTGCTTACATGCTGAGGGAGCACCTAGACTGCCCTTCAGGAGCGGCTCAAAGAGGGCTGCCGGCAACTGACGCCCTAGGCGGAATGCGCGATCGGTGCCCCTGCCTCCATAGCCCTCAACGGCGTGATGTCATCATTTGGTGCCGCGTTGAATGTGGCGCCCTAGGTGACTGTCAAGGGTGCCATTTCAGGTGGGGTGGACAGCAGCTGTGCTCTTTGGGGCATGGCAAGATTTTCATCCCATTCCCCGGGCTATCAGAGAGCAAGGGGAAAGTGCTTGCATGCCATGCATGCCTCTCATACCTGGCTGGTGAGCTCCCTTCAGCAGCCAGGAGTGAGAGGGGCATGCACAGAATGTGAGAACTTTCCCCTCACTGCTTTAGTGTCTGGAGAATGGTATGAAAAGCAAGCCATGTCCTGGAGTGCACAGCTGCTGCCCCCTCTCCCCAGCCCTCCCAAAATGGTGCCCTTGCTGTCCAGGGTTTGTCTCTGGTTTGGATGATGCATAGCTGAGCTTCATGATCACATGTTCCATTCCCACAAAGAAACCAGTGGACAACTGCTGAGCAACATGTAGTCTGCTGGTAAGCAAAGGAGTGAGGAAAAGAAGTGACTGGGAAGGAGAGAAAAAAGAAAAAAAAAGTGAAGACACAAAGATGGTGTGTGGTTGTGGGGAGCTAAAAAAAGCCAAGGAAGAGGAGAGGCAGGATAACAGGAAGAGTTCCTGGCAACCTGAAGGGAGGAGAAATGGCATGCAAGGTGTCTATGCAAAAGCCTTTGCAACGTAGGGTGGGGAAGTGTGTGTGTGTATGTATATATATATATATAAGAGACTATGAATGAATCTTTTAAGGATTTAAGGACTCCCATTACACTTGTTTTTCATTATTGTCTTGTTTGAAGAATCTTATTTTTTTTAAATAAATCAATACAGGTAATAATAGCTGGTAGTGTTTTCTTGTAATAGAAATATGTTACTTGTCTATGGGCTCAAAACCATTTCTTTGTTTTGGAAGTGCAGAGATGTAAGGATAATTATTCTGGGTCACTCACGTCCATGTCTTGTGGGTTTTTCTGTTGGTTTTTAAAAAAATGCTTGCTCAGTAGTCCCTTATAATCTTAATTGTAAGATATAACACTTTTCAGACCCAAAGATTACTTAAACATAGCTTTTAGAACCATAGTTCTACCATGACCCTTTCCTCTACTCTGGCATGCATGTAAGTTTTAAGTTTCAGTAGCTGGAGTTGTTCCCTAAATTATACACTTGATTAAGTAGAAACTCAACTTTTCCCTCTGGTCTCATAATGCATTCAGTTGAGTCTGTGCCTTTTAAGATACAACAGTGCCTCAGCCTCCTCTTCTAAGCCACTTGAGCAGGAAGCTGATTTTGTCTCTAAATCAGAGCTGTGTGCTGACAGTTCTGATACTTGCGACTGTTCTTGTCTGTGTTGCGAGAACGTTAGGCTCTGTCATATAAAATTACTTAAGCAATTTGTTCTAATGAACCTGTTACACATCATATTGCTCATGCATTTGCTGAATTTCAGAATTGCTAAACTGAAGTACAGACTCAAGAATTGTTAAATTCTATTAATTAAAATAGAATATAAAAAGAAATAATAAACAGCAAATATTAAAGATAATGACCACATTTCTAATGTTTAGAATTCAGTATATGATGCAATTGCTCGAGACACACTCAGCCTTTCAGTTATATTTTCACTGCATGTGGGTGCTACATTGAACTGTTGTAATGAATCCTCCAATCTCTATACTATGAATCACTTTACTCACTAATTCAAAATTGTTTCTAGTTATCTAGGGTGAAAGGCTCACATCCATGAAGTTAGGTGTGGCAATACCTAAGTTTTTAAGCATGTAAAATATCAGTGGAATTCACAAGTCCTGGGTTAAATGCCTATGTTCCCTATACAATATGTGGGTCGAGACAGGTGCCTGAAAATGAGCACCACAAAACCCAGCATGCTAGGCAGGGAGGTATCTAAGAGAGAGAATGGGAAATGTCAATGAGAGTGCTATTCCTAAACCCCACTCCTGTCACAGTGAAAGTCGCTGAAGTCTAGGCTGTGGGCAGGTTCCATCTCTACTTGCAATCCACAGCTGGGACCCCCTATGCTAAAGTCACATGCCTGCGGAGCGGGGGGGAGGTGAAGAAGTAGTTTGACGTTATCTTTATAACCTTTAACTTAATGTTAAGCTACTCATCCAGGATGTGGGAGACCGCCTCTCAGGCATGTATCCTAACTATGGGGCCACAGCATCAATCTCCCTTTTTCTCTGGCCCAATTCATATTTAATTAGTTTATACCAGTGGTTCTCAACCTAAGGCCCATGTGACATCCACAAGTAGTACTGGATGTGGCCAACAACGATAAATTGGTTGAGAAGCATTGGTTTATATGAAGTGGAACAGTTCAACAAGTTAGATGGGGCTACCCACATCACAATAGTCAATGGCTATGGATAACGCTTATAAGGGAGGCCTCTTCCTACTGCTGCCATTCTGTGTGGAGTTAGTTATGCTCAGAGTTCACCTACCAGAGCAGGCCTCACTGGAAAAATAAGCAGAGAACTGCCTACTTTCACCTCATTTGAGGATTGTGCTGTGGCTTATGTGTAAAATACACACTGCAACTTCAGGCAGGTAACCAAATGTGTATGCCCAAAGGCAGGACCTCAGATGACTAGTCAGGAGCACCGACAGCTTTGCTAGGCCCCTGAGAAAGCTCTGGAGTGGGAGCTGGCTCTTCTCTCCTGGAGACCCCTCAGAGCCACCCAGAGCACTCCCACATGGTGCTCCTGTGATGATTTAAAAGGCCCATGGCTCTGGCCACTGCCTCATCTGCCCTTTTGTATTACTGGGCCTTTGGGAAATTGCCCCCTTTGTCCTCCCCTGTCAGCAGGCTTGTGGCTAGTGAACGTTTACAGCTCAGAGCAAACGTTTTTAGGGTGAGGCAGCAGATGAGTGGATGTTGGTTCACCAACTAGTTTGTTTGTGGATCTGTGTAGCTTAGTGAAACACAGGGGGATATCCTACGTTTTTTTAGTAATTCACAGGCTTTTATCATTTCTGCATATACTCACTGAGAAGAAGTTAATGTAGAATAAGGGAATCATGAAGTGGCAATGCTATTCACTATGGCTATGTCTAGACTGCAAGCCTCTTTCGAAAGAGCGCGTCTAGACTACAATACGCGGATCGGAAAATCGATCCGCTTTTTCGAAAAAGAGCGTCCTGACTGCTGGACGCTCTTTCGAAATTCAAAGCCACCTGGAACCGCTTCTGCCAGGGCATGGGGGCAGCATTTCCTTCCGGGTGCTGCTGCCTGCCTGCCCTTTGCAGAGACGTGGCGTGGTTAAAGGGACACTCCTGAACACCCGTTGCTCTGCTCCTGCAGCTGCCTTTGCTGTCCCTCTAGGAGGTAAGCAAGGCGTTGCAGTGCTGGTTTGGAGTGCTCAGCTTCCTGGGACACCCCAGCAGCTTTTTTCTGTGGAGGTTTTTCTGTTTGAGACCCATTTTTTTGGCATGGAGCCAGAGCTGCTCCTGGGCAGGCGATGGCCCCACACCATCATACTGCAACTGTTGCTGCATCTGCATGACACAGTCATGAGGCTACTTCCCCAGCTGGACCCAGACCAGAGGTACGAAGGGCTCCTCCGTCAAGCAGCCGCACTGCCCTTGCCTCCAAACTTCTTTGTGGACAGGCGTGTTTGGAGGCTTGACACCAGCTCTGACTGGTGGGACCGGCTCGTGATGGAGATCTGGGATGACCAAGAGTGGCTACGCAACTTCCGGATGCGAAAGACCACTTTCCAGGAGCTGTGTACCTGGCTCGCCCCTGCTCTGCAACGGCAAGACACCCACCTGCGGCCCGCTATCCCCCTGGAAAAGAGGGTCGCCATTGCCCTCTGGAAGCTGGCAACCCCCGACAGCTACCGCTCCGTGGGACACCAATTTGGAGTGGGCAGGTCTACTGTTGGATCCATCCTGATGGAGGTAAGTCATTGTCTGGGGACAGTCACAGTTTGGGGTGGGGGGAAGGGAGACTGTCAGGAAGGGCAAAGTGGAGTGGGAGTGGGAGGGAGCTCCTCCACTCACCCTGAATTGTTGGGGGGGGTTCTGAGGAGGGGATTCCCGGGGTGTTTGAGAGGGAAGGTGGGTGGTGGGTTCTCCTCCTAAGAGATAAGGCACCCCTTCTAACATTTTGTTGTCTGTCTCGTTCTGCAGGTGGTGAGGGCCATCAATTCGGAGCTGCTCAACAGGTTCATCTGTCTACAAGATCTGGGCAGCGTCATGGCCGGCTTTGCTGCCCTTGGCTTCCCGAATTGTGGAGGAGCGCTCGATGGGACACACATTCCAATCCGTGCACCGCCCCATCGAGCAGCCCAATTCATTAACAGAAAGGGCTACTTTTCTATGGTCCTCCAGGCCCTGGTCGACCATCGTGGCCAGTTTTCTGACATTTGTGTTGGGTGGTCAGGGCGGGCACATGATGCCCGCATCTTCAGGAACTCGTACCTCTACCGGAGGCTTCAGGCAGGAACATTTTTCCCGCATCACGACTTTGCGGTTGGGGATGTGCACATGCCGGTGTGCATAGTGGCTGATGCCGCCTACCCCCTGATGCCGTGGCTGATGAAGCCCTACACCGGCCACCTGGATGCGAGCAAGGAGCAGTTTAATGCTCACCTTAACCGGGCTCGCAACCAGGTGGAATGTGCGTTTGGACGTTTAAAAGGCAGATTCCGGTGCTTGCTCACACGCCTAGACATGGGGGAGAGCAACATCCCTGAGGTGGTGGCTGCGTGTTGCGTTCTCCATAACCTGGTGGAGAGGAAAGGGGAGGCCTTCCTACCAGGGTGGGGTAGAGGTGCTGATGGCCAGGAGAGGCACTTTGCCCAGCCCCGGACAGCTGCCATCCGCCAGGCTCACCGGTCTGCTGTTGGCATACGGGAGGCCCTACGGGAGCAATTCTCAAGTGGAGGCCACTGACTCTACTGAGGGGCTTCTGCCTGGGGACTGGGCCCTGGCCCAATAGAAGCTTCCCTCCACAACCCATCTCCTGACCCTGTTTGGACAAATCATTAACACCAGGGTTTGTCACAAAATAATATGTTCTGTTTAATTTTTTTAAATATCTCTCAAAAAATAGTCTAACTGTTGCAAACATAAAAAAGCTTTTGTTCATTTTTGATGTTGACAAAACTATGTACAATAAACATCTTTTTGGAACACTTTCTTTGTGATTTAACTGGGGTGATGGGGGTGCTTGAAACCTGGAGGGGGGAAGGGGACTTGAAACCTGGAGGGGGGAAGGGGACTTGAAATCTGGAGGGGGGAAGGGGATCAGGTTGCACGGTGCTTGCCCGATTTCCCTCTCCTGCCTGGGCCTCGTGTTCGGGGTGCACCATGGCCACGGGATCGGGTAGTGCACCTGTCGGTTGGCTCGCTGGGGTGCTCTTGGGACGTGGAGGCCTGGGGAAGAGGAGGGCCAGGGGGGGAAAGGGATGCTGTTGTGGAAGGGGGGTTTGGTGGGGCGGGGTCATGGGGTGCTGGAGGAGCAGGACCAGGCACAGGAGCAGGCAAGCCGCAGACCTCCCTGAGAGTGGCAGTCAGGGACGTGCGCTGCTGGACCAGCTCCTCCAACAGCCGGTCACGCCACCGATCCTCTGCCTCCGCCCTCTCTCTCAGAATGGAGTTGAGCTCCTGCACGGCCTCCACGTGCTGCCTCAGGATGTCCGCATAGACACGCCTGTGTCTGCGGCTCCCATGTCCCCGAGATGGAGATGGAGATGGAGGTGGGGCTGGGGTGCTGCGGCCCTCTTGCACGGCTGGTCCGGCTGTGGAGGAAAAGAAGAAGACACAATCAGTCCTAAAAAACTGGACTCTGTAGCACTTAAAATACTAACAGGATGGTTTATTAGGGGATGAGCTTTCGTGGGCCAGACCCACTTCCTCAGATCAGAGTAACACGGCTACATTTCTATCACTATCAGTCATGTGTGCAACAGCTGTCCAAAAGGGCATGCCCTCTCCTTGAGACAGGGGAATCAGACATTCTGAAGGTAACACTGTGTGTGACCTGGGCATCAGCCTGAGCATGACAGGTTTCCCTTGTGCATCACCCACTGTGCACCCACCTACCTCCACTCCCCCCCCCCCCGGGTGTTACACAACCTCACTGCACTCACCTGCTGCTTCCTCTCCTGCGCCAGATGACACCTGGGAGGCCTCTGGGGTCTGGGTGACTGGCTCCAGGGTGAGGGTCGCCGTCTCCTCACTGTCCTCCTCTGGCACCATGTCCCCGTCTCCTGAGTGCTCTGGGTCCTGCTCTGGCGCGTCCACCACAGGGTCTGCCAATCCTGACTGGACAAAATGCCGTGGTGTGCGTGCTTCACCACTGCCACCCAGGATCTGGTCCAGCTCGCTGTAATAAGGGCAGTAGTAGGGGGCTGCACCAGAACGGGAGCTCTCCTCCCTGGCCTTGACGTACCCTTGCCGCAGCTCCTTCACTTTGGAGCGCACCTGGTCCTGGGTGCGGGGGTAGTGTCCCTTCTGGGCCAGGGCCTCTGCCATGCGGCCATAAATGTCGGCATTTCGCCGCCGGCTTTTGAGGGCTTGTAATGCCTCCTCCTCTCCCCAGAGCTCCAGAAGGGTCTTGAGCTCTGGCCCAGACCAGGATGGTGCCCGGCGTTTGGAGCCCCTGGCTGGGTCCCCAGAAGGCTCTCTGGAAGGGCCAGGAGGGTCTTGGGGCTGGGACATGCTGCACCAAAGTAGCCCTGTGCTCTGGCTCCTTGTCTGCAACAAGTGGCTGTGAGGGTGCCTGTCCCTTTAAGAAATGGCTGCAGACAGGAACCACAGACATGCAACCCATGCCCCAGATTGTCCACCAGGGCTTCTTCCTGGAGGCCAATATTTTCGAAAAAATGGCCTCCCCCCATCCACACTCACTTATTTTCGACGGATCTCCGTTGAAAAAGGCGTTCTTCCTCGTGGAATGAGGTTTACCGCCGTCAAAAGAAAAGCCGCGTTCTTTCGATTTAATTTCGAAAGAACGCGGCTGCAGTCTAGACGCAGGTGAAGTTTTTTCGAAAAAAGGCTACTTTTTTCGAAAAAAACCCTGAGTCTGGACACAGCCTGTATGTGCAGGCATTGGAGAAACAGTTTACATACATATAATAAAGTGTCCTGCCATTCCCCTTGAAGTCAATGGGTGGTGGTGGTGAGAACACAGCTCAATCAGACCTGAAAAAGAGATGAGTACAGTGATAGCAGAACAAGACTATGTGTAATATTTTCAAAAACACCTAATTTTCCATTTTCACAAGTGACAGCTTGAACTGAATAAAGGTTGATGTTTAACTCTGTCCATTTCAAATTGACAAAATAGCTGCTTAATGCACACTGGGTACATGTCATAAATGACAAACTTATGAGCCTAAGTACCTAAATCACTTTAAAAATGGGATTGAGGCTCCTAAGTAAAGTAAGCTCTTTTGAAAACATTGTTTCCTTTAACCAAACTGCCCCTTGAAAAGCACTAATGAAAAGTTCATAGGGTGAATACTTAGGCTGTGTGATGAGCTCTGAAAGTCAAGAAGTTTAGGATTGGGAAGGGAAATGAACTCCAAACTCTCCACTGAGAACAATCTGCATTTGTCCCCATGTTACACAAATATAGGAACTGTTGGCTTGTGACCCAGTGAATCTTGAATGCTGGGGTAGAACACAAGGAGAGAAGGACTCTCCAGCACATATAAGAGTCAAATAATAATGTGTTTCATGACTTAGACCTAACACCATACTCAGAAATGAAATGGAAACCTGGACAATCGATAGAGAAGAATTTTAATGTGCTCCAGGCAAGAAGTACTACTGAGCAACTAGGCAGTTACATAATACACTAGGCCAGTTTTGGGACCATATGCTTTACTGGTATAAATGGGTGTAATGGCATTGATGTCAATACAGCTGTGCTCTGGTTCTGGTCCAGGAAAGGCTTCAAGAGGAGTGGCCTGTAGAACATCTTGCAGTAATTCAGCATGGACATAACAAAGGGGGGATGCATTACTGTGGAAAGGGCTGAATCAAAACTAAAGTTGCAGTCTCCTAGTCATGCACAAGTGCAAAAAAATTAATTTTGGCCATTGCAGGAATCCAGACCTTCAGAAACAGCTGAGAAGCCAAAGAGGTTCCTATGTTATAAACATTGCATGAATTTGATTTTTATACAGGTACTAATAAAATTACTACATGCATATTAGCAACAGTTGGAGATAAATGTTGGGAAACTCAGTCACAAGTTCATTCAATTCAAGCTCAATCAATTTTGCTTTTATACAATTTTATACAGAAGTATTGTCTCTTCTATTGTCTGGACATACTTTTATGCCAGACAAAAACTGGATAACAGAGAATTGGTAAATGGGTCAGATTACCAGATAGTGGGATTCTGGAAATTCTTTCACCTTTCGTGTTAGTTTGTTAGGATTGAAAGTCCTCGGGCCTTCAAGTTGATGTCTTCTGAAATCATCCCATTCTTTGGTTTCTGCTCCAATTTTTCTCCCATTTGGGTCCATGTTCACTTATATCTTTTATACATATCTACAATATAAACTACTTAATCTTTCTTCTATTGGCTTTTAGCACTTCTAGCCTGTGGCTTTTAGGTACCCAGGACATTAGACATGTTCAAGATTATGTATTTTTTCGTCTGGTTTTACAGTTTCTGTCATGTTATTTTATACTGTGCCCTGTGTCTTCCCCCCAAAAAAAGTTGTTTGTTTATATTTGTGAATCTTTTACTTATATCTTCCAACACAACAGACTACCTTTATTCTGTCACTAATCTGCTTTAAATATTATTGCTAATTCTATATTTTTTTAAAATAGCAAAACTGAATTTATGCCAAAGACTTGCCCTTTGTGTTACCTCATCTGTTCCTAATCACTATACCCGATTACAAATCATTAAACATATAGCTAACTATAACCATAGTAGTATAACCATTCAGCAACCCTTCATGTTTATATTTTAATGTCACTGGTCAATATATGTGTATTTTGCCTTTCTCACCTTTATTCTATGGGATGTGGGGAATTATGGAAAACATGGGGGTGCATCTAGACTGGCAAGATTTTGTGCAAACTGGCTGCGAGAATTTGTGCAAGAACACTGATGATCTAATGTAAGATTGTCAGTGTTCTTACGCAAGAACTCTGACGCTCCCGCGCGGGAAAAAGCCCTCTTGCGCAAGTGTTCTTGCGCAAGAGGGCCAGTGTAGACAGGGACAGGAATTTTTTGCATAAGAAAGCCCCGAAGGCGAAAATGGCCGCCGGAGCTTTCTTGCAAAAAAACCCGTCTATACTGGGCACAGACACTTTTGCGCAAAAGCAAATCCTTTGTGCAAAGGCACTTGCCAATATAGATGCTCTTTTGTGTAAATACTTTTCCGTTAAAAGTATTTGTGCGAAATCATGCCAGTCTAGATGCAGCCATGGATTTTTAATGTCAGTATTCCTTAGCTTATTTAAACATTTTTTCATTCAAAGTCCAGTTTTGTTTGTGAATCCTTACAAAGACACATTATTAGAAAATTTTCTGTGAATGACTTTTGAGGGGAGTGTCAATTTTAGTGCCTTGATATTTAGTTGCTTTATTGGTCCCTCTAGAGAAACCAACGATCCTGTATTTTTTTTTCTTTTATAAGGTGTTCCTCCACACAGAGAAGCTCTTTAAATCAGAGTTTTTTCCTCACAGCAGTTTTTCTGGAGAAAATAATTTATGGGAGAGGATGTCATTATGGAAGCAGACCGATTTTAGTATCAATCAGAATTTGTCAGATAAAGGATAACAGAAAAATCTGCTTGAATAAATCAGAGTGCAGAAGACCTTTAAAAAGGTTAATGTAAATGGCAGGCAACCATTTAGTATTTTTATTTTGTTTATAAAGATTAAAGGATTTATTGTCTCTCAAAAATGGAACTGCATTGCCCTTGGAAAAAAATCTGGTTAGAAAAACAGATACCTGCAAAAGGGTGCACACTGTACAGAGTGAAATATATCAGAATAAATCTACTATGTAACAAATCTTGAAACATGAAAGACTGAGATTTTAATCTTCTCATGCCTCCAAATAAAACACATTTGTAATAGCCATATTTATACCACAAAGAAAAAAAAGACCATTTATTTTTATTAAGTCAATGGCATCCAAAACTGAAAAATAACACGTTCTCCATCAGTCGTCTCTCAAAACACAGACTCAATATTGAAACATGCAGACAAAAGGCTTAAAGATATAAGCTAGACCCAGAATTAATGAATAATGGCATTGATGAACTTGATGGGGGTGCTTCACATAACAATATTATGGCTGGAAATGCTTTCTGTAAAAGTTCACATGAAATCTTTTTCCTAAGGTATTCTGCATAATTTTAGAATACTGTATATCTGGTTCTTAATGATTGACTCTTTCTTCCAACTTCACTCTGATAACTAAGGATAACTGGGATATATGAGCTGGCAGTCTCTATTCTAGCATATCTGGAGTCTAGGCACTTTTACCTAAGATCGTTTCCTTTGGTCCAGCAGTTTGGATTTTATTGTTTTGCAGGACACTTTGCATCTTCTCTCTGCTCATGTAGGCCATGTCTACACTACCAGGTTATTTCAAAATACATTATTTTGAAATAATAACTCCCAAAATAACTATTTTGAAATAAGCTTATTCCTCTTCACTAGCAGGAATTATTATTTTGAAATAACAAGCCCCTTATTTGGAAATAACGGGCTTGGTAGAGTGAACGCTTGCCTTGTTATTTCAAAATAAGGGGAGTTATTTAGAAATAACTCTCCAATGCAGACATGTCCTTAGGATACGTCTACAAAGCAGAATAAATAATGTTATTCCAAAATAACATAGTCTGTGTCTACACTACAAGCAGTTATTTCAATTTAATGTTGAAATAATGGTGAGCTGGAGATCTTCTTACTCCAACTCCTGTAGCCCTCATTATATGAGGAGTAAGGGAAGTTGGAGGAAGAGTGCGCTACCTCGGACTTCCTGTTGTGTAGACTGTGCCAAAAGCCGAGTTAAGCTATTTCGATGTAGCCTACGCAATTGATGTAACTGAAGTTGCGTAGCTTCTTTCAGCTTTATCCGTGCTGTGTATATGTGCCCTTAGGTTTTACTTTTTTCCATCAGGGGATGGTATGAATGGGGTTAGGATATTTTGGTTTGGAATTGCATTTATATTGGCTAGCATTGATTAGCAGACAATTCTTCCAGGGAACGACGATTGTTTTTTACTGTAAATGTGCCTAGGCCTGTGGACAGGAGCATCTTAGAAAATAAACAAATAAATGTGACTTGCCTATGCCACTGGCAACCTGGCAGTTGTCTTTTTTGTCCATTATAGTTGATTAATTTTTTTAAGAGTATACTGTTTTTCTTTGAGGGAAAATGACCATTAGAGTATCTGAAATAAAACTGAGAAGACTTTAAAGTGGCAAAATAGTATACAGCAGAGTCTTAGCCGGCTTGACTTTGTCACTTAGAAATAAAATATAGATTCTGCGCTGTCACTTTGAAAATACGATAAAGCCAGCGACTGAGTATGCATTGTGTCATTTCTCAAAGGGTACACTTGATCCAATTTAAACTAATACCGTATAACCTAAAGTGATAAACAGGAGAAAAGCTGTTGGGACATAAAAGAATAAATCTGACAGGCTTCTTTTGGAGACTACTGGGTGAGCGGACTTAACCCAAGAAATTGACTTCATCAGATATAATTTGACAATATTACTGACTAACCCTAATCTTATTAACCACGTGTTTCAGGAATTTTTCATAAGACTTGGAAACAGTGAAAACCACCACAGTGCAAATCTTCTGTCTGCTCAAGATGGGGAGAACCATCAACTCTAATTTAAACAGTATTTTTTATAGGAATTAACTTTATAATGTGGACGGATATGGGCATCTTTTTTTCAGTTGAATGATTAAATTATTATTTATTTTTAAAATCTCCATGCTAGTATTTGTCAGGCTGGCAGGACCCTCATTTAGAACTATTTAAGGACCTGAAATGACAAAAAAATCAAAGCTGCTTCTGGATCTTTCTGGTAAGAGCAGTATATCTGGTGGTTAAGTTTTGGTTACCATACAGATTGGAGAGTGTAATAAAATGGTGTACAGTATTTAACATGGGTTTTATCTACACTTGAAATACTGCTGCAGCTGAGCCACTGAAGTGCTTCCATCTAGGCATTACTATGCTGATGGAAAGAATTCTTCCATCAGCGTAGGTTATCCACCTCCCTGAGGTAGCAGCTAAACTGAAGAATTTTTCTGTTGACATAATGCTGCCTGCAGGGGGATTGAGGTCAGCTTAACTACATCACTGAGTGATATGAATTTTTCACACTCTTAAGTGATTTTCTTGAATAGACCAGGCCTCATTCAGCACAGATTTTATTTCAAGCTGCTGCATCATTTTTCTTCTGCTGAGATTGTTTGATCACCAAGAATTCTGGGAATGAATATCCAAGAATACTTGTCTCTGCTCCTGTCTCTTGTGGTTCTGAATATTAGAGGAAGTTAGTATAGTCAAGCAATTTACTTTCTCAGAGATAGACTAGATCGATACTACAACAGATACACACCAATCATTGAGAATATATTTAACATGACCATTGTTGTCATTTTACCTCAGAGACCCAGCAGTCTTGGAATTATCTTACCAGCAGATCCTCACATTGGTATTCTTTAGGTGGGACTGTACCAGAAAAAAGAGCCATTTAGACAATTTAGAGCAGCCGTGAACTATGCTGGTCACTAATTTATGGTATGGTAGGCAGTCAAGCGGAGTGACCTGAGTAAACTGGCACATCTATTGCACATTCAAACTCCTTGTCATATTATGTAACTGTGTCTCAGAATAGTATGGGGAAATTTTATTTTCTGTTCAACTGAGCACACAAAAATTGGGTGGAGAGTAAAATAATCAATATTGCTGTAGTAACTGTAAAGTTCCATTGTAATAGCAGACAAATGCAAATCATAAGTTATAATGGTAAGTTCTTGCCAGATTTAGTTGGGTAGTTCAAAGATTTTTCCTTAACTTGGTCCAGGTTCCACATTCTGGGGCTTTTATCATCATCTGTGTTATTTTCAAAATTAAACTGGGGAAAAGTGAGCAGGTTGGTCCATATGTAAGAGATGGAGATGAATCTTTGAATCACCAAAAAATAAGTTTGCTAACATTGCATCCTTTTACCAGGCAATGCTCAGTGTTGACTTAGAGGAAGCTAACACTAACCTGAGGCATGCACCAGTAACTTCCTAATATGTGTCCGGGCCCAAATTCTTTCTTATAAAAGACTGTAGCTCCTTTGACATGTGAGGAGTCTTGTCCATTTACACCAGCAGAGAATTTGTCCTCCCGTTGAGGTTCATTTCTATATGAATTCTCTCCATGTTATAACTACTATTATCAACAGTTTACTCAGAAAGCTAACTCTAAGGTGAGGTGATATTCTAGGCATGTATTAGTATTCAGGGGGCTGAACATTTTTTGGTAGGCAGCTAGCTGGAAGGATGGAGATAGAGAAAGTGAAGAAAGCTGGTAGGATGGAAGACAGAATAAGGGAACAAAAGAGATGGAGGGAGACTGGTATTTATTATTGTCAAATTTTTCCGGCACTGCTCGGATCCATAATTTAGGAATTCCATTAAAGGTATTTTGTTTCTTCATCCCTATAAAACTCTTATCATTCACAATGTTTTCACAAAAAAGAGCTATAGATAATTTGGTTTCCAATAATATGTTCTTCTAGTTTTCAAACATAAATATTGATTTATCTATGCCAAAACAAAGCTCTGCTCCAGATTTCTGTTTTATCCCTAGTCTGTAAGGTTAACTGAGAAGCAATCTTATTATTGGTTTATACTTTTTTTTTTTTTTTTTTGCTCATTTTGGTTCAATCTCTTTCAACAGTCACTCAATTATGTTGATTGTGAGGACTATATATACTTTGGTGATTCTGTCTCATTTCCATTTGATTTGATGAGAAGCAATACCATTCTAGGCACATCCCATTTTCCTGGCATAACCAAACCCTTATGTTGCTAAAATTTTGATCAAAGGAATCTGTATACCAGATTTGGTGGTTCTAGGTCTTAACATGTAGGAGTTCTTGATCAAACAGACAGACACTTTCTCTGAAATATATAGTCGATATGAATGATGCTTCTGTTATGTAAAACTCTGTTTGGCCACAATATCAGTTCTAGTTTCCCAGATTAGTATAGATCGGATGAAAACATATGTCTCATTTTTTTCAGGATTGTTATCACAGCAGCATATAGCATCATTTTGGTATTTTAGGGACATGAGGACTTTTTTTCTCTTGTGGAGGGTGGATGTAACATATGATAGACTGTGCAAAGTTTTAAGAAACTGCTTAGGCAGTAGATGAAATTTATTTCTGTATGTATTCTGCCCAGTAAATTATGCAAAGTATACATACCTTACAGTATAATAAATGCTTTGAATATGTAAATTATTTTCTGAACAGATATAAAACAAAAGAGAAAATAAAATATAATAGATTATAAAATGTTACAACATCAGTATGAGTTGACAATTAGCTCTTTTATTGAGATTTAAGGAAAATCAAACCAAATATTTATAGACTTCTTTAGTAAATAAAATGCAGTCTCTAGTGCTTACTTTATATCAAGCCTTTATGTAGATTGGTTCTCTATTTTTATTTTTGTATTTCATACAATTAAATTAGAACAAGACTATTGCTGTGATGCAAATTAATTCTAAAAAATAGAACAGCACCTTGGATTTCATCATTGTAAAATGACCAGAGGGCTATAGATATGTCACTCCATCATCCAGCTAGTCACTGGCTAATTAGAAAGGAGGAAAACATGATTCCTGTAAGCTATAACTGCTTTTAATACACACAGTGATGTATCCTGTAAGATGGATAAATAGAATATTAAAGTTTCATGCCTTTAGGTTTTAAGATTCTAGAAGCAGTGACCCTGTTCTTTGTATTGCTCATAGTACCCTTTCTACAGATCTACAAAGGTTTGTAGTGCTACAGTCTTTCAAGGGGAGGGGCAACAGCAACTGCTGGAGTTACTGGTTTCCACTCTAATGATTTGCTTTCTATTTTTTTTAACTTGCTGAAAATGTCCATTCTGGGTCTCCACAGGAGGGTGAGTGTTAGATATTTTCTGGTGGTGATTGATTTTTTTTTTTTTTTTGTGGGGCGAGGTGGAATTTTAAGCAAAATTGTCTAGATGTTCTTGAATAGAAGAGTGAAAATATATCTTTTGCCCTTTACATAAAAAAATATCTTGCAACCTTTTGTTTGCTCTTTACTAAACTGGGTATGGCTAAAACAGTTGACATTTGGGGTGGGGTGGGGGGGACAACTCTTTACTGAGGTTTTTAGAGAAATCTAGTTTTGATTAGACTGAGTTATGAGCTTTTGAAATTTGCATAGTGAGCATACAGAGTACAATTTCTTATTAGCCTTATAAAGTGTGCAAGTAAGGAAGAATGTGCTATGCATGAGGACAAGGCTAATTTAGCTGTGTAACAAACAGGGAGTTGACTATGTGTTGAGTCTCATTATGGAATAATGGTAACTATCCCAAATTTAAGGATGAAACTGAATATCTACTACCAGCCCTATTTTGCCTTTCTCATCAAAAATCCCCCAAAAGCCATCTCTATCTGGCAAATTGACCTGGGGCAGATAGAGAATTTTCTGTCAGGCTGTCATCATAAATTCAGAAACCCCTTGCCCATTTCAATTAGAATTTAAGCCTAGACCGGTATACCAATCTTCTTTTCTGCCACTCTGAAGCAATACAAATGGAAAGAGAAGGGGAAATGAAACCAATGCAATTGAATAATCCATCTGGGATCTATACTTCAGAACCAAAGTTTAATTGGTTATTCTACTTCTAAGTTACTCAACTGTGAACAATGAATACCATGACACATCACCGTTGGTGAGTTGTTTTGGGCTCTCCAGAATCCATGCCATAGGGCAGTTAGAATTGCCTGGGGCTTGGGTTGAGAGAAGCTCACTTCTTTATTCCTTTGGCCATCCTGCTGGTGAGCAAAATGGAAAAAAAAGTCTTCTAGATATTTTGTACCCTTTCTCTGTGCTCTCACATACTCTCCCTCTCTCTCTCTCCACCACTCCCACCCCCACCCCCACCCAGAGGAGATTCTAAAAAAGGGCTTTCTATTCCTGCAGACCAAATGAGATCTATGGGTACAAACTAAAGAGCAATGGGGAGAAACCAGGAAACGTAAGGGTGGCCACACTGAGTCAGCCCAAAGGACCATCTTGCCCAGTATCCTGTGTGCCAACAGTGGCCTATACCAGATGCCCCAGAGGGAGGTAACACAACAGGTAATCCTCATATGATCCCTCTCCTGTCACCCTCTTCCAGACAAACAGAGGCTAGGGACACCATTCCTACCCATACTGGCTAATAGCCGTTGATAGACCTAACCTCCATGAATCTATCTAGCTCATTTTTTTAACCCTGTTAAAGACCTAGCTTTCATCACATCCTCTGGCAAGGAGTTCCACAGGTTGACTGTGTGCTGAGTGAAGAAAATTTTCTTTTTGTTTGTTTTAAACCTGCTGCTTATTCATTTAATTTAGTGACCCCTAGTTCTTATATTGTGGGATTAAGTAAATAACTTTTCCTTATTCACTTTTTTCACACCAGGGTTTTAGGATCTGCCTGATGAACTGCATAAACTTCCTGGCCAGGAGGTAGGGGAAGGTAAATCTGAATCTTGTCAATGGGATAAAGAGTTCTTAGTCATGGGTGAGTGATTAGGGACTGTAGGAATGGAATTCTTTGCTCTCTGGTTCCCTGCATTGATACATGGTAGTAACAGAAGAGGCAGATTTATTCTCATGCCATACCCATTTTCATGCCCATATGCCTGCTTTGAATTTAAAAGTGGTTTTCTCTATCTGCCCGGTGACAGAATATGTGAGGCTGGTATTTTGGATGTGTGTCTGGAAAGGGAATTTGAGAAAGTGTGTATTTTAAGAAAGATTATTACAGTTCCTCCACTGGGATCGTGATAGAGATGTAGCCGTGTTAGTCTGGTGTAGCTGAAACAAAATACAGGACTATGTAGCACTTTAAAGACTAACAAGATGGTTTATTAGATGATGAGCTTTGGGATCCTAATTCCTAACTCCAAGCCTCCTGCCAGCCACATTTGCAGCCCTTGGGAGCAGAGTTCCAGACTGACTGACATCAAAGACGACAGGAAGTGAAGCCACACTTTATATATCTCCTGGACTTAGTGTGAGCAGAGCACTGATCCTAAGAGGCTGAAAAGGCTTGCCAAAGCAAGATATTCTTTCTGCAGATCTTGGGTGTTCTGTGGCATCAGGTACTTTTTCTAAATAAGTGGGTAGACTGTGGTTAATAGGAGGTCTCCTGGCTAGTGGAAAAGAGGGCGTGGCCCACAGATCTACTAGGGCTCGTCTATATTGGCCCCTTTTCCGGAAGGGGCATGTTAATTTCAGAGGTCGTAATAGGGAAATCCGCGGGGGATTTAAATATCCCCCGCGGCATTTAAATAAAAATGTCCGCCGCTTTTTTCCGGCTTTTAGAAAAGCCGGAAAAGAGCGCCTACACTGGCCCCGATCCTCCGGAAAAAAAGCCCTTTTCTGGAGGATCTTATTCCTACTTTGAAGTAGGAATAAGATCCTCCAGAAAAGGGCTTTTTTTCCGGAGGATCGGGGCCAGTGTAGGCGCTCTTTTCCGGCTTTTCTAAAAGCCGGAAAAAAGCGGCGGACATTTTTATTTAAATGCCGCGGGGGATATTTAAATCCCCCGCGGATTTCCCTATTACGACCTCTGAAATTAACATGCCCCTTCCGGAAAAGGGGCCAATGTAGACGTAGCCCCTAGTGTTTGCTAGATTGAAGTTCCATTCTTGTATAACTCATAGATTTTGTAAGAGTAGGGCTCACTGCTAATGGCTTATTTTATTTTTTAAAGGAAAAAATCTGAATCTGAGACTGGAGGTATGTCTCTGTTTTTGAATGCGTGCTATCTTTCAGGAATATTAGATTTTCAGTGCAAATTCCAAATGAGAAACCCAGAAAACTTAGACAGAATATCAATTGCATGAGACACAGAATCACATTAAAACTACTATAATTTTAACCTTGCTTCAGTAAAGATAACAGACACCAAAACTCTTACTAGTTCAAACAGGGAAAAACTAGCACACCATTGCACTAAATAATTATCAGGACGTACAAGTCAAGTGATTATAGTGCTACAGGAGGAATTAGGATCTCAGTGGAGGAACTGTAATAATCATTCTTAAAAATACTCTCTCAAATTCCCTTTCCATACACATATCCAAAATAACAGCTTTACATATTCTGTCACTGAGCAGATAGAGGAAAACCACTTTTAAATTCAAAGTAGGCATATGTTCTGCTCCCTTTTCAGGAGTTAAAAGTTCAAATGCAGAATCATTGTGTATTCTTAATTAACAAATTACATAAAATTAAATATTTTCTTATATTGTCATACATTATTCAAGCCATTATCAAAACACAAGGTTTGCATGCATAAATACACTGTAAAGTCATGTGTCAAGACTGGAAGAAATGGCACGGTTATCTTTTTCTCTGAGTACACATAGAAAAATACGGATGTCCACAGTCATAAGCTGTAGTCTTCGTTCTGCTAATAATTCCCATCAAAACATAATGACAAATGACCTTGCAGGTTGGATGTTCATAAATAAATGTTGTATGTTTGTTCCATAAATCAATTCAACATTTTTCTCCATTACCTTGAAACTGGTTTCTCATCCTCAAAGGTGCCCAACTTAATAGTAAACCACATTTTCTATGCCAATCCAAGGATTGTATAATGCCACTATGGTAGTAGGGAAGAGTAAAGGGAAATGTTTTAGTGTGACTGTGAATTGGTTTTGAGTACAACCTTAATGCCAGCTTTCTGACATTTAAATTTTCAAATTTATGGGAAAAATGTGTTTTAATCTAAACTTCACCTAAACAACTAATCCTGAATGCATTTACTCCACATATTATTCTCTGTCTTCAAAACATTCTCTGTAACATTTTCCTCTGTAGAGTGAGGGATCACTAGGGAACACTGAATTAAAATGGTATTTTAAGGATGTGCCAGTCAGTAAGGAATCCTGAAGTAAGGAATCTCATCTACTCATGTTTATGAAGCAAGGGGGTGTGCTGAAACACTGAATTTCAATTTTGAAAAACAAAGGATGGCTCATCACATTACTGTCTCTCAGAAGCACTGGGTTTTCTTGATAGCTTCCACCCCTCCATGCAGCAGTTACAGCAACTCTTCCAGTTATTCTTCCTCACTCTGTTCTCCTGACCATCCTATGATTGTGGCAGCTTTAAATTAGTTAGTAACATTTTAATCATCTGGTTCAGCTGTTTTTCTCTGAAAATATTTCATATACTACAGCGCAGCAATTAGTAGCAGCCGTGTTCTTACTATCATGAAGACATGAAGAGATTATGTCCTTTAGCAGCTCTGAAATGAAGGGAAAGCAATCTTATTTGCTTCTCATTTCTTGGACTTACCGGTTTCAGAATAAAGCATGTTATTACAAAATTCATACATTCTATATGATCAAAAAGCTGTGGTGATCACTTGGCACGACACCAAAACAGGGAGAAGGCTTTTGTGGGTAGGAGAGCTATAAAACTTAGAAAAAACAGCAAATCAAAGTTAATAAATGTATCTCTTCCATACACAATTCTTCCTTTGTTCATCCTATCAATTTGTCATTTATCAAGTTTCCCTTTCGCCTTCATTTGACTTACAGCATATTCAATGCTTGATGGAATGTTTTGGTTCCCTCTACCTAGCATTTAGTTTCTACTTTCACTTCATTTTCCTTTTGTCCTCTCGAGAGAAAGATCACAATAACAGTAGGCACCCAAGTGTTGTCTATTAATTTGTTTGGCAGCGTATGTCTTAGCTAAAGAGAAAGGGAAGAAAGTATCCAGGCAGATATGTAACCTGGTAGACACTTTCATCCATAATTCCTGCCAGAAACTAGAGTAGCAGCAAAAGGATAATTTGTAATCCAAGGGGCTTTATGATTGTGTCCCTGAAGAAATTTCCTATCAACCTCTCATTCTGTATCTCAAGTGGCTGAATCTAAAACCCCATTATGGAACACGTCCCAGCAAATTGGTGATCCCTTAGGGGCTCACCATTCATGCTACAAGTTGATCTTCCTTGTATAGTAATCCATTGATCTCTGCACCTCCTATTGTGACTGATTTTCAGTCACCAACAAAAAGATCAGCTCGAGCTACCTCCTTCCCCACCAGATATGGAACTCTAGTAGATGCATTCTTTCAAACCCATGACCTTAGAACCTTTGTTTTTGTATGTTTGATTTATCATTTTTGGAGACCCATTCTAGCTAACTGCTGGCTCTAGCAAATAATATTACACGTTCCATTGCACATCCCTAACCAAAGACCGCTTCAGATCATTTTTAAGATGGATTACTGGAATGTAAATTCTTGGACTTATATATCATCCATTATTTATCTGTGTATTTTGCTTCTTCAGTGCCGATGCAGTTTTCTCTTGATTTTTCTATGCATGCTTACTATTTGCCTGTGACACTTTCCATTTTTACTTGATTTTTTTTCTTACTAAATCTGAAACACACTTGAGTTCTTGGTGTACTTCCTTTTGTCTTTTGCATTGAAATACAGATGGCCTCAAGTTACAAGGTTCCTGAGCTTGATTCTCCTCTCACTATACCTAGAGCCCTACAAATCCACGGACATTCACTTTATATATGCGGGTATCTACAGCTCATTTTTGCATATATGGCTGCAGATGCAAATTTTGTACCTAGAACCCTGTGAATTTGCAGATATCCTCTTTATATCTGTGGGTATCTGCATCAGTGGATGTCAATGCAGATATCAGTGACATTTTTCTGTGGATAGAGATTCAGAGGTGGATACACATTTTTATACTCATGCAGGGCTCTACTTATAACACTGTAAATAAGGAACAACTCCACTGAAGCTATCTGAGTTAAACCAGTGTAAGAGCCGTGGCAATGAGAGGAGAGTTAAACCCTTTGTGTGAGTTTGGATATCCTAAAAGTCATGAAAACCCTTGATACAAACAACTTAGCTAGCTAAAGTACGCAGGAGAACTGGGAAATAGAGAAGCTAAGTGACTTTCCCAAGGTACTGCAGAAAATCGGTGGTAGAGCGTGGATCTGAAGCTTGGTCTCATTTCTGTGTGGGCTGTGTCTAGTTATAATAGTCCAAACATTTGATTTCTGCCATAGAAGAACAGTGAAAGACTATCACTGTGTAGCACTAAAGGAATGGCCAATGCTCACTTTTTTATTGTATTATTCATCTATATGCCATGAAAGGAACTTCATTGTGCAAGAGTGCTTTCAATAGTCTGTGAGAGATATCCTTATTGTGCTTTAAAAAGAATGTAAATTACATAATATCTTAATTATATAATATTCATTGTTGTTTAAACATAATTATAAATATTCTGCTTATGAGTTAGCTTTTGCTAAGGTTCACATTTCAATTAATGTGAAAAACAGTATCGAGTAAGATAAGAATAGAATTTTTGTTTGACATAGTGCCTTTTATATTCAAGGCATCTGAAAGTGCTTTATGAAAAATGCTTTTATAAGATATTGTAATACAGCACTCACATTACTAGGGAGGCTTCTATGATTGCTTCATAGGTATTTCAGAATCTGTCTGGTGAGCTAAAAAGGAAAAGCATTTTCAAACCAACCTAGGATGCTGAAAACAAGCTGCAGAGGGAAATGTCATTTGCCCTCCATTGGTCAACGCACTGTTGTTAAACTACAAAAAATATGTTAGGCTATATTTTAAGGAACTGACTTAAATCACAAGGAAAACAAGAGTGCAGATGGAAACTTAAGATGACACTTCACAGTTTTACTAATCCCACTGGCTAAGTCTACACTGCAGGCTTCTTGCACAAGAACTGTTTT
Organism: Pelodiscus sinensis; assembly: GCF_052426305.1. Taxonomy (NCBI): domain Eukaryota; kingdom Metazoa; phylum Chordata; order Testudines; family Trionychidae; genus Pelodiscus; species Pelodiscus sinensis. The sequence goes on along the minus strand of NC_143052.1, from coordinate 169,275,483 downwards.
GTGCAAGAGTACTTGTGCAAACGGTCTTCCACAAGAGTGCGTCCACACTGCCATGTGCTTTTGTGGAAGAGATGTGCTTCTGTGCAAGAGTGTCCGAGGCAGGGTGTATGCTCTCTTGCACAAGAAATCTCCAGCGGTGGTCTCGCCTGGTGAGATACCAGGAATTTCCCAGTGGGCTGTTCTCCGAAGGGCTGGCTGACGGTTGCTGGAGGAGGAGGGGGATTGTGATGGGGCGCCACAGCCCTGCACTTTAAATTTCCATGATGGGGCCAAGGGAGCGCATACATGGTGTGTTCAAATGCCTTGCAATAGCTGAGAGGGGAGATATCCGGGTGTGGCGTGACGTCACAGCCCGGGACTTTAAAACCGCCCGGCCCAGATTTGCACCATGTGACCCAGCTTCAAGCCTGGCAAGTGGTCTAGAGCCCTGGAAGCAGCTAGGGCCAGGGCTGCGGGGACTTCTGGGGCCCAATCACAGACTCCAGTGCCACAAACTGGAAAGCAGAAGGTGGGAAAGGGGGAGGGGGAGGGGAGGAGAAGGAGGAAAAATAGGGGGAAGGGTGGGAGAGGAAGGGGCTTGTGCTGAAGGGAGGGAGCAGGTCAGGAGAAGAAAGGGGAAGGCACCAAGGGACAGGTTGGAGGAGAGATAAATGCCAGGGGGCCAAGTGGAGACAGTGAGGAAAAGGGCAGGAGGGGAGGTGTCAATGGAAGGGGGGACAGGGTTATGCTGGGAGAGGAGAGGGTAAGGGCATTGGGAGCTAGAGGGGGGAGGGAGAGGTGCTGGAAGAAGGCTTGAAAGAAGAGGTAGGCATGAGGAAGTCAGGGATGGAGCAAGGTATGTGTGAGGGCACAGGGGCATGAGGGGAATGGAGGCAGAGGGTGGTGAGGGGATGTGCATCAGGGAAAAAGAGGGCAAAGGGGGTTGGGACAGTGAGGGAAGGGGGCACCAGGAGGGTGCAGGGATAAGGGAAGTTGCAGGTTCCAGAAGATTCTGGGGGTGAAGCAGAAGGGCAGACACATGCAGGGGAGGGACCAGCACCAGAGGAGAGAGGCAGAGAAGGTGTGTAGAGGGAGGTGTTGGATGAGGAGGGGTAGCTCAGTGGAGGAGTGGGCACGGGAGGAGAGAAGGGCTGGTGGAGGGGGAGCAGGTTGCAGGAGGGCTGAGGGCAGTGAGAAGGGCAGGAGTCAGGACAGCAGAGGAGGGTGAAGGGTTGTGGGGGCAGCAGCCACCAGGGGAGCTGATGGAGTAAAGGGAGGAGACAGGGCAGCAGAGGGAAAAGGTAGAGATTTATAAGATATGGTCTGTCTACACTACAAAGTTAATTCGAACTAACAGCCATTAGTTCAAATGGACTTTAATAGGGGCTACACATGCAAGCCGCTATTTCTAATTTAATTTGAAATAGAGAAGCACTAATTCGAACTAGGTAAACCTCATTTTACGAGGACTAACGTCTAGTTCGAATTAAGTAGTTTGAATTAAGGGCTGAGTAGCCACTTAATTCTAACTAGTTGGAGGCTAGTCCTTCCCAGGTTGCCCTGGTGGCCACTCTGGGCCAAACCAGGGAAAGTCTTCTGCCCACCTCCCATCCCCAAAGCCCTTAAAGGGCCACAGTCTGGCTACAGTGCTTGTGCCAGTTGCAAGCCTGCCAGCACCCAGCCAGCAGACCCTGCACCTGGCACAGCATGATCCAGCCACCCACTGCCACCCAGTCCTCTGCCTCTTCCCAGGGCCAGGCTGGTGGCTCACAGGAGCCTGCCCGGGGCCGCAAGAGGTGGGAGCCCACCTAGTCTAGTGCAGAGATCATGGACCTCATCAAGGTTTGGGGGGAGGCCTCCAATGCACACGATCTCCACACTAGGCACAGGAACACGGCCACCTGTACCAGAGGCCACATGCACAGCCAGAAGCAGGTGCACTGCAAAATTAAAGACCTGCAGCAGGCCTACACTAGGTGCTGGCCCAGACACCTGCCCTCATTATGAGGCCCTGGACTGCATCCTGGGGGCTCACACAGTCCATGTCTCCCGGGTGGTGATCAACCCCGGGGCAGAGGGCCCTGCTCCTGAAACAGGGGAAGAGGAGGAGGACGACAGCCAGGAGCCGCAGAAGCCTGCAGGCAGCCTTCCCAGCACCCAGGACCCCCAAGTCATCCCACAGAGACCATCAGTTGTGTCATATGAGGCTCCACTTGTGAGTGCCATCATGGTCCCTTCATATGTATGGGGGAGGTGGAGAGGGAGCCCAGGGACCATGCGCCTGAGCCTTGCCCACAATGGAGCAGCAGCTGGGTGTCATGCAGGGGCCCTGGCCCATTCCCCACATGCCACCCTCGCCTTGCAGAGGGGGGCTGGGTTTCACCCACTGTGTCCCCAGGGAGAACTGACCACTGCTCTTGTTCCACCATAGCTGCAGCACCTGGGAGTCCTGGGCGCACCACCCCGCCTGCAACAGCCACCTGCACCCAGGCCAGCAGGCACTCCAGGAACCAGGAGGACTACCAGTGGCGGCACCTGCAGCTACTGGGGCAGCAGCTCCGCACCCAGGTGCACTGGGTCCGCGAGGACCTGCGGCTGCAGTAGCGGAGCTTGCAGGCGCTGGAGGAGCAGAGCCATGCTCTCAGAGGTCACCTCCAGACCCTGGTGGACAGGTTTCTGCCTCCTCCAGTCCCTGCAGCCGCCCCAGCTCTCACTCCTCCTCCCACCCCTGCTCCCCCTCCTGCTTCCTCCGCACCCCCGTCCCTCCTGCCCCACCCTCCATGCCCACTCCCCCCCCCGATATCCCCGCACCCGCAGTGCTGTGAGACAGGAAATCCAGCAGGATCCCGAACTTTCCATTCCTTTCCTCTCCTTCCTCCCCCTTCCAGCTCCCTCCTTCCAGGTTCCTCAGCGAGGTAGACGAGCAAACAGAGAAACCTGAGAACTGTCTGTCCAAGATGGGGGGTCGGGTCCCTTTAAGCACAGCCCTCGGCTAGCCTGAGGCAGCAGCCGTACACACTAAGTCCAACCCTGATGCCCTGCCGGCACTTGTTCCAGCCAGCCTTACTTTCGATTCAGGGTCCACTCAATGTGGACGTGCTATTTCGAATTAGCAAAACGCTAATTCAAATTAGTTTTTAGGTCTAGATGCACTAATTTCAAATTAACTAATTCGAATTAAGTTAGTTCGAATTAGCACTGTAGTGTAGACATAGCCATATTTATTAATAGGTTGGGTGCCACAGTGGCACATCCAAACAAGCCACATGAACTCAGTGCTGATGCACAGCACAAAATTCATTCTGTTCATGGGAGGAAACTCTTAGAGGGAACACTTCCTCTAGCCTCTCTGCCCCTGAGTTAATGTCACACACATTGGGTAATGCAATTGCAGGATAGCTTCATGAGGTAGGGGTTGGTGGAGGCCAAACTAATCCCTATTGGTAGGAGGATGGTGGGAAATGTCCTTAGAGAGGGGTCACATGATACTTTTTACTTTTGGTCATGTGTCCATCTTGCCCCGAGAGAGTTACCTCCAGAGGCCTGCCTAATGGTAGTCAAGGGGTGTGGCTAATGGGGGTCAAAGAGTAAATTAAAAAAAAATTCTTTGATGTGAAAAAGTGGGCTGTTCTCAACCCATTTCCCGGGTCTATTTTAATTGCCAGTCCGCCTCTGGAAAGCTCTGACGGCCATTTTAGCCATAGGGGTTTCTTGCGCAATAAATTCATGTCTACACTGCCTTCTTCTGGAAGAGCACTTGCAAAGAGGGTTTATTCCATGTGGGAAGAGGAATAACTCTTCCCAGAAGAAGCCCTGTTTTCTGAAGCTGTACTGTATTTTTACTTGTGCAAGAATGCACGTGCAGTGTAGACACTTCAAGTTTTTGCACAAGAATGACTGTTCTTGTGCAAAAAGCCTTCAGTGTAGACGTAGCCACTGTGTCTGTATTTGAGAAGTTGATGACCTGCACATCATGTGTGCCTTATCACTAAACGGAGGTCAAACAGTGTGAGTTAAGGATCGAGTGCAAGCCCAGCTCTTAGCTATCAGGTTGAATATCTTATTGCTTCCTTCTGGGGTGGGGCTAGGTAAGATTGCTATTTGCTTTGGGTTATCTTCGACCATCTTCATTCATTCTGAGTACTGTAGTAACTACCTCAGCAAGATAGGTACTACTATCCATGGGACTATTTGCATAGTAACGTATTAATCAAGGCAAGTATGGGTGATAGAATATGATCCTTTGGCATAGTCCGTGGATGAAATTGAACAATACAATGTGATGATATCCCTTAGAGTTGTGTATCAAAAATGGATACACATTTGAATAACTGTGAATAACTTTGTATGCACATTTAAATAACTGAGAAAATAGTAGTTACTGATAATGCTACCTCACTCCCTCAAGGGCAATGTACTCTCATACATGTCACTTGCTGCTTACTTATAAACAGAGGCTTCCAAGCAGTAGTGACAAAGACAACATTGATATTCTATCTATTAATGATAACCAGGGCTTGACAATTTAGGTAATCTACTCGCCAAGAGCGAGTAGACTATAGCCCAGCACGGTGCCGCAGCGCGATCAGCGCATGCACAGCGTGCTGAACCGCGTGGCTGGCGAGCCCTGATGATAATCTAAGTATGGGTGTGAGTGAGCAAAATTCTATTTATTGCATTGAATCATGGTCTGGACTGAGATCCATATGGTACTATAATAATACTGCTGTTATAAGCTATTATTCACCAGTATAGTCAGTTACTGGTTTGATTTCTTGTGTAAATACGAAAGAATTGTAAAGATACATATTGTGTACATCAGTCATATGAAGAAATGTTATTAAGTAATTTTTTCCCTCGTATGTCCATTATGGTCTCTGAAATAAATACAATTGAAGACAACTGTTTTTAAAACTTACTTGAATTTACTCTCAGTTCTTTTGGAGACACTCCATTCTGAGTCTTCAGAACAGTCTTTTTATATTAGAAATACTGCCCAGACCCTAACTGTAGTATTGCTATTGGGTCCCACTACAATAACTTGATTTCACTTACAAAGAAAAGAAGTAGGTCTTGGGGAAATCATTGCCAGAGTAGAGTAAAGGAGAGACAGGTATAAAAGCAAGAAATTGTGATTTAAGAGATAATAGGCTATGTTTAGACTGCACACCTTTTTCTACAGAGGCTTTGTTGACAGTATCTGTCGACAAAGCCTTTGTCGAAAAAGAGAGTCTAGATTACATTATGCAGCTCAAAAAATTGATCCACTTTTTCAAAAAGGAGCGTCCAGATTGCCGGACACTCTGTCGACAAAAGAAGGCACCCAGAAGTGCTTCTGGCAGGGCATGGGGGCAGCCTTTATTTCCAGTGATTCTGCCTGCCCTTTGCAGAGATCTGTGCTTAAAGGGATCCCCCTGGATAGCCATTGATCTGCTCCTGCTTCTGGCTTGCCTACCTCCTAGAGGGAAGCAAAGCTGCTGAAGTGCTTGCTCTGGTTGTCCTGCTTCCTCGGACACCACAGCAGTTTATTTGCAGGTTTTTTTTTCCACTTTTCACCTTTTACTTGGCCATGGAGCCTGAGCTGCCCCAGGCAAGCGATGGCCCCACACTGCCATACTGCAGCTTCTGTTGCATCTGCATGACTCTGTCATGAATCTCCTGCCCCATATGGATCTGGACTGCACTGAGGAGACCCTCCTCCAGGATGCAGGAGCTCTGCCCTAGCCCCCAAACTTTTTGGGGGACAGGCAGATTTGGAGGCATGAGACGAATTCGGAGTGGTGGGATCGGCTCGTCATGCAGTTCTGGGACAATGACCACAGGCTCTGCAACTTGCGGATGTGGAAGGCCAGAGTCCTGGAGCTGTGTGCCTGGCTCGCTCCTGCTCTGGAACATCAGGACATCCACCTGTGGCTGAAGAAGTGGGTCGCAATCGCCCTGTGGTAGCTGGCCACCCCCGACAGCTACCGCTCCATTGGACATCAGTTTGGCATGGGGAGGTCTACCATCGGGGCCATCTTGATGGAGGTTAATCACTTTTGGGGGACAGGCCCTGCTGAGTGGGAGGACTGAGAAAGGGGGACTGCCACGCAAGGGCAAGAGGGAGTGGGGAATGGAGTGGCACTCAGAGGCGATTCTTCGGCCACCCCTCCACTGATGCGGAGGAGGGAGGCGTTCTAATAAGGGGAAGGGTGGGTTGAGGGAGGGGAGGGTTCTCGTCCCAAGCACTTAGGTAACCTGTCTAACTCCCTGGTTTCTGTCTGTCTATTCGTCTCGTGCTGCCGGTGGTGAGGGCCATCAATGCGGAGCTGCTGAAGAGGCTCATCTGTCTTGGGGACCTGGACAACATCATTGCCGGATTTGCTGCCCTTGGATTCCTGAACTGTGGAGCAGCCTTCGATGGGAAACACATCGCAATCCGTGCACCGCCCCATCGAGCAGCCCAGTTTATAAACAGGAAGGGCTACTATTCGATGGTGCTGCAGGCCCTCGTCGACCACCGGGGACACTTTATGGACATTTGTGTTGGGTGGTTGAGGTGGGCACATGACACCTGCATATTCTGCAACTCTGACCTGTACCGCAGGTTGCAGGCAGGAACACTTTTCTCCAGTGGCACCTTGCACTCAGGGACATGCAGATGCCAGTGTGCATAGTGGCCGACGCGGCCTACTCCCTGATGCCGCGGCTCATGAAGGCCTACACTGGCCACCTAGATGTGAGCAAGGAGCTTTTCAACACGCATCTTAGCCAGGCTCACATCCAGGTGGAATGTGCCTTCGGCCGTTTGAAAGGGAGGTTCTGTTGCTTTCTCACACGGCTGGAGATAGGCGAACACAACATCCTGGAGGGGGTGGCCGCATGTTGCCGCCTCCATAACCTGGTAGAGTGTAAAGGGGAGGCCTTCCTGCTGGGATGGGGGACAGGTGCTGATGGCGAGGACAGGCCATTTCAGCAGCCTCGGGTGGCTGCCATCCACCAGGCTCACCAGGCTGGTGCCCAAATCTGAGAGGCCCTGAGGGAGAGATTCTCAGAAGGAGCCCACTGACTCTCCCCAGGGCCTCCCCCATTGGGGTTTGGCCTGGCCCACCCCTACCTGTCCCTCTACTGCCCTTACCCACTTTCCATAAAGAATACATACACACCTGGTTTTCTTTATACACAGACATTAGTTTTTTATTAGAAACACTATCAGTAAAGAAAATGTGCTGACTGTTTAAAAAAAATTCTCTGAGTACTGTTAAAATGTGTAAAGGCAAATCTTTCAGTCAAAATAAAGATTTTGTTATATAACTGAAATGACCTTTAACTGGGGTGGTAGGGGACTGAAAACCTGGAGGGGGGAGAGAGACTGAAAACCTGGAGGGGAGAGGGGGTCTCAAGTAGGCTGTTGCTTCCCTGATCTCAGGGTCCTGCCACCTTCCTGTGTCCTGGCATCACCATGGACTTGGGATTGGGTGTAGCGAGACCTAGTCCTGGCCTGGGCGGGGGGGGGGGGGGGGGGAGGGGGAGCAGCTGTTGGGCCTGTGAGGACTCAGGAGCAGGAGGGGCTGGGAGGAAGGGGGGGCTGGAGGGACTGGGGGAGCAGGGGACTGGCCTGCAGGAGGAGCAGTCCCTGTGACAGGGGCAGGCAAGACGAACAGCTCCCTTATTGTGGCACAGATTGTTCCAGCAACCTGGTGCACCACTCTGTCTCTGCCTGCATTCTCTGCTGGAGGGTCCTGTTGAGGTCCTGCAAGGCCACAACATGCTCCCTCAGCAGGTCCGTATACACACGCCAGTGCCTGCAGGTGCCACGGGTCCGGGGTGGTGCTGGGGCAGGTGTGGTGCTCCCCTGTTGGGTATAGGGTCTGGCTGTGGAGGAAAAGAGGAGACAATCACTGTCTATGTGCATCCTGCCCCCAAGGGCATGCCGTGGCTGTCAGGGGCTCTCCTTTGGACAGGAGACTCAGGGGTGTTACACGTGGCACCACGTGTGAGCTGGGCAGAGGTCTGAAAGCCTCACAGGGGCCCCACAGTGCAAATGGGACTAGCTGGACCCCCACGCTGATAACCCTCCTGTGTCTGGTGACTCCTCAAAGCAATCACCTGATGTTCCCTCCCCAATGTCTACGGACGCCTTGGAGGCCTCTGGGGCCTGGGTCCCTGCTGCCTCCTCTTCCTCCTCCTCCTGGAGCAGCTCTGCCACGATGTGGTGGGGCAACCAGGACTCCACCACACACAGTAGAGTCTGGGCTTCCCTACCACCCAGGATCTGCTCCAGCTCCTCGTTGTAAGGGCAGGTCTCAGGGGTTGCCCCAGAGCAGGAGCTCTGGTCCCGGGCTATGGCATATCCCTGCCACAGATCCTTTACCTTGGCCCTGACTTGTGCCACAGTGCGGGGGTGATGCCCTTTGGTGGCCAGTCCCTGGGCCAGGCTCTTGTAAATGTCCGCATTCCTCTGGCACGTTTGCAGGGCCTGCAGGGCTTCCTCCTGGGAGCAGAGCTCCAGGAGGTTTTTTATTTCTGGCCCTGACCAGGCTGGTGCCCACCTTTTGGTGCCCCTGGGTGGGTCCTCATCTCTGTCTCAAGAAGGGCCAGGGGAGCCTTGAGGCTGGATATGGCTCTCATGACTGGCACGGGTGCTCTGGCTAGCTGCCGGACAGCAAGGCCTATCTGAGTGCCTGTGCCTTTAAGAGGTTGTGGCCAGGCACCGCAGAAGTGCTGTACCTATAAAGTCTAGACTGTCCACCAGGGCTTCTTCCTAGAGGCCTTTTTTGTCAACAGATCTGGCTCCCTGCGTCCACACACACCTTTTGTTGAAAGATCTCTGTCGACAAAAGCTTTCTTCCTCGTAAAAGGAGATTTACTGCTGTCGACAAAACTGCTGCATTCTGTCGACTTACTGTCGACAGAACGCAGCAGTAGTGTAGACGCAGGTATAGTTTTGTCAACAAAAGGCCACTTTTGTCAACAAAACCCTGTAGTTTAGATACACCCATAGAGAAAATAATCAATAGAGGTTGGTTGCATAGTTCCAGTACTTTGATACTAATCATTCATTACAGCCAAAATATGGAATTAAAAGAATGCTGGAGGGGAAAAAATATTGTGTCATGGGTAACCTTAATTCTAGCATTTCAATGCTTGACTTTACACACTTAGTATTCTTATAATGTAGGTTTTTAAGGGTTTTTACAAATCTGACTATCTAGGTTTTTACGAAAGTAAATAAAAAAAATGTGGAACTACAGTGACCCCCCTGCTTGGCTCATTACCAGGGTAGATATTTTTTACCTACAGAACAGACCCCCAACACCCTGTCCCAGGCCAGAAGCACCCCCTTCCCACACTGAACTCTTTGGCTACTCCCCCCCAGTACAGAGATCCTTCTGCACTCAACTTCTTCATCTCTGGATACATCCCAGAGCCTGCACCTCCATCTGGCTCCCCCTTCCACAACCAATCCTTCCTGCCCCAGTCAGGTGAAAAAGAGCAAGTAAGTTAGGGTGGGGGAGAACAAGTGATGGGAGGATGGAGTGAGCGGAAGTGGACCTCATAGAAGGGGTGGAGCCTCAGGGCAGGGGTGAGGCAATGGTGTTCAGTTTTCTGCCATTAGAAAGTTGCTTGAGCTCATGTCCTGCTCCTATCCATCCTTCCCAATTCCTACCCTGTCTCCCTCTTTCTCCTTCTCTTTCCCTTCCACCCTCATCACTCCTTTCCCCTCTCTATTTGAGTCATGAGTCTTTGTCTGTGTCTTTGTCTTTCTCCTCCACGTTGCCTGGGTACTGCGATAGAGGCAGCAGTGAGAACATAGAAGAGACTGTCTCTCTACCTTCAGTTCCTGTGTTTTTTGCCAACAACAAGGAGGAACAATTAGAAAAAAGACCTATCAGTTCTTGCAGTCACAGAATAGAGCAAGTTCATTTGCTCCTTGGAGGCAACACTGAATGTGCATAGTACCGTCATCACATAGGAGGTACAAAAGGATGGAACATGTTCAGTGCAGATGGAATTCTTTGGAGAATTTAGTTGCCAAACACACTACTAAGTCTCTCCTGAGCATACACAAACTGAAATGTTTAGAGTCATAGAACTTGGCCAAATGTGGGTGTTTTTTTCACAGGAATAGGAAAAAAAAAGCCATATTCCTGATGCCAACATGACCACCCCACAACGTGCCAAATTTCAAGACCCTTCTCCAAAGTATGTAGATTCTAGAATTTCTCAACCAAATAGTAAAACAATTTTTTTTTACACAGAAAGCACATATTTTCCCTAAGATCATTCTCAGAAACAACTTATTTGGCTAAACTTTCTCCCTCCAAAAATTCATCCTGAGGCAGTCACGTGTCATGGAGTACTTCATTCCAAATAGCTGCATAGTGGCAGGGATACAATGAACAGAAAATGGAGCATTATAATAGAAACTCCTAGGTACCCTTAGTTACAGATATAACTAATAGTTCTGGCTATAATTGAGATGTGGATGGTGAAAACAGACTCTTTGCTTAATATAAGACTAAATTCTGACCTTTTATGTACATGCTGTATTTCGATACCTTGCTCTGAAAACAGATGGTATATTTTGTGCTCATCCAAGTGAGAAGTTGTACGCTAATGCAAAAACAGATTTTGGAGATAGATGTATTTTACTTTTTATTAGCTATAAGCATATATTTGTATGATCATTATATGAGCATAACAAGGTAAGAACATACATACTATAGGACAGAATAGCAGGAGAAAGGAGAAATTGAAAGTGTAATTATTTCTAATCCTGGCAGACAGTACTATTAGGCATCCAAATTGTTATTACATAATATTACAGATTGGAATTACAGGCAGTCCCCGGGTTACGTACAAGATAGGGACTGTAGGTTTGTTCTTAAGTTGAATCTGTATATATGGGTATGTCTACACTACCCCGCTAGTTCGAACTAGCGGGGTAATGTAGGCATACCACACTTGCAAATGAAGCCCGGGATTTGAATTTTCCGGGCTTCATTTGCATAAACCAGCCGCCATTTTTAAATCCCAGCTGGTTCGAACCCCGTGCCGCGCGGCTACACGCGGCATGAACTAGGTAGTTCGGACTAGGCTTCCTAGTTTGAACTACCGTTACTCCTCATTCTATGAGGAGTAACGGTAGTTCGAACTAGGAAGCCTAGTCCGAACTACCTAGTTCGTGCCATGTGTAGCCGCGTGGCACGGGGTTCGAACCAGCCGGGATTTAAAAATGGCGGCGCCCGGCTTATGCAAATGAAGCCCGGGAAATTCAAATCCAGGGCTTCATTTGCAAGTGCGGTATGCCTACATTACCCCGCTAGTTCGAACTAGCAGGGTAGTGTAGACATACCCTAAGTCGGAACTGGCGTCCAGATTCAGCCGCTGCTGAAACTGACTGCCAGTTCTGACTTACATACAGATTCAACTTAAGAACCCCAAGCGTCCCCAAGTCAGCTGCTGCTGAAACTGATCAGCGGCTGATTCCAGGAAGCCCGGGGCAGAGCAACTCTGCCTGGGCTTCCTGTAGTCAGTGCTGGTCAGTTTCAGCAGCGGCTGACTTGGGGACGCCTGGGGCAGAGCAGCTGGGGTGCTGCTGGGTTGCTCCAGTAGCGCCGCTCCTCGGCGCTATTGGACCAACCCAGCAGCACCCCAGCTGCTCTGCCCCAGGCGTCCTGATTCAGCCGCTGCTGAAACTGACCAGCAGTGGCTGAATCAGGACGCCTGGGGCAGAGCAGCTGGGGTGCTGCAGGGTTGGTCCAGTAGTGCCCAGAGTGGTGCTGCGGGACCAACTAGCAGCGACCCAGCTGCTATGTCCCAGGGTCCAAAACAAAAGCCTGGTCTGCTGGGGGGGGGGCACACTAGCTGCGCCCCCCCCCCCCCCCCCAGCCGACATGGGGCACTGGGAGCAAAGCTGCAGCCGCAGTGGGTTCCCGCGCTTCTGAGGCTTTTCTCTGGTAAAGCCTCAGAGGCGCGGGACCCTGCCGCTGCGGCTTTGCCCCTGGTCTGCTGGAGATGGTCCGCAGCAGACCAGGGGCACCAGGAGCAGCTTTTCTCGCCCCGGGGGAGGGGGGGGCGCAGCTAGTGTGCGGATCCGACATAAGTCGGATCCGCGTAAGTCGGGGACTGCCTGTATACATTTTTCCATTGATAAGATAGCTAGCTGATTGGTTTTTTTAAGCTGTCTTTTTCTTTACAGGACAGTTCCTGTGGAAATAAATGTAAAATATGTGGAGCTGAAATGTACAATATGAGTGAAACAATTGCTAAGTTAAATTACTTTGCTCTTGGTTTAACAGTTTTCGATAATTTCCTTATTCATCAAAAGTTACGAATACACATTAAAATAATTGAGGCACAAATGAAGTTAAGGCAATGTAAGTCAGGATAGTTTTCTAAAGATATGTATTTATAATGCATATGTGTGTTTATTATTAGTAGAGGATAGCAAAGTGAGCAATTATGGGGTTTTAAAATTCCACAAAAATCAGCTTACTAGTAAATTAGTTGCCTGAACGTGTATTGTTAGTAGATTCAATTTAAACATATTCCAGAATGCCTCTACATCCTATTTTCCTTGAAGTGTCAGTTTTTCTAGTTGACCCTTTTGAATGCACTTAAAATTTTTAAAACATTTGCTTTCACATACTGTATTAAAATTGAATCAGTCCACTTTTCTCTAGCAATCAAAGAACCACTGCATTTTATTGATTGCTACTCCCAAGAGGCTCTTAGTCCTTCAGTTTCTTGATAATTTTCTTGGGAATCAGTGATAATTGAGACCAGTCTCATACTCTGTCTGCAAGAGAGAGAGTTCTTTTCTCCAAGAATAATTACGGCCTCTGAGCAATTCTTCTAATTTCAACCCAATGTTCCAAGTCAAAGGCCTCTATTGCTGGAGAGTTGTTACACACCATTCAGCTAATACTTGAGCTCCTTTATTCTTCTAATATATATCCACATTGATTTTGTTTTGTTGTTTAATGCATTAGTGTCCTTTGCACACAATTATGCTGCTACCTGGCAGTCTGGGTCTGCAACCGTAGAATATGGTGAGGAGATGTCAGTGTCCTGGCCAGTCATGAAGTATCTGTCTTAAAATAAGGAGAAAGTGCTTTTTAATGCATTAAGGCATGAGCTCTCAACGTATCAGTGAGAAAATAATCATTGTCCTTTAGTCACTACAAAGGAAAAGGTGCTAGATGAAATCTTAGCCTAATCATCATACCTGGTGAAACATCATCCACACTGGAGCTATAGTCTCAAAGCAGAGGAGAACTGCTGAGGCAGAGCGGAGTGCCAGCACATAACTCTTGCAATATAGGTCTACTGTTAATCAAGTAACCCATAGCAGCATCTCTTATTCAGTGTGCAACAGACAGTTCAAAGCACAAATTGGCCTGATCAACCACTCACATGTTCACAGAAACGAAATCAATCAGTGATGTCATGATCATCTTCAAACTTAGACAAACAACAACAACATAATATAGAAATGAAAGGAATATAGAATACATAACATAGAAATGAAAACTGGAAAGGACCTCGAGAGGTCTTCGAGTCCAGTCCCCTGCCCTCATGGCAGGACCCCGTACCATAGCCATCCCTGATAGATGTCTATCCAACCTACTCCTAAATATCTCCAAAGATGGAGATTCCACAGCCCCTCTAGGCAACTTATTCCAGTGTTTAATCAATCACCTCCAGGATGCACTTGTCTCTGCCTGGGCACCTATCTTTGACAGGAAGGACTGAAGAGAATACCACCTGCTCTCCAAACTCCTTCACTCGTACTCCCAGAGCCCTGTAGTCACTCTTGATCCACTCAGTGTCACATGTCGCAGTATCATTAGTGCCCACATGGATGAGTAGCATGGAGTAGTAATCAGAGGGTTGGATAATCCTTGACTATGCCTCCGTAACGTCTCAGATATGGGCCTTCGGCAGGCAGCATTCCTCCCAAGATGACATATCAGGGCAACAGATAGGTGCCTCTGTCCCCCTCAGAAGAGAAACTCCAACCACCACTAGCCTACATTTCCTATTCACAGTGGTGGCAGCAGACCTCTCAGCATTGGGGGTACGAGGCTTCTCCTCCTCTGTTGTAGGGATTGATTCCTTATTTCCTGTATCAAGAAGAGCATAACGGTTTCCCAGTACCATGGTGGGAGTTTTCGGAGCAGGGGTGGAGCACTGCCTGCTGCCAGAAGTAACCAGCTGCTAGTGTCTACCTTGAGCCATCTCCTCCTCCACCAGTGGTGTGTCATCACTCCTGTGTACTGGGACAGCTACCTCAGCTGTCTCCACATAAACACTGTCCAGGAATTGCTCGTGGATTCCGATGCTTCTCAACCAAGCCACCTCCTCCTGTAGCTCTCCTACAATCACCTTTCACACTGGATAGTCCCCCCAGCCTGGATATCAGTAAGTGGGAATTGCAAGCCACAGTCCCTGCAAAACCACATCAGGATCTGGGTAGAGGCATCCATGCTCAGGCGTTCCATCTGGCTACAGGGGCAGATGGAGGAAACAAAAGTACAGGCAGTCCCCGACTTACGCGGATCCGACTTAAGTCGGATCCGCACTTACAAACGGGGCTTTCTCACCCCGGAGCTCACAGGCAGCGATCCGCCACCTCGACCTCCAGGGCAAGAAAAGCTGCTCCTGGTGCCCCTGGTCTGCTGGAGACCGTCTCTGGCAAAGCTTCAGAAGCGCGGGAACCCACCACTGCTGTGGCTTCGCTCACAGTGCCCCTGGTCTGCTGGAGACGGTCTCCAGCAGACCAGGGGCACCAGGAGCGAAGCCCCAGCCGCGGCGTGGTCCCGTGCCTCTGAGGCTTTGCCAGAGCAAAGCCTCAGAGGCGCGGCACCCCGCTGCCACTGCGGCTTTGCTCCCCGTGTCCCTGGTCTGCTGGGGGGGGCGCAGCTAATGTGCCCCCCCCAGCAGACCAGGCTTTTGTTGCCGGACCCTGGGGCAGAGCAGCTGGGGCGCTGCTGGTTGGTCCCGCAGCGCCGCTCTGGGCACTACTGGACCAACCGGGCAGCACCCGAGCTGCTCTGCCCCAGACGTCCTGATTCAGCCGCTGCTGGTCAGTTTCAGCAGCGGCTGAATCAGGACGCCTGGGGCAGAGCAGCTGGGGTGCTGCTGGGTTGGTCCAGTAGCGCCGAGGAGCAGTGCTACTGGAGCAACCCAGCAGCACCCCAGCTGCTCTGCCCCAGGCGTCCCCAAGTCAGCCGCTGCTGAAACTGACCAGCGCTGACTACAGGAAGCCCGAGGCAGAGTTGCTCTGCCCCAGGCTTCCTGGAATCAGCGCTGATCAGTTTCAGCAGCAGCTGACTTGGGGACGCTTGGGGTTCTTAAGTTGAATCTGTATGTATGTCGGAACTGGCGTCCAGATTCAGCTGCTGTTGAAACTGATCAGTTTCAGCAGCGGCTGAATCTGAACGCCAGTTCCGACTTACATACTGATTCAACTTAAGAACAAACCTACAGTCCCTATCTTGTACGTAACCCGGGGACTGCCTGTAGTGTTGGCACAGGTGTTGCAGGTCTTCCTGATCATATTAGGACTCATTCTGTCAAACTCCCTCTTCAACTCTCCTGTCTGCAGCCCCGTCTGCTTTGCCTGGCTGCGAAGATGGTGTCACCAGGAGGGCTTTTGCTTCCTCAACCATGGGATGCTATTCCAGGAAGGACTACTAAGCAGGGATGGCATTCACCTTTTGAGGAAGGGGAAGATTTATTTGGATACAGACTGGCTAATCACGGGAGGAGGGCTTTAAACTAGGTTCAATAGGGACAGGTGACCAAAGCCCACAGGTAAGTGAAGAACATGGAGATTTAGGAGATGCGTCGGAAATGGGAGGGAGTGTGGGCTATAATAGCAAAGAGAAAGGAGAGACAAGGCAGAACTGGGAGGCAAGATCAAATCAGTATCTTAGATGCCTATATACAAATGCAAGAAGTATGGATAATAAGCAGGAAGAACTGGAAGTGCAAATAAATAAATACAACTATGACATCGCTGACATCACAGAGACTTGGTGGTTTAATACACATGCTTGGAATATTGGTATAGAAGGGTACAGCTTCCTCAGGAAGGACAGGTGGGGTAAAACAGGAGGAGGTGTTGCCTTGTATAAATGTACACACTTGGGGTGTGTCTAGACTACATGCCTCCTTCGACGGAGGCATGTAGATTAGCCAGATCGGAAGAGGGAAATGAAGCCGCGATTAAAATAATCGCGGCTTCATTTAAATTTAAATGGCTGCCCCGATCTGCCGATCAGCTGTTTGTCGGCAGATCGGGAGAGTCTGGACGCGATGCCCCGACAAAGAAGCCTTTCTTCATCGACACAGGTAAGCCTCGTGAAACCAGGTTTACCTGTGTCGATGAAGAAAGGCTTCTTTGTCGGGGCATCGCGTCCAGACTCCCCCGATCTGCCGACAAACAGCTGATCGGCAGATCGGGGCAGCCATTTAAATTTAAATGAAGCCGCGATTATTTTAATCGCGGCTTCATTTCCCTCTTCCGATCTGGCTAATCTACATGCCTCCGTCGAAGGAGGCATGTAGTCTAGACACACCCTTGGACTGAGGTGGAGATGGATGTAGGAGATGGAAATGTTGAGTGTCTCTGGGTTAGGCTAAAAGGGATAAAAAACAAGGATGATGTCATGCTAGGGGTCTACTACAGGCCACCCAGGTGGAAGAGGTGGATGAGGCTTTTTTTAAACAACTAACACAATCATCCAAAGTGCAAGATTTGGTGGTCATGAGGGACTTCAACTATTCAGATAACCTCACAAGGTTTTGTTTGAAGGTTTGGTTGAGGGAAAAGGAGGTTGTGTCTCCTTCCACAATGGGTATGGACTTTGGTGTCTTAACTCTGATGTAAACCATTATCACACAGATTAAGAGGTGCCAGATAACCTTACATTTTATGAGGTTTTTAAAATATAACAGCCAGTGGCTTTTTAAATCTGAAACTCTCTGTGAGAGTTTTATTACTGCTATTCCAAATGGCACTGGTAGCGACTGTATCTACCTTTCATTCTAGGATCAGATGCAGTTATTTAATAGCAACGAATAAAAGGGAAAACTGAATTGGTCTGAGACAGAAAAGCCAGGAAGCATGCAGAGAGAGGAGGTGGTAATGAGAACAAGGCATCGCTGCATATCAATCAAAAATGCTCAGCAAGGGAACCAAGAATAAAACATTCACTGAAAAAAGGGACTATAGTCAGGTGAGTGAACTGGGTGGACTAGGAAGACCCATAAAATCAGAGGCATCCTACTATTGTAAAATGCCTCTCTCATTTTAGCAATTTTTTCTGTTGCAATGGACCAATTTATGCCTGATTATGTGATTTGGCCCTTGGTCTTTTGCTTTTACAGTGGAGAATTTAAAGCCTACCATAGTACTTATTATTTCTATTATTTTGTTCTATGATCTGTCCCTCTCATTTTGTACAAAGTATTCTTCTGCTCATGTCTCCCCCCTCCCTCAGACATGAAGAAAATGCCAATTTTCAAATATTTTACCTGCTGTAATTGCACTGCCCTTTGGTGTATGACACAATGTAATGTACAAATATCTGATTTTTTTTCACATCTGTAAGGAAGTTTTTAAAAAAGTCTTTTATATTTTTTTCTCTCTACCGTAAGTGCTAGTTTCTGTATTTGTCAAGGTCTCCCTTTTGTAAGACTAGTAATGTTGCTTATTGGAGCCAGATTCAGAACATAAGCACGTTACATGGTTCAGGAAAGCTAAGCATGTATATAGTAATTTTTCTGCCACCATTCTGCGATACAAGAGTTTTGTTTTTATACATACGCTTCAGGTGAAAAAAAAATTGACTCAAAAGAGAGTTCCTTTTTTGCTGAAACCTAAGTTTTATGTGTTCAGCCCCAGTGGTTTGTCAATGTGCTATATTCCACTTTCATGTCTTTATGCTTGTTATAGGATTATTACTCAATAGGTTTTACTGAATTTTTTGATACAGCATAAAGAAAGACAAAGGAGTGAAGCCGGTGAGACAAAGCATTTTATTTTTTGCGTGAGTAAACAAGCAGAAAAATAAACTCCTCCACTAGACAGTGTAAAAGTAAACCCACAGGAAGGGCTTTCAAAGGAAAACAGGACTGGTAATTTTAACACAAGCAAACAATCAAAGGCATCTCTGTTACAGTATTATGCTGGCAAGGATATTAGCAAAGAAACATCTTTACACAAAACAAAAAACTTCTTTTCACAGTGAAATGATTATAAGGATTTCAGAGCATGATAAAAATAGCAAAACTAAACATGGTAATTAGACTTTTGCTTGTCAGTGCTGCCTCTGAAGACTTAAGAGGGTTGAGCTAAAATGTTCTAAAAGGGAAATTGCCTGCCAAAGCTAAAAAAGATTATAGCTGAACATTACTAAAATGTGTTTTAGCTGGGATTTTTCCCCCTTGCCGTATGTATCAAAATTGTTTCCTGGAGCCATCCATGTCAACACTCTACCCCTCCATCCACTTATATGAAAACATAGCTAATTTTTAAGTAGGGAGAACTGTCACATAAGGTCCTTACTAATGTGTGTGTGTGTGGGGGGGGGGGGGGGTGTTCTTTGGCAGTGATAGTAGTTAATAGCTCTTTAAATACCCTATAGTAATTTGGGCTTGTGTTCACATAAGACAGCTGTGATTTACTTGGGTACTAGGAGGGAAATTATGCCATTTTGGTAGAGTTATGGGATAAGGAGCCATTTATGAATGGAACCCTGCAAATCCAGTAACCTGTGCTTTTCAGCATGATCTAGTTCCTGCAGAGAGATCTCCATGACTTTCCTCTTTCTGGCCTCTTGGCTCCTTTTCTTTTCTTCTATGAGATTTAGACCCAGAACAAATGAAGATGAGGGTGGAGTGCAGAGAAAGGAGTGGTAAGGAAGTAGTGCAAAAACCTAAACTGCAGCAGCACCAGCAGAAGGGGAAACTCGGGGAATAGTTGAGGAGAAGGCCTTCCGGGTGGGGAGAGAAGAGCCATGAGAAATCATGTGGAAGATTGCCGAGAAGGTTGCTGTTACCTGGGAGTGACTGCAGGGGAGGAAATAATGAATTTGTGGGAGTATGTATCCCTGTGTTGAGGAGCGAAGGGGATTTGAGGAACTGAAGAAGGGGAGTGTGTTGTAAGAATGGTGCATAGTGGTACCAATACAGAGAGATTGGAACATTTGTGGAATGGAGTTGATTCTGCCAAATGTATGCAGCATTTGTGCATATTTTATGCTAATTGTGCACAAAAGTATGAAGTTCACAGGCTTTCTACTGCACTGCTGCAGGCAGGTATGGTAGAGAATCCACCTGCTGAGGAAGTGAGGACTTGCTTGCTTTTCTCCCTCGCATATCCGCACGTCTAAACTACATTTTTTTTTCTTTCGAAAGAGGATATGCAAATTCTGCGGGATCTTTCAAAAGTGAAAGTAGTCTGGATGTGGATTTTTTTCAGGAAAAAGCTCTTTTTCGATAAAACCATGTAAACCTCCTTTATTAAGGAAGAGCGTGTTTTTTTTTAAATGGGATTTTTTTTCTAAAAAAAAGTGTCCAGACAACTTTCACTTTCCAAAGATACTCTTTTGAAAGTGAGATTGGAAGAAGATATGCAAATTCCTGTGGAATTTTCATATCCTCTTCCAAAAATTCTACATAGTCTGAACATAGCCTAGTCTCCTGTGACCCACTTCCTTCGGGGCTACCTCTCTCCTATGGTTCTTGGGCAAAGACTCTCTCTGCAGGGATTTTAACTAAACAAATTTCAGAAAGCTCAGAAGGAATATACTGTGGTGCCCTAACTGATGTTAATAGATGTCCATCTGTATCAATATCCTGCCCCTTCCATCCTCTTACATAAACATATAGCTAATTTTTAAGTGAGGAGAGATATCACATAAGGTCCTTGCTGAATTGTGTGTGTGTGGGGGGGGAGGAGAGCTTTTCTCTATGTCCTGATAGCTCTGTAAAAACCCCATAGCAAGATGGCCCCATCTTCACATAAGATAACTGTACTTTACTAATCACAAAACAGCTCACTTGAAATGTTGTCTCCATGTGTATTATACTGAAATTTACTGCTACGACAGTGGAGACTGGATTATACTTCTGAAATAGTTTTTGCCTGCTGTTTAAGTCTGGGCATACATGGGCAAGTTGGGTGAACTGGTAAAAAAGAATGAAATTTTGCACATAGTGTCAACTACGTGGTTAAATCATAAAAGAAGCATTGCCATTCACAATGGAATATCTAAACATTTATTCTGAGAAGCTTTTTGTACTTTATTAGCCACTAGGATTAGCTGATATCTCCTGGCATCAAACTTCCTCCTGAGAAGGTGAAACAGAAAGTCTTTTCTGAGGCTGGCAGTGTTGCTCTATGCACTGGTCTCTGTGTTTGGAGTAGGTTCTGTGTCTAAATTCCAATAAAAAGTGTTTGTAGCACAATATATGTCTATCTTTCTGAAACTTACAATACTGGACTACCTCATCAGTGTTCCAGTCTCTTTTATATCTAATCCATATATCTACGCACATAGGTTACTGGTGCCTGTGGAGAGAGGAGGTTCAGGGATGGCCACCAAGAGGTACAGGTAGGGCCACCAAGAGGAACAGGTAGTGGATAGAAGGAGGCACCCCATTAGCAATTAAAATTTTAGCAGGGACACCAAGGGGGCTGTGTACCTCCTGAGAGCTACCCTGAGTCATTTGTGTGCGAGCACATATGCTTACGTTTCACGCTAAGGTTCTCTCCTCTGTCACACTAATGTAATACTGGCAGTACTACATCAATTTCAGTGCAAAGCGGAAAAAGATACGCAAATTGTGATTCACGATTTGCATAACTTTTTCTGGCTTTTCTTCCTACATTTCCTTCTCCTATTTTTCCCCAGGGACTTTCAGCCATGTGGTACTCTTCTTCTGCTTCCCTGAATATTTTATTCTGATAGGGATTTGGCAGTGCTAGTCCCACTGGTGAGACCAACCTTTGAGAGCAGCACCTGTTTCTTCTCCTACTCCTACTGAGATAGTTAGGATTCCTCTTCTGGTTGTTTCATGCTTTGACATGTCTCATTTCCAGTGAAGAGCATACACCATATGATGAGAGAGCTCCCAAACCCACAGTCAGTATCCTACGAGCAGCCAATGGTTCCCATATCACAGTTCAGGAAACCGATTTTTTATAACAATAGCCAGAAAAAGAACACTATAAACAGCCTCAAACAATGAGCCATTAATGTTATCTTCAGTGTAAACCAAACTCCCTAATTATGGCTAACTAATTCACTTCCATCTTCTTACATTATTCACACTCAGGATGTTCATTCCACTTTCAGAGAGAGCACCAGTTCTGCAATATTCCCCTCTCCTTCAACCATTATAACTATATAAAATACACTGGGTCACACTAGTAGAATATTTTAAAGCAGAATGAACATTTTAAGTTTGGCCACGGTACATTTTTGAGCAAAATGTCATGTATTTTAAAGGAGGGGATTTCACAGTTAATCAATTATGCAAAAAAAAAGAAAAGAAAAGTATTCAAAATCCAAATATATAGCCAATATCATTCTGTCATCCCTCTTGTTATTACCTTTGTAACAGTCAGAGTTTATGCCATTAAACAACAGCAGTGTCTTCTGATTTATTTCATGGTGATACAATAAATCTGAATTCATTATATCACAATATTCTGCCCTGGAGAGGAATCAAGATTGTGATGTCACAAACTGAGCAATGTGCAATAGAGTCTCCCTGGTGTAAATGGGTGTAACTCCACAATAATTTGGCTCTCTTGCCTGCTCTAAGGTCAAATATGAGCAGATTGACTATGAACCATCCTGTGTTTAAACACTTAAATGCTTTTCCAATTAGCAAATTATTCTAGACAAAAATAATGAAAAATATATGACGGACAAGCAGGCTTACCTTTATATACGTACTTGAACATTTTCCCCATTAAGAGTGTCTCTGCTTGAAATTTTTAGTTTTGTGGGGACATGAATATTTTGCAAATCCTGAATGTCAAAGTAGCTTATTCTATTATAGCATTCTGCAATGGTTTTGCATGTCCTTCTTCAGCAATATGCTAAACATTGCTGTCCTGACTGCATTAGCATTAATCTCAGAAAGTTGTGTGTTTACACTGAAATGCTCTGCCCGGTGATGGATCAGTCTGTTTTTGTCTTGTTTGTTTTAAATACATTTGAAGCAGTGACCTTGCTCTGTAGTAGAAATGATCTTCTGGATGCAGATGCAGTTCCTGTAGTGGTGTTATTTAATTATGCCTTTAGGGTCGGCTAGGTTTCCTGCCTTGCAAGTGGAGGTTGAGGGGGATGGGAGCTTCACTGCTGAGGAGATGATTCCATCTATCCATCGTCTGTCTGTCTGGCTCTCTGTTATATCTCTATTTTTTATTTTTTTTATTTATGTGTACTTTTTTCAGTCACTTAATCCATGCCAGTTTATCCAAGTTGTAACACAGACAGAGCCCGGAAATTGATTAAAAATGAGGGAAATGGTCTAGAATCACATTCCAGCTTCTTTATGAAATCCTTCAGTACTGCTCCTTCTTCTCACTTCACTGAATTGTCTTCTATCCACCTAGCCATTTCATTGTGATTATTACTGTAGCTGGCTCCACTGTAGTTTTTACTGGCACTAACTTCCATCTAAGTATCTCTTCAAGGGGAAGCTGATGATTTACTGCTTGAGTGGAGCTGAAATTCACATTCCAGGAAAGGGAAACTGCTACCATTTTGCTACTGTGAGTGTCTGCATAAGATGGTGTCCGCCTCCCTTGAAGAGTTCCGGCAGTGCAGACTTTGCAGGAGGAGTGCATGATGCAGGTATTGGGACCCCTAATGGATTCCTGCTGCTATTCGTGGGGTATATGACTTTTCTCTCACCATCCAATCAATGTTAACCCAGCTGTACCAATGATGTGCTGGGTCTTTGCACGAATGCAACATCCTATTCACTGGCTATTTCAGTGCACTGGTATGTGCAGTATAATGCATTTGAGGACTGGAGCAACAGCTGTGACCTTTTTTTGTTCTTCAGTAGGCAAGAGAAGGGATCTGAGGATAGAGAGTGGAGGATAAGAGGAGGTTAGGGAAGGACAAGTTCTCTATTCCCTCTCGGTTTTTTTTTTTTGTTAATGGGGTTTGTGTGTATGTGTGTGTGAGAGAGAGAGAGGTGTCTGTGTGTGTGTGTGTGTGTGTGTGTGTGTGTGTGTGTGTGTGTGTGAGAGAGAGAGAGAGAGAGAGAGAGAGAGAGGTGTCCGTGTGTGTGTGTGTGAGAGAGAGAGAGAGAGAGAGATCGATCTGTGTGGGTGTGTGGGTGTGTGAGAGAGAGAGAGATAAACCCCAGTGCAGTCTGTGAACTATCACATCACATGTACCCCCGAAGAGACACAGATACTACAACCTCAGTTTCATGCCAATCTGTGCAAGGCCTGTAGCCAACAAGCCCTTTTCTATCCATGATCTCATTGCCAAAACATCACCCAAAGTCAGCATCACAGAACGGTAAATGAGTAATACGATAGATATTTGTTTCATGCACTCAGTTCTGTTTTTTACTACAGATCATCAGGACCCAGGTAGGACAATCTGAAGGAGCAGCAGTTATTCTGTTTCCTGTCAGGCTCAAATATTGGAAAAACTTCAGTGAGTGTTTTGTTTTGTTTGTTTGTGAGTCCAGAGACAAGACTGGCCAGTGCAGCCCACTAATCTTCACATCCACAAACACTATCGACTTGCTAAAAGAGCTAAGAGGACATTGTCCACCATAGTGATAAAGTTCATGAGAATCATGGTTTTAGAAATCTTTAGCATCCACTCAGCCTGTGCCTTTGATTCAAGTTCATGATGGCTCTGTTTAAATCGCACCTCAGATTTCTCAGGGATTTGTGGAATCAGGTGCAAAATTCATATATTTGTCCAACCTGTCACTCAGTGTCTTCAAACACACAGACAAAATTAACCCTATAAACTAAACCAGCTATTTCTGTTAGAGGTTTGAAAGGATGGGAAAGAGATACTGATACTTGTTGTTTTAAATAGCTAGAAAATACTTGATACTATGGTGACAGAGGTCACCCAGTGGCTTTTTGTTCTATGTGCACTTCTTTGTCTACTACATAATTCCATTACTTCATTATATAACTTGTATGCCACTCCTATGGAGAAGTAGGATTAGGATGTTATTTTCATTTCATAAACGTTTAAATTAATTTAATCAAACAGTGACATAGATTTAGTTTTATAATAGTGCTTTGTTAACGTCTCAGAAAATGTCATTACTTTTAGTGGATTTCAAAAGTATTTTGGGAGAAAAACGTTTACTACAGTATAGTGAAGAGTAACTTTTTAAGAAATAGTGAACTCTGCATCTCTGTACAATCTAATACAGATTATTTTCTTTTGGAGATGCATGCATGAATTACTCCATCACCTGCGACCATTAGCATCAGCCATTTCTGCATTTTTTTTTAAAAAATAGGAACCATTAAACTCATCAGAAATGTGACACTATTCAGTGGCAACCTCATTGCTCCCTGGAATGTGGGCTAAAGCGAAGGTGACCACTGGAGTTATTGCAATTCCTCTATGAGGAGCTAAAGATAATAGAGCACAAGTTTCCTTGTCTAAGAATTATATTCAGCACATCATTTTAATAATCCTTCAGTCATTTAAATATTTAAAGACTCACTCTAGCCTTTGAATAAGAAAAATCCTTTAGGTAAATGGCAAATAAAGATAGTTAATGCACTAAATGATTGGGAGTTCTGACCTACTAGGCATAACTAGACTTGCTGTTTGATTCCTATAACTGGAATGTCAATTTAGAAAACAGCCATTGTAGAGGTGAGAGAGGAGATGGACCACTAGTGTAAGCTGTATGTCAAAAACATTTGCCATACCTATGAGCAGGAATATAATGATTAAGTGAATTGTGGTTAATTACTAACTGGCAGGAGTAGTGGGGGAGGCAAACTCCTCAATTTGTAATCCTCAAATGCTGCATACATCACGTACCATCCCCATACACCTGCTGTGTGGCAAGTGCAGTTCAATTAGTTATGGATCACCAAAAAGAATCTTAGCGCATAACAAAATGCAATAGAACTGGCATTTTTCCAAGTTCAGACGTTTAGGGAAACCTAACTGGACACACAGAGATTCAGTGGATGGCAACATCTGGAAAACATTAGTTCTGAGAGGGACTAAGAGGATGATATTGGCAGCAAATTAGATATGCCCTTGCCATACAGTGTTACCCCCTCACCCCCAAAAAAAACCAATGGAATTTTTGGGGATCCTGTAAAGAATCATTTAATAAAACATGAAGTTAACAATACTCTGTGTAACACTGGTGAAACCAACCTGGGGCCTCGTCTGGTCTTCCAAGATAAGGTAGAGGTGGGGTGTGTATGTGTGTGTGTGTGTGTGTGTGTGTGTGTGCGCACGCGTGCGTGTGCGTACGTAAGATAGAAACAGACACACACACACCTAAGATCCCGTCCCCTATGCCAATAATTCTTTCATTATTTACCACAGTGCAACAGCTTCAACAAGTTAGACGGATGTAATTCCTACATCAGATTATCTCATGGCCCAATGGTACAAGCACTCACCTGTAAGGTGACAAATGGCTATTCAAATCCCTCTTCCCCTTAGGCGGAGGGGGGATTTCAGCTGGAGTCTCCTTTGTCCCAGGTGAGTATCTTAACCACTGGGCTAAAAGTTACTGGAAGGTGCTGCTGTTGTGGAGCTCAAAACCAGTAGGCAACCTCTGAGCTTGCCTACCAGTTCAGTTGAGTTAGGAGAGTGAATACCAATCTTTGCCAGCATTTGGATTGCTCTGGAGCTAAGAGGGGAGCTGAATAAGCAAACACCTAGAGGTAGGGAGAGGCAGCAGTTTGCATGCTCAGAAGTAGAAACATAGGCTTGTTAGGGACCTGTCAAGGTACATCTATACTGTATGCTTATTTCTGGAAGAAATACTCTGAAATACAGGAGGCCCCAGACTTGTGACCACCCGAGTTCCAGCCCCCCGCACTTACAACCATTTTTGTAAGTGTGGAAGGAGCTGGAAACCCCCGACTTACATCCTCAGCCCGCATTTACAGAGGTGCACGTCGCCTAACATAAATGCAGATTCGAGTTATGACACCCCCGACTTGCTTCCCCCAGAACCAATCGTGTCACATGTTGGGGGCCTCCCTTAGCTTATTTTGAAATAGCACATCTACACCGCAAATACCCATCAAAATATTGCTGAGATATTTTGAAATAGAGTGTCCCCGCTCATTGGATGATGAATCTCATTTAACGGCACCTGGAAGCAATTCAGGCAGTACATCAGGGCAGCATTCTTCCTGGAGCTGCTGCCTGAAGCTATCTGAGGCTGGAGCTTAAAGAGATCTCACTTTATAGCTGTGTCTCAGGGACAGCAAAGCCTTTTCTCTGCTTGCTGTGGTTGCCCTTCTGGAAACCTCAGCTCTCTAGACATGGAGCTGGACCTGCCTCAACAGTTGTTCTAGGTTGCACTGCATCTCTTGCAGCACTTTCAGTGGACTTCCTTTCTGGCCCTGCAGGAACACAAAACCCTCAGCTCATTGCAGGAAACTTCCTCAGCCCTCTGTGGGCACTACTCATGTAGTACGACCCCACCCGCTCTCCCCTGCACACTGTGCACCACTGCTTTTGGCATCTGGGCACCAATTCTGACTGGTGGGACTGAATTGTTACAGAGTGGTGGGATGACCAGCAGTGGCTCCAGAATTTCTGCATGAGGAAGGACACCTTTCTGGATCTTTGTGAGTAGCTTGCCCCTGCCCTCAGGTGACAGGACACCCGCCTGAGACCCATCATCCCCCTCCAGAAGTGGGTCGCCATTGCCATCTGGAAGCTCGCCACACCAAACATCTACCTCTCTGTGGGGAACCAGTTGTGAATGGGGAGATCAACTGTTGGGGCCGTGGTTGTACAGATATTGTGATCTCGTGCCATTGTCCCAGGAGGTTTATGAACTTCTGGAATGGGGTTCCTCGGGGAAGGATGGGTTATGGGGTAAATAGGGGTTGCTCCTGGTGTGTGTAAGGCAGGGGAGGGGAGGGGGACTCATGGACCTCCCAAAGGCCATGGCACCACTGTGATTCTCTGTTTTTCTCCTTCTACTGGTGGTGAGGGCCATCAACATAGTCCTGCTGTACAGGGTCATCAACCCGGGCGATGTGGACCCCATTGTTCCTGGCTTTGCCACCATGGGTTTCTTCAACTGTGGAGGAGGTATTGATGGCACCCATATCCCCATCTGAGCCCTTGATCACTGGGCATCTCAATACATCAACTGCAAGGGGTACTTTTCAGTGGTTCTGCAGGCCCTCATTGACCATCGTGGGCAGTTCACAGACATCTATGTTAGGTGGTTGGGGAAGGTGCATGATGACCGCATCTTTCTCAACTCCAGCCTCTTCCAGAAGCTGCATGCTGGCACTTTTTTCCCCAAATGCACCTTCAGGGTTGGGGACGTGGACATGCCAGTCTATATTTCAGGGAACACAACCTACCCTAGCCCTATACTGGACACCTGGATCAAAGCAAGGGACGCTTCAATGCCATGCTCAGCAGGGCCCACATTGAGGTGGAGAGCACTTATGGGCATCTGAAGGGGAGGTTCCGCTCCCTCCTCAGCCACCTGGATGTCATGGAGCAGAGCATCCCCCAAGTGGTGGCGGCGCTTTGTGTCCTTCACAATATTTGTGAAAGCAGGGGGGAGATGTTCCTCACAGGGTGGGGGACAGAGGCTGACCTGATCAGCAAGGCCTTTCAACAGCTGTGCATGGGGGCTGTGCGCATCCAGGAGGGAAAGTTTTACACAAGGACCTCAGTGACACTCTCCTCTGGGCTTTCCCACAAGGAGACTGTGCATTGTCCCTCTTTGCCTTTCCTCCCACACCTCTTCCTTCCCCTGCCCTCCCTGCAGAGACAGTAAACTACACTTTTGTTTTAAAAAAATAAACTCTGGTTTTATTTGGGATAAATGTAACTGGGGAGGAGCTGGGGAAAAAACCCTGGAAGGAAGAGGAGGGAGCAGAAATGGGCAGGAGGGGAGAGGAGAAACTCAGGACTGAGGCTGGGAGTGGTGCTCGTCTCGGGTGATCCCACCTGCCTTGTGTTCAGGGCCCTCGGTGGCCACAGGGTGGGGGTGGGGTGGGGGAGAAGCAGGACAGGTGGGAGCTAGGTCTGGAGCTGGCACGTGAGTGGCAGCAGGAGTGGGCACCATGGTGGCAATGACTGCTTGGAGAGCTGCACAGATGATCTGGCCCTGCTCCAGCAGCTCCTGCAGGTGTCTCAGCGCAGCTGGAGATCTTCCTCCAGTCTCTGGTCCTGCCGATCCATGGAGCACCACAGAGCTTGCAGAGTGGCAATATGCTCCTTCTGCAGATCCTCCTGTGGTGTCTGATGCTGGGAGACTAGCATGGGAGGCGTCAACCACTCGCCTCTCGCAGCTGGTCCAGCTGTGCAGGAGAAAGAGAAAGGCAGTCGTCCTAGGAGACAGGGTGCCTGAAGCCCAGCCCTCATCTCTGAGCCAATACTGAAAGGTCTTAGGTACAGACAAAGGCGATGTGCTCAGAGTAAAACCATCTGTGACCTAGACAGTGGGCCCTTTCCTACAGAGGCACAGATTTCCAGGGGGATGACTCACTACCCCCATATCACAGAGACAAGCAGGCATGGAAAGGTGCCAGCCAGACTGGGATCCTGTGGTTGGGAGGAGGGCCACAAGGTGGCTGGGCTTCCCTCTGTGTCACACACATGCCAGGTCCGGCAGTGGTGGTGTCCCACATGGAGAGGACTTGTATCCCTTCCCGCTGGAGGCGAGGGGAGGGCAGGGTGTTGGGGGAGGTGTTTGTGAGAGGCAGATGCTCCTACAACTCATCACTCTGTCCGTGGGAGTAGATGCTGTCCTGAGAAGTGTGGGGACGCCTGGGGGCCATTGATGAGTGTGCGTGCGTGCGTGTCTCCATGTCCCTAGCCTTCTTCTAGTGATGGCTTTTGGGGGGAAGAAAAGGGGGTCCCATTCCGGTGTCGTGAGTAAGGCAGGCTTCTCCACACCCCTGTGAGCAAGAGCACAAGGGTCCTCTGTGGAAGCCTCCTGGGGCCGTGTGCTCTGGACTGGCGCTCCACGTGCACAGGCTGCTGCATAATCCGCAGCCTGAGATCACACAGCAGCCCCTCACCACCCACTACTTCCACCCGTGTGTGTCTATGGAAACTAACGACATTCACTTGATGGGCCTGCCACAGCATTGGATGATGACTGGGAGACATCCAGGGTGGAGAAGTACTGACTCCAGGGAGAGCAAGTCCTCCAGCTGGCAGGTACTATAATACTGCTAGGCTTGTCCATGTCGTCCTCCTCCTCCTCCTCACTGTCTCTGTCCTCCAGGAGGGCAACAACAGGCATCTCCAGCCCTGAGTCCACTACCGGGGGAGGGGAAGGGACTGACCCACCACCTAGGATGCGATGGAGCTTTCTACGGTAAAATCAGGTCTGGGGTGCCACCCCCGAGTGGGAGCTGCAATCCCTGGCCTTGGCATAGCCCTGCCTGAGTTCCTTAACCTTCATCTGCACTTGCTCCTGGGTGAGGATGTGGCTTTTGGTGCCCAGGCTCTTGGCCATCTGGCCATAGACATCCTCATTCTTGGTGCGGAGATTTTGGAAGTTTGCCTCCTCGCCCCAGACCTCAGTGAGGGCCCGGATCTCCACACCAAACCAGGAAGGCGCGTACCATTTTTGTCCTCTGGCAGGATCCTGGGAGCTAGCTGCCTGCTCAGCTGCAGCTGTGGAGGGTTCAGACGGAGCACAGCGGTGGCTCATGTACAGCAGGTCCAGCTGTACAGGCTGCTGCTCTGTGGTACAGGGCTGTCAGGGCCTATTGTGTGCCGCAAGCCCTTTCCCCTGAAGCTGCACCTTTAAGGTCTACTGGAGAAGGGGTACCATAGAGTTTTGCTGAATGTGGACAAAGGGGCCAGCAGGGCACCTGTGGGAAGAGTTGGAGGGCAATTATTTCGAAATAACTCCAACCATGCTGTTTACCCACACCCTTTTCCAAAATAGCTATTTTGGCATAGGCGTTATTCTTCATAGAATGAGGGTTATAAACTCTGAAATAAGCAACCCACTATTTTGATATTATTTCAAAATAGCAGGCTTGTTGTATAGACACTCATGTAGATATTTCAAAGTAATGCTGCTGCGTAGACATGCCCTTGCTGAAAAAAACATAAGCACTGAGGGTATGTCTATACTACCCCCCTTGTTCGAACTGGGGGGGTAATGTAGTCATACGGAGTTGCAAATGATGCCCGGGATTTGAATTTCCCGGGCTTCATTTGCATAAAGCCAGCCGGCGCCATTTTTAAATGCCGGCTAGTTCAGACCCTATGCCGCGCGGCTACACGCGGCATGGACTAGCTAGCATGCAGGCCTAAGTGCTTTCAGTGAGATACTGAATGTTCCCAACTCCCATTTATTTGGGAGTGAGGGCACTCTCACTTTGTAGGAATTGACTTTTAGTGTGCTGTGTACAGTTATGGATACCTCGTACCAAGAATGATGTTGGAGGACAATTCAAAGTAAAGTGACACCACTTATTACTGAAGGGAATGATTTGTGAGGAAAGATTTGAGTGATTTTAATCATTTCTGTGTCTTGACACTGTGGGAATCCTCCTACCAGCAGGTGGTGACAAGAAATGAAAGGCATTTTTTTTAATATCGACCACAATAAAAGAGTTGAGGGAAAACCACGTATGCCCTTTCTCCTGCAGGTGGAACAAACTCTCTGGCTGAGCTCAGCTTTCATCTGTTTTTCTTTCGGTTCATTTTAAACCTTTATACTTACCTGTTTTAAATTGGCGTTTTAAGTGTGTATATTTTCCCTGTGGAGATTGTTTATTATTTTTCAGTGACTGAGAGGCGATGTGATAGCTGAATAGAAATATTTGAAGTATATAATTATCAAGAAAGGAACTGTGGTTCTGGGATTTATAACCAGGAATAAAACTGGGCAAGGGACAGTGAGGGCTTGGAAATCAGTAAAAATAGTGTGTCTTAATCTTTCTGTGCTCTACCTGAGAAAGAAATCTGGTTATTGATACCTAATTTTGTCAATCTGCTTTGCATCATCTTTTCCTGTTTACTGAAACAGGATTAGTTGTATTGGGTATTTTTACATTATTGCTGTATGCCCATTTTTAAATGAAATTTCAATTTTTGCACTTCACAACCTCTAAAATGATCTGTTTGGAATGTCACTGGAGGTTAATTGAGATGTCACATGGCAATGCTACCTTTATAATTAGGACTTGGAGAAATCTGATATTAACTCTGGGACAATTCAGTCAGATATTTTCCCCTTGGGGTTTTTTGATGGCATGGAAAATTAGTTAGAGTTTAAAATTTAAAATGATCATGTTTGTCTTAAAATCCATAACATTTTACTATTTTTCTTAGAAGCATCATGATGCGATGCTGTTTAGATTTTGTTCTAGTTGACTTCTTTACTCTCACAACAAAATGGCTGCATCTAGACTGGCAAGTTTTTCCGCAAAGCAACTGCTTTTGCAGAAAACTTGCTAGCTGTCTACACAGGCTGCTTGATTTTGAGCAAAAGCACTGACGTTCTACTGTCAGAAATCAATGCTTCTTGTGCAAATGCTTTGACGCTCCCATTCGGGCAAAAGCCCTTTCCCAGAAATGCTTTTGCACAAAAAGGGCCAGTGTAGACAGCTGAAAACTGTTTTGCGCAAAAAAGCCCCGATGGCGAAAATGGCGATCGGGGCTTTTTTGCACAAAACTGCGTCTAGATTGGCATGGATGCTTTTCCACAAAAAGTGCTTTTGCGCAAAAGCATCCGTGCCAATCTAGATGCTCTTTTCCACAAATGCTTTTAAGGGAAAAACTTTTCCATTAAAAGCATTTGCGGAAAATCATGCCAGTCTAGACGTAAGCAATAAGTTTGCATCATGTCTTTGCTTTTATTTTGGTAACTGGAATAGGGTGACATAGGGATTTATTTATTTATTGTGTCAAGTCCCTCTTGGTTTGGATCAGTTTAGGGTTCCCTTCTAGGCTATTTCCTAGAGTATTTGGACAGAGTATTTGGAATTAAATAGCTATGTATATGGGAGTGTCAGTAATCATTGTCCTTTACCTACAAATTAAGTTTTTTATTCTGTGTTCCTCTTCTGTGTTCTGCATAGGGGAAAGTGTGGTGAACTCCAAGATACACAGGAGTATGTGTCCACTGAAGAGTGAAACAAGCTCAAGAGTGATTCTCCCTAAGTTGTAAAGGACACTTATTTCAGAAAGATCTCAATGTGGGTGAGATAATATCTTTTATTGGCAGTCATAGGGGGCTGAGAGGGAGCCCTAGGGTCTGCCATGACTTCATCAGCTGATGCTGTTTGGCACAAGGTGCCCTGTACCACAAGCCCTTCTGCAGCAGTCTGCTGTTTTAATCTCTTCAGAAGTAGTGGCGCAGTAGAGCTGGCTGGTGTGGCCCAAGCAGCCAGAGTGCAGCTGTGAAAGGTCTCTGGAGGCCAATTATTTCAAATGAGCAACTCTGGAGCATCCACACTAATGTTATTTTGAAATAACAATTTCAAAATAAGGATTATTCCCTGAGGAAAGCAGGAGTGATTTTTCAAAATCTCCTGCCTGTTGTTTCAAAATAAAAGGCTTTGTAGTGTGGATGCTCCACTTGTTATTTTGAAATAAGGGGGGTTATTCTGAAATAACTCCCAAGGGTAGACAAGGGCTAAGATGCCCCAGAACTACTCATTAATAAAACATTGAGTTACTGCTTCTCTGTGGCCCTATTAAAAATAGAAAATCTTATTGTTGATTCCTGTGAGTGTGAAAGTTATCACTGAGTTGAAATAGGGTAGTTATGAGTCCCACAACTAAGCTCTTGATCTTGTATGAGAAGTGAGGTGGAGTAGTTGGGCACATCTAGATTACAGGCTTTTGTCAACAGAGGCTTTGTCGACAGATACTAGACTACATCCAGTTCTCTCGACAAAGCAAGTCGCTTTGTCAACATGAGAGTGTAGATGCAAAGGACAGTGTAGATGCAATAACGCCTTCTGTCGACAGAATTCTGTCGACAAAAGGCATTATTCCTTGTAGAATGAGGTTTACCGCCATCGACAAAACTGTTGAGTTCTGTCGACGTTATGTTGACAGAACTTGGCGGTAGTGTAGATGTAGGTATAGTTTTGTGACAAAACCTTGTAGTCTAGACACAGCCATAGAGTCACCATAGGGTGGCTAAGCTATTCAGCTGGATATGAAGTTACTATGTTGTGAAGCTGGTGAAAGATGTATGTGCCACCAGAAAATGACTTTTAGTGCTCCTTGTGTCAATAGCATAAATGAGGGTTCAGTATCAATGCATCCGATATGCTCCTGCTTAGGTTCTACATGCCCATGGAGTAGCAGATGTGGGCACAACTACCAGCTCACAGGTTAAGGTGTGTTGTGCAGTTCTGTGTCCCAGTAGGCCTACTTTATCTAATATAATGAAAGCATTTGTAAGTAAATTTGCAATATCACCCACCCTTCAGGAGTGCATAAAACATTTACTGGGTGAAATCCCCAAAAGCTAAAATATTGATCTGTGTACTAATGGTTACACAGGGCTAGGTGTACTTTTATAGTGCTATTTCTGTATTTTTCTATAATAAGCAGTTTAACTCAGTAGACCTTTTTGGCTGTCTGCCTTTGCCTTTGTATTATTTGACAGCTCAGCATCAGAGCTTGGTGGAAGAATATTAAGTTCTCTCTAGAGTGACACTGAAATTATTTTGATGTGACAAAGACATTTTAAGAGCATCACAATAGCCTTCATGAAAGGAAGTTTTGTCTAAGTAAGGACTTTAGCATCAGACCATTGGTTGCAAAGATGTGTATTGTAAAACCACATTTTCCTGGCTATTTAATGGAGTCTTCAGAAGCACACATTAGCTGCTATCGTTCTATTTCTATAAACTCTGAACATAATTAAAGGACTATCTTTTGTTTTGCATTTATATTGCTTGTCATTATACTGCATTAATTTCTAATATGATTACACTGAGTCCATAATGCAGTATTTAGTTAACCTTTCAACAAACTTACTTATGCTGACCGTTACCAAATATTCTCCACAGTAAATAAAGATACAAATTTGAAAAACTATATATGCTTCAGTTTGTAGTTCAGAAATTGGCAAATGTATTTAAATCTCAGTTCAAAATGTAGTGATTCCTGTGTATAAATCAGCTGTAGTTTAATAAATCTAAAAGAAAGTACAAATGTCCAAGTGTATGTCTACACTGCACAGCAATTTCCAAAGGTATCCTGAAATAGTTCCCCCATGTTTACACAAGCTGTTCGTTATTTCAAAATATTTTTTTAAATAACGGATGCGCGATTTGCCATCTGAGTAAACCTCATTGCATGAAGGTTAAAGGATGGCTCAAAATAGCATGTTATTTTAAAATTTGGGGCTGTACAGATGCACCAAATTTCAAAATAAGCTATTTAAAATAGGAAACGCAATTTGCATAGCTTAAATTGCATATCTTATTTTGAGTTTGGGGGGGGTTGTAGACACACCCCAAATTTCTATTCTATGCAGTGGATTACAGAATTACAATATCTAATTACAGAAACAATCTGTAATTAAATTCCAACCATCAGGTTTATGTTAGGATATGTAATTCAGCATGCACTATATTTGCATTATATACTTAGATGTCAAAGATTTGGGGTAAAATTTTAGAAATTAGTCTCCTAATCTAAGTCACTTCAAAACTACCCTTCATTTATAAAAGCTCCATATATTTGTGATATTTTATACCGTGGATGTAATCATACTTGAGAGACCAGTAAAAGCAGATTTTTGCCCGTATGCAGAGTCTGTATTTTCTATTTAAGTATTTGCCTTTGTGGATCCTTTTGCAGGACTGGGGCCCATATAGTTCCCTCTAAGCTGTTGTCACTGTGGAGAAGGGCTCCTCCCCCAGCCAGGCAGTTAGTTCCATGTGCAAATCCTGAGCAGTGTTCCCTTAAGATTATCCATCTGCATCTTAGAGGGAGTTTTGTCTTCTGCACCAATATTTACATGATGTGCACTTGTTCGGATGTGTACCACTATGGACCACCACCAGTTACTAACAAAACATACAGGCTGTGTCTACACTGGGCCACTTATTCCGGAAAAGCAGCCGCTTTTCCGGAATAACTTGCCAGCTGTCTAGACTGGCCGCTTGCTTTTCCGGAATAAAGCCCCGAAAAGGAACTGACTCCCATGGTTTCAGCACAGCTATGCCTATTTGCAGAGCCTGAGGATCTGGCATCATGACATTAGTTTGCATGAGGGAATAATCCTCATCATAGACTCCATCTTGTCTCAGTGGGAGATGATAAAAGAAACTGAAGCTAGATTATTCCCCCACATGTACACAAGGAGACGATCCAAAAAATTATTCTCCCCTTGCCTGCATGGAAAAGGTAAATGCTACAATGACACCATCTTTCTGCCTTGTATTCCTGTAGCTGCATCTTCATTGGTGCTTCACTATATGTTAGTGGGAGTGGTCCTGCGCTGTTGAAATGTCATGCTTCCCTCTTCTGCTGTTGCTGGAACCAAACCAATGGCAGAATGGCTCTGTTGGGAACAATTACAGTAATGGGGTATGAGAAGATGTTCTGAAGGGCAGCCATCCCTAAAAATGACCCTGGCCTCCAAAGATAGAGAATTGGATTTTCCCTTGGATTTTCAAGATCTTTCTATTTCTTTCCCTCTCTAGAGGACAACTTATGTTTCTTCTGTCCTGCCCCTGTGCCATGGTTTTGTTGCAGGAGGAGCTGATTTGACAGGAAGTTATTAAAGCAGACACCACCTACATTAGGAATTCCCAAAGAATAAACAATGTCCTTGCTAATTAATTCATTTGTGTTTGATTCTCTCCACAGTTCCATCACTGTCACCTGTGATTATTAGAACAGAAAGCCCCATATCTTTGTCAGATGGTCACCTCCTGTGTTTACCAGTAGGCCACTACGTATTTCATCTCAGGAATGAAAATGAGAGATGTTCATTAAGAAAGCTCACAAAGAACTGCAAAATTGCATCATCCTCACACACCAACCAGAGCGTGTAGGTGCAATAACAACAAACACACTAGCCTCCTAGTGAAACCTGGGGATAACAAATAACTTATGCAAAAATATTATTTTGATTATTGAATTTATGAAATTTTGTGCTTCCTTTCTGGTTTGCAAACCCTATGACAGTTTTGCTGCAGCTTATTGGACTCAAAATGTCATAATAAATGAGGATTTCATTAGAAGAAATAGGGCACCACATTTTCCAGTCCATCAGATTCACCCTGAATTGTTCAGCTGGTGCCAAATGAACTTAAACTGGCCACACCTCCCTACCAGAATATTCCCCCTGCCTAGAGAAGCCCTCTGCTGACAGAATATTGATGGAGACTGTTCATGCATTCAATCTCTGGGAGAAGAGTTGGGAAAGAGTAAATGAAGTGAAAATTCAATCCTCCAGTAGTGCAAGATCACTAAGGCTATGCCTAGACTACAAAGTTTTTCTGGGATACCAGAGTTATCCCGGAAAAACTCTGCCATGTCCAGGGAAAGTGTCTGCTCTTCCGACATTTTTTGCAGAAGAACAGACATGCTCTTTCAGAAGCCCTGTCTTCCTTGTGAAATGAGGAAGAAGGGCTCTTCTGAAAGAGGAGGTTTTCCTGAGATTTGGCCCAGTGTAAAGCCTCTTCCAAAAAAACTCTGTATACCTTTTTCCAATAAAAGGCAGCAGTCTAGACATAGCCTGAGGGAACTTACACCAGTGGCATAAGGAACAACTCTAACATACATCATGACTACATGGTCCAGAATCACAGAGCCACAACTAGCTCTGCACAGCTCTCTCCTTTTTATAAAGGAGATTCTCATGATTCCAGCAATTGCCGTTCACTGTTCTGCATATTCATGGAGATCTCCTGTCCTGGGGAACATCTGGGGTGAGGAGTCTCAGGGAACTCATTGTGGTTCTTGGCCCCTGCAGTGAGTTCCCCAGGGCTCATGGTAGCTGCAGTGAGTTTGGGAGCCATGAGGAGCTCACCACAAAGGCCGGGAGCCATGACTTCCAATATTCATAAATGTCTCCATTTTTAGTGGATGTCTGAATGTATCCACCATGAATGGTGAGGATTTTCTATACTAAATGTGAGTAGAATGGAGAGTCTCACCCAAGATCTTCACCGTGACAGAAAAAAACATTACATAGGATACTTACAAATATTTGTATTAGTTTATTTCCCAACTGTTATCACTGGTAGCAACTGTCACTGAGTAGATTTTCAGTAACTAAAAGAAATACACAGGTAGTTAGCCTAGTAGTTGTTCTAAACATTGCTACTGAATCTCAACAAGGGGAAGGAAACAAAAATAAACATTTATAAAAGGGTTTAGCTTGTTAAAGAAGAGTCCCTCCCAGCTTCTAATGGGAACTTCAATTTTTCAGAACAATCCATAGATGCTATCTCATGGTTGTCATAGGGAAATTACTTTTGCAGAAATGTGCCAGGAGCTCTGAGAGGAGATGCAGAGCGTGGAAGTGTCCTGAATCCAATAATGCATCATTGATACAAAGTCATTTCTCATTTTCACTTAAAAAAATAAGCCACCCAACCCAAAAATTATGCAGTGAGAAAATATTTGACATTATTCTGTAAGATAACATGAAAACTCTGTCAGTTCTAAACTCAAACATTCTTATTCTCCCTAAAAGTAATTTGCTCTCCATGCATGAGTAAACTGCTGTTTTGT
Source organism: Pelodiscus sinensis (assembly GCF_052426305.1). Lineage (NCBI taxonomy): Eukaryota > Metazoa > Chordata > Testudines > Trionychidae > Pelodiscus > Pelodiscus sinensis. Next base: position 169,237,570 of record NC_143052.1, on the reverse strand, counting down.
TTTGTGCAACTCCAGCAGTATGTATTTTGCTTCCTGCTCAACAAAGTCAGTGTGAAAGTAAATATATAAATTACTTTTGGCTCTGACCTACAGTTTCAAAGTTTGGGAAAGAAGTCTCTTTATTATACATATTTTTAAGATATTTTTCAGAAATACATCTAGGCTGTGGGACTAGAAAAATGATCAATACACTGAGTAGGAGGGCAACAATAGTCACAACAAGAGTTTAGAAAAAACCTGACATGAAGAGAGGATGAGTAACTGAATATATATTAAACCAAGAGAAAATATGAGAGAACAGTGAAAATCTCTCTAAATTTCTACATGTAATAAAGATATTAAAAGGATATTTTTTTCTTTGTAGTGTCTCCAGGTACAAGAATAAATAATTGCCTGGAATTAAGAAAGTAAAAATGGAGGCCTAACAATAGGAATCATTTTGTAGCCTAGAGGTCAGGGTGAACTACGGCATTCGAGACAAAGCTACAAAGAAAACGAATGGGAATTCCCAAATATATGCTGCTGTGTTTGATACACAAAGCTATGTATGCTAAATGCTTGAAAAGGTTCTTTCTGCCTATTATTTCCTAGTCTCAGAGTGTTGGTCTGTAAGGCTCTATTTACACTGCACTATAAATTCAAAATAAGCAAACTGTGTAGCTTATTTTGAGTTTATTTTGAAATAAAGTGCTATTTCGAGACATCTCTTAATCCTTATGGAATGAGAGTTACTGGGATGCCAAAATATCCCGCCCATTATTTTGAAAAATATTTTGAAATAATGGGTTGTTTGTGAAGACATGGGGTAGCTATTTCAGGATACCGCTGGTATCCTGAAATAACTTTGATGTGTAGACATACCCTAACTGTAAAAACATCATTTTTTTAAAATGAATAGTCATGGCACTTTCCAGACTAACAAAAATATATGTATAGTATCATGACCTTTTGTGGGCCACTTCTTCAGATGAGATGATCTTGAGTCGAAAAAAGGGGAGGACACTCAGAATAAATAGGGAGAAAGAAAAGAAAAAAATGTTTTCCTGTCAATTGTAGTTCTGGTGCTAATGAGGCTAATTGAGTGGGCTGGAAGTGTCCCATACTTAGCTTTTATTGGCAATAGGGTGTTGAACGTAAGGAAAGCTGCTATAATAATACATTAACCAGTTCAAGTCTTTGTTCAGACAAAGTGAGAAAGTGTCAAATTTGCATATGAAAGTCAATTCTGTACTCTCTGTAGCTGGCTTATAAAGTTCCTTTGTAAAAGAATGGCTACTTTGAAGTCCATTAATGAGTGCCTGGGCAGGTTAAAATGTTCCCATACAGTTTCTTGGTGTTACCATTTAGAATTTCTGATTTGTATCCATTAATTCTTTGTCATAGAGAGTGTCCAGTTTGGCCAATGTACATGGCAGAGGGGCATGGCTGGCACTTGATAGCATAAATCACATTAGAGGATGTGCTGTTTGTGGTGGCTTATATGTTTAGGTCCTGTGATGATATCACTTGTATAGATGTGTGGACAGAGTTGGCAATGGGGTTTATTGCAGGGGTAGGATCCTGGGTGAGTGTACCTGAGGTGTCATGAGTGCTTCTTTGTGGCTGAGGGCATGTCTGCAATTTCTCCACGCCAGCTATCTCTGGGAGGGGAGGTGTTCCAGATGGCTTTCTGGGCAGTTGCCTGGGACGAGGCTCCTTCTTATCCCCTTGCTGTAGCTGTTGAAAGGTGGAGGTAGGGGGCAGGCCCGTCCACTCCTCTGTGTCCCAGCCCAGGGATCCTATAAATAGAAGTTGCTTGCTATCTGTCTGTGATGTCTACTGCTACCTTGTCCCTGGGTCACCTCCCCAGGATGCTTCTCCATCCAGCCCTCCCTCTCAGAACTTTGAGGCCAGGCTCTCAGCACACCCTATCTAGGGTTCTGCAAAGTGTTGTAGTCAGTTGTGGCTAGTCTTCATCCATTGGATCTGGGTCTCAACCAGGTCTGAAGTTCAGCTCACACTTGGAGCTGTCTGAGGTGCTGCTGTGCTCCCAGACAGTCCCTCGAGTTGGCTGGGTTGAGCTGTAGTTAGTTTTATATCAGCCTGCAGGACACTGATTGGCTGCCAGAGAAGCAGCCACTCTAGCCTGCTTGGACGAGCTATTTTCTAGATAGATAGATAGAGATACTGATAGTCTCTATGGTGCCACAGGACTACTCGTTTTTTTAAAGTTGTTTCTATTGTTTTCTATTAATCTAAAAGGGTAAGTGACTTTTTCCTTACTACATACTAAGGTTAGGACTAGTTAATAACACTGACGTTTGCTGTAGTATATGACCTAAAATACCACTCAGAACTGAAAAGCTGTTGTAGCTGGTACTCTTGAGTAATGGTCGGGCCCGGGTTCCACCCCAAAACTTCCCCCATGCCAACACAGAGACTGTCCCAAGAAAGGAGACCAGGACTATCAGGGGAAAACTTGGGCTAGCCTGCAATGAGTATGGCTCGCTAAGCTGTAGACCCTGCCTCCTGTAAAGAGAAAGGACCACAGCAAGTCTCTGAGACTAATATTATTCACCAGTAGGGTGAGACGCACAAGGCACGCCCATAACTTTGCTACAGTTGTCTCCAATAATGTGAAAGTGCAGTTTTGCCATACAGACATAAAGCATATCAAATCAGTAAGGGTACATCTACACTGTGGTGCTATTTTGGAATACTTCTGGTATCCCAAAATAGCTATTCCATGTCTTTTGAACAAGCCCAATATTTCAAAATATAATGGGCTTGCTATTCCGACATCCCTGTAAATCTCGTTCCATGAGGATTAAGGAACATTTCAGAATAGTGGTTTATTTAGCGCCAAATTACAAAATAAGTTATTTTGAAATTAACTCAAAATAAGCTAGCTCTGGTTTGGAGCTTTATTCCTCACATGTTTCAATGACAGAAAATTGCAATGCCCATTCTTCAAGGGCACCATACGATGTGGGTAGGTAGAAAATGAAAATAGTACACTAAGACCTTTCTGTGACTGCTCAAATGAAGTCACAATGAGCCACTGAACACTTCCTACACTCTGATGCTGAATGGCAATCTATTACAGTAAAAGACACTTTGGCACAAATTTTCTCTGTGTCCATGTGTGTGCACCAAAACAAGAATGAATGTATCAACATAAGGTGGTAGAAACCTGCTGTGCACCAGATGGTTATTGCACAGCAGTTCTGGCTGGGTACAACAGTGGGAAGTAGGAACAAACAGCTACATGTGTATTCTGCGAATGATGGTGCAGCATGGGGAAAGGGGTGAAATGTGTCTTGCGAAATAGGCATGTTCTTGGTACAAAGCCATGTAAATGGATCATAGTTGACACACTTTATCTACAACTCTGTGTACAGCAGCCTAGTCAAATATTTTTGTTCAGAGATGGAATAGCTGGTGTGCAGGTGTATGCTGATCTGTGTTACACTAACTAGCTTTTGCAGCAACAGTACCCTGGTACACAACAGGTGTTCAGCCTCAGGCTGACCCAGTTCAGGCACCAAACTACATAGTTTTAAGTGTGCCTATGTGCCTCACATTTTTAGGGATTCATATGGTGGGGCTTGTTTTGTTTTGAAGGAATAGGTAGCCACAGTTTAAAAAAATGAGGGATATTGCTTTAATTCTACTAGCATAAACAAAATATTCAGTTACTCAATCTGGTTCATTTTAGAAAGATTAATGAGTTAAAAGGTAAGACGTGTATTTAAGAAATACTTGCGTACTTCTGACCTAAGGCAATAAGCAGAGAGAAAATCACTGGCACATGCAATTAAATTTAATAATACTTAATTATAGAATCATAAATATTTGAGATTGAAAAGACCCCAGTAGGTCACATCCCTTTCCTTATCTATGCAGAATTGTTCCCTATTGAACATTTGCTGGTATATTGTCCACAAACTAATAGAACTCACTATCAGGAGAATTTCCCTTAAATTCTGCCTAAATTTTCCATTTCTTAATTTCATTCCATTACTCTCAGCTTTTCAGACTGAATAATTCCTTTTCCTCCCTAGTGTTTATGCTGTTCAAATATTTGTAGATGGTTAGCATGCCTCTTCTTAGTTATGGCTTAGCCAGACTAAACATATTTATTTAGTTCTTTTAATCTTCCTCATCAGTAAATCCCTCCAGCCCCTTAATTATTTTGCTGCTCTTCTCTGAACTTTCTCCTGTTTCCTATCTTTCTGGAAATGAGATGGTCAGAACTGAATGAGGTATTCCAGGTGCTGTCACACCAGAGTCACCGAGGGTCTGTTAACTTTCTGTTCTGTGATGTGATGCCTCTTTGTGGGCTATGCTAATATTTTTGTTACTATTTTGTAGTGCTACTTTCAATGTGTGGGGCGTGTGGGGAGGAGCTCAAGGGAACTTCTTTTTAAAATTCTGCCCCTGATAGTGCCGTCAGCAGGAGAGACATATATTATACTGTATCCAACTTCTCACAGTTCTGCCACCTGCAGATGATGAAAATGCTGCCTCCTCAGTGCCTGGCAACTGCTTCTCTTCTACCTCTGTTCTCAGTTTGAAAGATTTTCTGCTGTCCTCTGCTCTGTGTATTTCAGTGCTGCACAGTGGTATGGAGGGGTTGGAAAAAGAAGAACAAAGGAGGTTACCAGCTGCCAGTTGAGACAGCATGAAACATGGACCCCATTCTGGAATTAGTGTCCCTGGGATTAGAAGCTGAAGACAAGATGAGGCCATTGGGAGGCACTGTGGAGACAAACTCAAAGATTGGAGGGAGAGATGAAAATAAAGAATTAACTCTGTTGGGAAGGCCTCAGGGAATGGGAGGGAGAAAGACAGTGAGAATCCCATGAGTTGTCTGTTAGTCAATGGTAACAGGTTCTATAAAGCAATAATTTCCTAACAGACTTTTTTTATATATTCCCTTGTCAATGTTGACAAATCAGGTGACACTTACTTTCTTTATGATCAGTCTCCTTTTCCTCTGGTGATACATTTTTCTTTCTCCTTCCTCTGCCTTGAGTAGGGTGGATATTGAGGCATGATTCACATTAACATCCAGAACTGTGTTTTCAAGAACCATGGTTAACTAGAGGCATTCCAAGCAGGGTACTAACTCTGCTTTGCTGCCCATTTCAGGCTGGGTTGTGTAACTTACCATGCAATTAATTACAAAAACATCAAGGCTGTGTCTTGACTGGCAAGTTTTTCCGCAAAAGCAACTGCTTTTGCGGAAAAACTTGCCAGCTGTCTACACTGGCCGCTTGAATTTCTGCAAGAACACTGATGATCTTATGTAAGAAATCAGTGCTTCTTGCGGAAATACTATGCTGCTCCCGTTCGGGCAAAAGTCCTTTTCCGCAAAAGGGCCAGTGTAAACAGCTCAGATTTGTTTTGCGCAAAAAAGCCCCAATCGCAAAAATGGCGATTGGGGCTTTTTTGCGCAAAAGCGCATCTAGATTGGCCATGGATGCTTTTGCGCAAAAGTGCTTTTGCGGAAAAGCGTCCGTGCCAATCTAGATACTCTTTTCCACAAATGCTTTTAATGGAAAACTTTTCTGTTAAAAGCATTTGCGGAAAATCATGCCAGTCTAGACGTAGCCCAAGTGAAAAACTTGGGGCACATAGGCCCTAGCTAACATGGCTGCATTGCTAACAGAGAAAGGGACCTAACTGATGGGCCATGCCTGCTTGCTTTATTGAGACCTAAGATTGTGGTACAAAACCTTATGGTATGGGATCGTTTAATGATTACCTGTTCTGTTCATTCCCTCTGGAACACTTGGCACTGGCCACTGTTGGAAGACATTCTTATGTAAGCCACAAAAACTGTGAAGAGTTACTGGGTCTTTCCTTAAAAATATGTATCCATTATATCTGTATTCATATTTAGAAGACTGTAATGTGTTTGCTTTACTCTTATTCATTTTTATTATTTATACGCTTTTATGGTTCCAATGTATAGATCAAAATTTGCAGGAACATCTTATCTTATATTAAAATACAATATCTGACCATTAAAAAGTATGTAACCAGGGCTACCTGTAAGCTGAGTTCTTATGTGGTCACCCTGGAGAGATTCAAATGCTGCCCAGTGGATTAGCAGAGCACCCTGAGCACCCACAGCCAGCAGCATGTGTTTCTACTGGTGGTGCACATCCACACTTGCCTTGGTGCACATAAGAATTATTCCACATATGGATGGAAAAATTAGAGGGAACACTGATGGAAACCTTCTTACTATTTCATGCAGTCCTTTTTATTTGCTTCAAAAGTAGGCGTAAGCATAACATTTTCAAAGGCAGGTAGTTTTATTTTCCAAGGAGATTTAGGAGCCTAAGTGCTATTGACTTTCAATGAGATTTAGGCTCCTAAATACCTATTTCCTGTGGGGCCAACAGACTCACCAGTCAGGAGGAATAACAGGTAGTTTGAAATAGGGCTTTATTTCAAACGCCTGTTTCACTGCCGCGTGTAGACGCAGGCAGATATTCCGGGTTTGCAAATCAAGCGTGGGATATTTAAATCCTGAGCTTGATTTGCAATTCCGAATGCCTACATTTGCAGCCCTATTCCGAAATAGTCTGCAAGTGTAGACATAGCCTTAGTTGTTGAACAAATATCCATTCTTATTTATAGACTTCTTAACATAAATACTGAACCCTTATTTCATCTTCGTGAAGAAATAATAAAAGGCACATTCTTTTGTTTCACTAAATAATAATCTGGAGAACTGTATCAACTGTGCTTCTCATTGGTAAATATAGATGATAAATCATAGTGATAGCGAGAGTTAAATTTGGAATCTTTGTATGGACAAAACGTGACTGATAAGCTAATTATGTGAGTTCCTATTTTTACACTTTTTTTTCTTTTGCCAACTTTTTAAAAGGAAGAGGTTTAGGAAATAAATATAATAGAAAATGTGTGTATATATTTAATAAGTACAAGGCTATATTTACAAAACTTGACCTGCATTTAGGTATACCCAACTTGTCATGTATGTACGAATGCTTGTGTGGCCTTTTGGAAATTACCTTCTATGCATCAAGGTGAACTTTAATGCTGAAAAAGTGATCATGGAGAGTTACATGACTGGGTGGAGACAAATTTTGAAATGTAGTTGATGATACAAAAATCTATGTAAAAATTAATACTGTCAATGAAAATTCTGAACCATGCAGGTATATGTCTGAGATTAAGGGTACGTCTAGACTACAGGGTTTTGTCGATGGAAGTTTTGTCGACAGATACTGTCGACAAAACTTCTGTTGACATAGAGCGTCTACACTACATTCAGTTCTGTCGACAAAGCAAACTGCTTTGTCGACAAAACCCTGTAGTCTAGACGCAACCCTACAGGCAATAACACCTTCTGTCGACAGAACTCTGTCGACAGAAGGTGTTATGCCTCGTAAAATGAGGTTTACCAGCGTCGACAAAACTGCTGAGTTCTGTCGACGTTATGTCGACAGAACTCAGCGGTAGTGTAGACGCAGGTATAGTTTTGTCGACAAAAGTCCACTTTTGTCGACAAAACTCAGTAGTCTAGACACACCCTAAGTAAGAAATGTGAGAACAGTATTTTTAAGGGTATGATAAAAATACCCTTATATAGGGATATATTATTATAGGGGTAAGATATTATAGGGGTATACCACCTTATATAAGCCTTGTGTTTTGATTCCCTAGGAACACAAATAAAGCTTAAAATTGAAGTCTCCCAGTAAACCCAAATAATATGGACTGTGTCTGTGTAGTTGGTTTTCATCGGCTTATTTAATACTTCAAGGAGCAATTTATAGAGCCAGAAAAATGTGTGTTCTTTCAGTATTCTCTCCATTCAGGAAATGAAATATTATGAAGAGACTGAATCTCACATTATTTTTGCCCTATAAAAAAGTTTCTGGGATACTTTTGAAAAGTTGGTGCAAAACATAACACAAATATCTGAATGAGTTAGACTTAAATCTCCCAGTTGTATGTAAGTTACCACTCTTTGATGGTTCAGACAGTTTGAAATACTGGCTCTTTTTCTCCTGCGTGTATGCATAAACTAATCCATAAGGTATTGATTTCAATGGCTGATTCTAACGGAGCTTTTATATTCAATTCTACCATAAGAGCTGTGTTAGGTGGCACAACTCATAATGAAAAGATACCTTTAGAGCCTATGCTACTTGACAGCTGTTTAAGAAGACATGTGCCTAGATTGTGCTGTTAAGCACAACCAGAATATGGGTTGGCCTGCTGATGAGGGAGATGAGGCAATTGGGCAACTATCCTGGGGCCTGATAATCCCACAATAACGGCAATGGCTGGAGCCCTGGGCCCTTTAAATTAATGCATGCAGTGTGTGCAGCTCTGAGGGCTGGCTGCCCTGGTCTTGGCCCTTCCACCTAGGCCATGTCCCTTTTGGAAGTACAGTGCCAGCCCTCATCTTCTCCTTGTCCAGGGCCCAGTATGGCTGTCAGCTGCCCTGAATATGAGCCATTGTGTAGCTTTGCCATCTCAGCTGAAGCACTAAAAAGACACTGTACCTGAGATACTACTCAAATAAAATTCCATCAGTTTCCCCCTTTTCCATTGATCTCTGCAAAACACAGTGTACTCCCTCTTCACCCCAAGTCCAGAGAGCAAAATTGTCAGGTATCAGAGATGATGCTCTGCCTCCATCTCCTCTCCACCCTTTTATACCCACTTCTTCAGAGAGGGTAGTGCAGGGCATATGTTGTGTCTCTGGCATAACAAGAGAGTAGGTAATCCGAGGAGCTTCTCTGCAACCATGCAAGGGTTTTAGTTCCTTACTGCCTGATGCTAAATGGAAGGAGAGGAAAGGAAAGGAAGGTGCTAGAGAATATGATGCGAGATGTTGTGATCTGATTTCAGTCTCATTTGCCTTTGGGGCTTTCTGCTTTTTTTTTCAAGCCATTACTTAGTTTGTTTAATCCTTATCTGATGTCACCGTCATCTGAGCAACATAAATTCTAATTACATTTTGGCCTTCTCCTGATGATTTACTTCTTTTGAATAAGAAACATGGCAATTGGGCCAAGCGTTTCATTGGGTGTGTTGCATGGATAACTGTCCACTTGGAACCAAGGTCGAGGCTATGTTTACACACAATTTTTATTTTGGAGAAGGATGCAAATAGTGCAGCGCATTTGCATAGTCCCTCCAGGGTTTTTTTTCGGAAGATGCTCTTCTAGTATTTACCCACGTCTACCTGTGGTCAAATTTCAAAATAAACCTCTATTTTGAAAGACCCCTGTAAACCTCATTGTAGGAGGAAAAAGGGGTCTTTCGAAATTGGGGTTTATTTCAAAATTCGGCCACGTGTAGATGCAGATAAATACTGAAAGAGCGTCTTCCAAAAAAAAAAATCCAGAGGAAGTATGCAAATGCACAGCACTATTTGCATCCTTCTCCCAAAATAAAAATTGTGTAGACATACACCCAGAAAGGTAACATATCCCTAGATCACCTCATTCCCACACACATAACCTACATACACTTTCTATTACAGCATAACAAACAATCATAATAAAAAAGTCTTGACTGGGCCTGACAATGATTAATTTTTTTTTATCATTTCCTAAATGCTGTAACACCCTGAAAAGAATATTTGACAGCATAATGATTTACTACTAAGCCATAGTAAATTTGATCTCTAGATGTGTGGTTTCTTCCGTTTTTCCAAAATAATTTCAAGTTCTACCATATTTAAAAACATAGCAATAAACAAAAGGGACATTAACATTTGGAATATTTTTACCATATATTGGTTGTGAAATTGACTTCAATGATAATGGCTCCCTCTAATGGAGAAACCCTATAAATGCATTTTTAACTGACCCATATTTTGAGACACGGCAATTAACAATGTGCCAAACATGTTAGTCTGGATTAGTAACCTGTATGTAGCAAAATAACTACTGTCTGTGCTGTACCTCTGCCTGTAGTGTTTCTGGATTGCATATCTTGTATTTCCGTACACAAAATATACAGCATTTTACTCTGTCTTAATTTCTGACCCCTTATATCTGACCTCTTCCTTCAAAAGACCCCTCAAATAATGAAAGATCAAGCAGACTAATCAGTGCTAGTATTAATGAAGAAGTCACACAGCCTTTAGTAAGCATATCCCTAAGAATATTAAGATTATATATTGCAGCAATTTCTTGGTTTTTGAACGGAGTGTACATTTGGGCCTGGGAGCAGTGGGAGACTCTTTCCTCTTATATCCCATTCACACCATATTTTTATTCCCCAGAGATGTCATTACTGAGAGGTGAGACATTCTGCTTCTAGGTTTTGCAGAGCATCGGACTGGGAATTAAACATGTTTTTTTTATGCAGAGTAATTCTGAACAGCATTTCTAGGCTACAGTGTCTCTCTCTCTCCTTAATGTCTGCAATCTGCCGTTAGCTAGCTGGTAGAACATGTACTGGAAGAATGAGACCAAGATTAAGAATTCGGTGAGTTGCTGTGTGTCTTTGGGTTGTTCACATAACCCTCCTTCATGAATCTGGGAAGTGGGGATAATAGTTGCTTTCACCATAAAACAACTTGTGGTGACTGGTTAGCTAATGTCTGAGTAGTTCTTTGAACAAGTAAATATTCTATATCTGCTAAAATGTATGTACATAAAGAAAGATGTGATGGTTATCCTTGGTCAGGATCACGGGTCCATAAGGGCTATCTATGTTTGAAATTTGGTCCCATTAAAGACAATGGAAGCTTTGTCATTAACTTCCCTGTGTGTTACTTCTCTCCAGTGTAATGCTTCAGTTTTTCAGCTTTTCCTGTATCCACACTTGAATACACACATTAAACACACCTCCTCTCCCTGGTCTAAATGTTCTGTGTGCTTTGTATTTGGTTTGGATGAGAAAAACGATTTGGCCAGTAATGTAAGCTTTTTGCTAAGGTTAGCACTACATATATTAGATCTCCTTGTGTTAAAAACGCAGCTACAGTATGTTGAAGTATTGTGCAATTGCCATAGTTATTACTTGGTAGGCTGCCTCTTGAGTGTCAAATTAGAACTCATTCAGCTAGAACCGTTGCAGTGATGCCTCTTGAGGTTTGTAGGCCCAGATACTTGAAGTATATTACATACTTTTTTGAGCAGTTGTGCTTTCACAGGGTGCAGTATTAGAACTGCATGAAATCTGTTGGTGTCTGTTCACTGAGGTTTCCTCTTCTAACATAATCTTACTGGTATTGATGAGTTTGCTCTATAAAGTGTCTGCAGCACAGTGTTTCATACTGCATTTGAGGATCATGGAACTTGAAACTCATAAAAGTGAAATTGGGACGAAGTGGGAGGCCAGTGTGGATTTATTTCCAATCTGCAAATACATTCTGGGGGACAAAACTCCCTTATCAACTAATTGTGAAAATCTGGAATGCCACGGGCATAAGAATTGATAAGCAACCGAAGGACCCACTAGAAGTATTTAGGATCCAATTGACTTTTCCAGACTGGAGCTTTTCAGAAAAATATTATGGTTATGAAAGTCAGGCTTATTACAGACAGGGAGGTACAAGTTTTGCTTTGGAACGACTTCTGTGCCTTAATGATTGAGGCTTGTGAGACTTTTGTAAAGCAGGGAATATCAATATCTTCATTTCACATGGGATACTGAGGCACTAAAGAAGCATGGATCCTTTTGTGATGCCATGAATATCACTTGATTTTGTACCAGAAAGTGTTAGAAAAGATGTAACTCTGGAAAATATATTGCTTATATTTTTAAAGGCTCACTCCTTTTTTTATTTATGTAAACCCTCTTTCCTCTCTGGATTATTTTGAATCAGGCAACACTCATTTGAATGCCTGGACACCTGATGTTGACAGTAAAAAATATCCTGAGTACTCAGTAGTGAGAATCCTCTACCTTCCCTTCTGCAGCAGTCTGTTTAGTTGTGATGGAAATTAAAACTGATGATGTCTCCACATGGCGGGGCCCTGTACACAGGTAAGGATCTGCGTTGACAGTCTCCTGAAGTTATCCTATGCCAGTGGTGCTTAACCTTTTTTAATTTGTGACCCCCAGGGCCGGGAAAATTTTGGTTGAGCAAAAAAACCACGCAAGCCCAAACATTTTGTTGCTGCCCCTTTCATTTCAAGCTCAGATCCGCTCCCCTGCCACTCCCTGACCCTGCTGCACGTATGTCAGGCACTGAGCTGGGAAAACAAAATGGCGGCTGGCCCAACGCTGTGACCCCCCCAGGAAGACAGTCGCAACTCCCTCGGGTTGCCCTATGCTAATCTATGTAATAAGTGTAACTCAAGCATACCATTTATCAACAAGATACACACAAGATACACTTAAATTAGAGTTAACAAACCTTTACTTAATATTTAAGAAAACCTGATATAACAGACTGAAATTAAATGTCACAACTCATTTAAATCAGCGGGGGCAATTTGATAAATCAGTTTACAAATACTATTTGCTGTAATAAATGAAAGATATCTAACTTACGTTTACAGTACCAGCATTCACCCCCCGCCCCTTGAGTGTGCACTCCTTTGAATTTCAGAGTTCTAGGTGCTTGCGTGGGTGTGCTTGCAGATGTGAAAGCTGGGAACAGCACTCTGTTGGTCTATTAAATCAGTCCAGCAACAAGAATCAGAGTAATTTTAACTTGGGTGCTTTCCAAGCTTCACAATGCCTTTGAAGATTGCAGTTGTTTTAGCCAGGTGTCAGCAACCTGGGGTCTGGTTCCATGGCAAGACTATTCTGCTTTTTCTCAGACAGCCTTTAACATATCTTTGCTGTTGTCCTTCCCTTTTCCAAACAAGGGTGGTTGTGGTTACTCACTGCCTTCTCAGCAGCCCCATCTCAGTTAGGCCATGTCTTCTCTAAACGTTAGATTGACGCTGCTGTGATCAATCTTCCATAGTTCGATTCTATGAATCTAGTTACGACTTTCTAAATCGAACTCAGAGGGTGCCCTCATTGGCAGCTGATATTCCTGATTCTGTGAGGAAGGAGTAAGGGATACCAATGAAAGCATTTGCTCCTGTCAGCCTGCCACTGGGGGATGGTGGGGAAATTTGAAACAAGTTAGGTTGACTCCAGCTACGTAATTAACATAGTAGGAGTTGTGTATCTTGATTCAATCTTCCCTTTTAGTGAGACCTGACCTCAGTTCCAGCCATAGCATCCATCTTTGCCACAGTCTGGCTACAATGAAGCGTTCCACTAGCCTCTCAGGATCCCAGCTGGATCAAAGCCCCAGCAGACTCTCAGCAGCAGTTTCTGGCTTTCTAGAAGCAGCTTAGTGGCAATCTTCGAGCATCTCCAAACTGGAGCTCACTGCATGTTTGCTCCACAGTCCCTCTCTCTCCCTCTTTTGTCCCCAACACATCATGGGAGATGTCCAAAGCTGGATTGTAGCACTCAGTCTTCCCAATTGGAACACTCCCAGTTAAGGTCAGAGTCCCACTGGTAAAGGATGCCTATATTTATTTGATTTTTAAAAAAATTGTAGACAGAACAGCCGCTAAGAAATTTACATTGCTTAGGACCTTCTCCCATCCCCAAGACACAATTAAAATAATAGATGACTTAATAGAAACTATACTATTTCACACTATGCTATACGGTAGGTTTTTCTTTTACAATTGACCAAAATTTAGTCTTATTTTCATGGCTAAAACTTTACCTACAAATTAAGGCTGTAACATCTTAATTAAGGCAAATGGAGAGTTGAGGTGGCATTAGCAGCAAATGCTATATACTCAGTTACACTAGAAGAGAGCACCATGCTTTCCCTAGGATTCTAAATCCTAGAAAGTAAAGGTAGATTGAGTTCCTATCTCAAAGTGGAATAAATAGGAGCTTTTAAAATGGATACTTTATGCTTTGTTCCTTGTTTCGGTAAAGGGTAATCTATTTGAAATGTAAATGATGTTTTTTGGTTAAAAACTGTAATTGAAAGCAGAGTGTATTCTAATTATGGTTTGTTACTGTGCAATGAACCACAAGCAAAAAGGTGTTCAGAGAACATGTTACAAGGGAGGAATTAAGGGTCTAGCACACTTGTCCTTATTTTTTAAAGAGAGATTGGTATGTATTTGCAATAGGCTTTTTCTTAGCCTATAGTCCATTTTCCTCTGTGTAAGGAAATAAAGTATGGGTTGGTTCTATATTCTGGCTTATCAACATAGGAAAAAGTCCCTTTACCTGTCTCAGGACTTTTCCCGGGCAATTAAAAGGAAGGGAAGTTTCCTTGAATCCTTCCACAACACTTTACACCTGCCCGAGGAACAGGGACAATCTAGTCCAAAATGTGTGAGGGGACAAGCCATTTCTGGTTTTAATTTAGTGTAAAAGTGTCACAGATTGAAGCACACACCAGAACCAGATTACATCTGCCTGTATTTTAAGTCAGTGACCTAGCTGTATTGCGATTTCTTCTTTGCTGTCATTAGTTATATAAAAGTGTATGACTAGGAATGAAGGATGTCATAACCTATGTGTAACATTTTTTGACTTCAGAGAGGTTTTCCCAATGTCTTGTCTACCTGGGCAAACAAACTTCTTTGTGTGCAGGCAAGCTAATTTGTTTACTTTTACTGAAAAAGGTTCAAGGCAGCACTAGCTGTGGCTATCCCACAGTAGGGTTGGTAGTGTAGACATGACCACAGAGTTACCAGCTCCTTCCTAATTCCCATACTGCTCCAGGGAAGAAGATGAAGTGTGCTGGTGCGATTACCTGCCTGGCACATTCTGTAGGGATGACATCCATTTTATGCCTTACTCTTCACACTCCCATGTACCAGCACTGGGGTGAGCAGAACAGGTTATCAGCTCTGTGGAATCTGCCTCTGCTATTGTACATTGCAATTTGTGATGAACTGTTCACATTTTGTACATCTGGACTAGAATTGTTGGAGTCTGAGAGTTCCATGCTATAACTGGGAGGTGTGACTGCAGCATGTATAGACTTATCCAAGTTAGTTCTCATGTTGACACATACTGTAATCACACTATACAATTGCAGGGTAGCCATACCCTTACAAGATACACATCTCCGTGACCCTAAGAGCACCCCAGTGCCAGGGATTCCCCAGTATCTAGCAGTGAGATTCAGCTGGCCTGACCAGCTTAGTGTACCCCAGCTCACTGATGTCATAATCTATATCTAAAAGGTGTTGTGCAAGTTATCATCACCAAATGGGTAACAAACTACTGGCCATTAATATTGTTGGATGTTGTGGGCACACATGAGAGAGGAAAAATCATAAATATGTGTTGGAAATATGATTGTGATGTGTTGCAAGTAGGACTTTAAATCTTCCCACCCAAGACAAAGGACGTGGTCCTGCTGGCTTGAATATTCCTACAGTGTAAACTCAGCAAGAGGAACTCATGGAAGCACATTTACATGAAAGATAAACAAAGCCACCACCCAAAGAGTGGTGGAGATGGCCACTTAAATACCCCAATGGGGAGGGGCACAGAAGTGCAGCCCCTAGGAGGGCTTCCTGCCTTTGAAAACCAAGATAAATTTTTGAGGCTCTAAACAAAGAAAAAGCCTTTGGCCATCTTCCATATGAGGAGACAAAGAAAGAATGTGCTTTGTGCTCTGAGCTGTCTCCTGACTAAGAACTGGCCAGCCATGCTGGAAGAACTACTGAGATGAGAGAACTACTTTGAACAAAATAATCTAGTTTGTTAGGTTATATTTTAATCTCAGAAGTGTGTTTTTACTTTTGTTTGTGTTTATCTCGATTCCTTCTACTTGTAGTCACTTAGGGTATGTCTACACAGCAAAGTTAATTTGAAATAACAGCGAGCCGGGACCAGAGGGCCCTGACCAGGGTGCGGAGGAGGAACCGCCACACCAGCAGGACCACCAAGCAGTCCCAGAAGAGGAGTCAGCAGGGTTGTCCAGGGAGGCCACACCATGTAAGTGCCGTCACTGTCCCCTTCCCGGGACGCGGGGGGGTGGGAAGGGAGACCAGGGACTGTGTGCGTGGCACTTACTTACCACGCATCACGCAGCAACCTGTGCATGTGCAAGCACATGCCATGCCACCCCTGGGCAGGTGGCTCCAGCTGCGTGCCACACAGGGCTGTGGCCCGATAGCCACACGCGTGTGTGAAGAGACCTGACATGCTCCTGACCCCAGGGCGGGACACAGCAGGACACCCTCCCTTCACAAGTCCCCTCTAACATTTCCCCCCCACCTCGGCCGCACTATACACAGCACAGGGGCATTGGTGCAGTCTCGGGGCAGCTCCCACTCCTGCGGATAATCAGACATTCTGACCATGGCCTCTGTGCAAGCACTGCGGCTCTGACGGTGCAGGGCACAGTCATCCTCACCTTGCAGAGAGGGGGCTGGGCTTCACCCACTCTGTCCCCAAGGAGAACTGATCACTTCTCTTCTTTCTCTACAGCCACACCAGCTGTGCATGCAGGGTGCACCCCCCCACCCAGAACATCCTCCCGCACCCGAGGGCTCAGCACCGCAACACTGCAGGGATACCGACACCAGCAGCTGAGGGCCCTGCAAGCTCTGCACCGCACCATGGAGCAGTGGGTGCAGGATGACCGGGAATTCCGGTGGGAGCTGCTTGGCCAGGGTCATGCCATCTGTGCCAATCTGCAGACCCTGGTGCAGAGCGTGCTGCCTCGTGCCACTCCAGTGTGTGCTGCCTCCCCAGCTTCCGCTCCTCCTCCCACTCCTTCTCCCCGTCCCGCTTCTCCCTCCTCAACCTCCACACACCCCCTCTCAACCTCCACATCCTCCTTCCCATTCCCCCGGGGACGCCGAGGCCCCCCACACCCGCTGTGCTGGGAGACACTTGGCATGACGAGACCCCCACCGCTGAGCCCTGAGCTTCCCCTCCCCCTTCTTCCCCTTGCTTCCCCCTTCCAGCTCCCTCCTCCCAGTTTTCCCCCTCCCCTCTCCCACACTCTCTTCTCCCCTCTCCCGCGTTCTTTCCCCTGTCTCCCCAGAGTTTCATTCCCCCCCCCCCGCAGTTTTATTAAATAAACAGAGTTTATATTTTTGAAAATACATGTATTTTATTTGACATCAGGAAGGGGGGTTAGGGAGGGGTAAGTGGAAGGCAGTCGAGCAAGCAGGGATACCTGACAACCAGCTGCCCGGGAAACGGGGGTGTCCCTTTAAGCACAGGCCTCAGATAGCCTCAGGCAACAGCCACAAAAAGACACACCTTACCTGATGCCCTAACTCTGACCTGGTTCCGGCCGGCCTTAACTCCGATTCAGTGTCCACTCAGTGTGGACGCGGTATTTCTAAATAGCCAAATGCTACTTTGAAATGCATTTTGTGTGTAGACGCATTATTTCGAAATAACTTATTTTGAAATAAGATATTTCAAAATAACATTGTAGTGTAGACATACCCTTAAATACCTGTTTTTTGTTAATATATTTAGCCTTGTTTTATGATCTCAGAATGGTGTTCCAAGTTAAAAGGTAAGACCTGCTAAACTAACAGGCTGGTGCTCTGGTGCAGTGTACTGTCTCTTTAGAATTGCAGTGAAGTTGATAAGCTTTCTGGGAGGGGTTTCAGCAGTGCAGAGGAGACTGATTGGGGGAACACTCAGGACTGAAGGGGCTGTTGGCATCACCAGAGTAACAAAGCAGGAGGAAGCCAGCCTACTGGTGTCGTTGCTGAGCCAGCCAAAAGCTGCACAGCACAAAAGCTCCCAGGGTGGCAAGACAGGCTGTGACAAAATCTGTTACTGGTCTGGTGAACCCCAAAAGCATCACAACATCGTGTGTTATATTTTCTAACACTCTTCCATCAATCGTCCTAGCCGTACTTCCCAATGGGAGTCTTGCCTACATAAGAAGGGACTAGACTGCTCTGATTGTAAGATTAAGGGAGGAGTGTGAAGGCTAATAAGAAATAGCAAATGAAGTCTACTTTAGGCCCTTGCTCGCTGGAAAATCCTCCCCTGAATAGAAAACTAAATTCCATTCTTGGTCTTCTTATGTGAAAGATTAACTTGAGATCAGAGACTTGAATCATGCTGTGCTAATGTCTCAGTGTTTTCAGGACAGTTATTCCTACAGATTTTTGAGGACTAAATTGTCAAAATAGTCTAGCAGTTGTGTGAAATCTAATCATTTTGTACAGATTACAGTACCTCTATTTTTGAAATGGATTTTTGAATGTCAACCACTGGAATTGCATCTTTAGTTGTTTCTTGATTGTTTGTAGAAATTACAAATGCCTTTTTATCCAGACAGATTGGTAATGGCTGGAAGACAGGGTAATGGGCTAGATGCTGGATTCTCTGATGGGTTCTGTGTATTGCTCGATAGTTTTGTTGCAGAATCTGCTTATCTAAGATGTATTCTCACTTAGTGACAGTAGGAAATCTAATGATTCTAGGTCATATGTGACAGAAACAGATACTATTGCTTGCATTGCTAATTTAAGGGTCAGATTCTGCCACAACTCTGTATATTTCAATGGGACTAATCCAGGATTAAATGGTGCTTGGTAGTAATGTATTAGATAGAAATTCTGTGTACCTCAGAGCTTTTGGGTTTTTTCCTTTCTATAATTTAGAAATCTATGAAAAGTATGTGTCTTTTCTGATATAATTCAGTATTTAACATTTCTTTTGAATACCATGCAAACTCCTTACTTGTTTGAAGATAGATGCTACAGCCTCAATTTTTTTTTAAAAAAGTACTATCTATTAAAATAAGTCTGGATGTTGTTCGAGGTTAAATATCACATGTCTGCTGAGTGCCAGTGTGCACAAATCTGGCTCTAGTATATTTAACTTGTGTTCTCTACTTTTAACACTTAAATGCATATAGCTAATATTTTAAAATGCAGTAGATGAAAACACAATGAATGATGGTAGACCAAAGACATACATTCCAGTCATATCTTGTGTTATTTATTGCAACCACAGATTTTGAAGTCTGACAGTCCTCCTTATTGTATTAATACAGTCAGGAGTCACTTCACTGAAGTATGCTTAACCTAGTGCTTCTCAGATCCAGTGTGTCTATAGAGAGAACAGCTATTAAAATAAACATTTCATTATCAGTGTCCTAATGAAGTACCATTGTGAATAATCAATGGGGGCCTTTGGTAATCATGGGAATTATGCAATGTAATTGAGTTATTTATAATAACATCTATACACAGTTGCTGACCTTCCAAGTTAAACACTTTTTTCCCTACAGACTGAAGATTTGACTATGTATTTTCAAGACCTGATGTTTTATTGGTTGGCCCAAGATAAGTTCAGAAAGGAAATTTATCAGGCTGAACTGAGTTTAAAAAAGAAAAAAAGGAAAACTAAGGATTTTCAATACAGAAACATGCCACATTTTCAAGGTGTTAAACAGTCTTTTTCCAGGAAGAAGTTGTACCATGCTCTAAAATGAAAAAAAAAATCAATGCAAAAGACGCACTGTGGAAACTTTGGGATTTATTCCTCCAATCCATCATAATGGAATAGACTGTGCCCTCTCCAATCACTTGTGGGTATCTGTGGAGTGGGAGTCAATTGCCTCCCCACCCCTCATGGAGACTGTGCAAGGGTCAGCTAGCATTGGAGCTTCGGTCTGGAGGACACTAGTTGTTACTAGGATGCTCCCTTCCTGGCAGCAACCAACTGGAATGGGGTGGAAAGGTAATAGAGCCATGATTTGTCTGCCCTCCCATGCAACAGTCAGCAGATCTGATTAGTCATCTGGGTTAGGAGTATGCAACATTCACAAATTGCTTTGCTTCCTTCACTGCCTGTGTCCTCCTGTCCCCCACTTCAAGTGAAGCTGGAGACCCACAGAAGCCATTTTGAATGAGAGAGCCATTATAAGTCAGGCCTGATTGTGATCTCACCTATATTGGTGTAAATCTACACTATTCTATAGATGGGTCTGAGAGACACAGACTCAGCTTTTAATTCCATGATTACATTTTATTTTTCAAACAATACAACAGCATACCACCCAGTCTCACCTTTTGCTCTATTCCCAGCTTTCCCTTTGCACGTAGTACTTGCTGGTAGTAGTGTGTGCTGTTTAGAGCTGTGTTTCTGAAAGTGTTCTGCAAAACCACTTTGAGAGAAACACTAACTGGCCACCCCGGTTTGTTTATTTACTGGCGCTGTGGCCACAGAGCCTTGTGGCTCCCATTGGCTCTGTTTCGCTCCTTGCAGCCAAGCGGAACAGCAGGAAGCGGTGGGCTCCATGGCGATGGTATCAGTAAATAAACAAACCGGGGCTGCCAGTTAATGTGTTTCTCAAAGTGGTTTCACAGAGCACTTTCAGAAACACTGGTTTAGGAGTTCATGCAAGTCCCTTAGTTTACTATTCTTTTCCTTACATTTTTACACAACTTTACTCTTTGCAAAAGTAACACAGATTAATCCTAAAAACCTGACTGCTCTCGGGGTAGTTGAATTTAGAGAAATCTACTGCAATAGCTTAACTTAACAGTGTCATTCCCTGCACTGCATCTGAGGAAGGTTGTGTTGCTGATACACAAGGTAGTAAAAAGCATACTTTAGAGAGAGGAAAATGATCATACAAATTCTTCTGGGCAGCTGCCCTCTGGTGCCTCCAGGCATTATGGGAGAAATAGATGGGAAAGGAAGATGTCAGGGGCCCTGTTTTGGCTCCCTGATTCCAAATGGCATTGCTGGCCCCAACACCTATTGGACAGCTTTGATATACCTGAATAGGTTGTATGCCAGGGGAAGATAGAGATAGAAGAGTGCAGCTCTGCCTTGACTCTTTCCATCAATGTGTCTCCTATCCAGGGAGGGAAGGCACAGCTGCACCAGCAGAGAGTTCTGATAAGCCAAAGGAATGTTCTTCTTTAAAGTTTTTGGCTGGGTAAAAGCCCTTTCATGCAAAGGGTTGTAATGAGGTTTGAGAATCTAGGTTTTGAACTAGAACACAGTGCCCAGGAAAATAGCAGACATACAGAATAAAAATAGTCAATGTACACCTGAGGTTTCAGGGAAAATGAATATTCTATTTGAGAAATAGGGTGTTTTAATGTAATTAATAATGATTCTAATCTGTGTGCATATGTACAATGGAGAAGAATTATGGTGCAGTGTGAAACCCTAACTGTGTTGTTTCCTAACTTTTCAGTTCTTATACATGCAGCCTTAATGCTCTGTAAATGTAATTATCATATATTTAATATTGTTGTATTATATTTGTTTTATATGCATGCATTATATTGTGCGTAGAGACAGATATAGTGACACTATTTTTTACTGGATTTTTTCCCTCAACCTACTTTCTGTTTCTATATTCCTCTTAAGTGGAATTTGAACCTAACATTCTAGAGTTTGAGTTGAACTTTTGAATCCACAATACTGGAAAGTTTTAAGTTGCTCATCAGTGCCTGAAACTGAAATGTTGTCAATGTATTGCAGACTTCAAAATTTTCCAGTTATGGAAGAAGCAATGCATATCCTTTCAATGATGTGGGAAGCACGCAAAAAGATACAGGGATTACTTTTCTCAAGGGAAATTATCACTGAAGTTCTTATCTTTGTCTCTTTTGGATCTACACAAGCCCCAAAGAGACCCAAATTCCCCAAATAAATCCTTCCAATTAAAAAGACATTTAAAAAGCATATTCTATCCTATAAATTTACAAGTTTTCTTGGGAAAAATACTTATCTCTGATTTTTATGTATTATTGTATTGTATAAAAAGTTAAAAGGAATCAAAACTCAGGCATATAATTAAATCTAAGACACTGGATAAAATTTTTAAAAAGCACATTTTATGTGACCTAAGAACCCAAGTTCCATTTTTAATAAGGCACTTAGAACTCAACCTCCTAAGTTACAGTTAAAAATATATCTGTTTTAAACATTTATTGTCCTAACATTTACTGTAACAATGGTTCCAGATGATTGTTCAGTTTCTTAGATTTTTTCTTGATTATTGAAACTGTTCAGTTTTCATTGCTTTGTGGATCTGGTGTTGCCTGAGATCTTCAGTTTCCATCTTCAGTGCTATTGTGATAGATTGGTATGAATGACCGTAAGGTCATTCACATGGTAGGACTTACTAATACGTGGGAGACTTTAGGCACTCAAGAACAAACCCTACAGCTTTTACCCTAATCAAACATAGATGTTTAGCTGGTTAGTTGTTTATGCTGATTACAAAAAGAATGCTATCAATATACCAATGAAAGAGCTCAGCAGGCAATGTTGATTTTTATTAGCGAATTTGTGAGATATACATCTCTTTTGTACTGTTACTGCTGCTGAGTGGGGAAAATGTCTGAAGAGGAGATAAATTTGAAGCAGTTCAGTTACAGGTACATGGCTGGGTATTATCTGTACATCATTATTATTATGGTCACTGCTGAAAAATCGTGTATTTTTCCATGGTTCATTAAATCTGTTTTACTTCCTGCATAAAAAAGCTTCTATGAGGTGCCAACAATCTATATGTGAAAAGTGAGACAACTGTAAGCAGAAAGATTCATTCCAGCTACCAGTGTTCAAATAACCTGGGATCAGTAATATGGCGGGCAAGTTGGAAAATTTGTCTGATATTAAACTCATACGTTTACTAATTTATCATGTTAAATTGCATGCCAACCATCACCATGATTGCTGAGACAAGGTGGGTGTGGTAGTGTCTGATGGTGAGAGACATGCAGGCTGTTGCTGGCACATTCATATCTGATTTCATCAAGATGCATCCTTGATCCTGGCTATCCTGCACTAGCTCTTCTGTTCATACCCCTATTCTTTCAAAAGGGCCATGCTTCTTTATAAAACAGCATGCTTCTTTATTCATAAAGCTTGCAGAAAATGTTATACATTCTAAAATTCCATGAATCCACAGAAGCAGGCAACAGAACCATCATTTTAGTCTCCGCTCACCAAGAACCCATGGAACCAACCCAATTCAGGTAGGAAAGCTGAAGAGTATGAGGAAAGAGAGGACTGGGGACTCTAGAGCAAATTCTGAGAGACAAGATTCAGGTAGAATTCTATTATTATTATTTAGTATTTGTATAAATGTGGCACCTAGGAGGCCCTTGTGATTGACCAGGCTCCCATTATGCTAGAAGCTGTACACACACAGATCGAAAAGATGGTTCCTGTCCCAGAGGGCTTACGCCCTAAGTATAACATGAGGAGGAACTGATGAATCCAGAATGCTAGTCAGTCGGGATCTCTGCGCACTAGCAGCTTAACCATTATCCAGCTTTTCTGTAGGCATCACAAAAAAGAAAAGTTTGGGGGAGAGCACTGAAGGAGGAGAAAGAGGAGCTGTCTCTGTGGGATGCCCAGCTTCAGGGCTCTCAGGTCTGTAAGCAGATGTCCAAACAGTCCCAAACTTGAATTCTGCTACTGTCAAACCCTCTTCCTCAAAAGAGGTGAAAATAGCGTTTAGCCAAGAAGTAAATAAGTAGTGACTGCATGCTACTAGAAGGAGCCTGGATAGAACCACACTGAAGGTGGCTCTCCTCATGGATGAGACTAGATATATGGGTTTCTAGCTTGAATTGTTTGTAATGCCAGGGGGTCATGGAGGCCTCTTCCTGGTTCCTCCTTACAATTACCAAGAAGTAATTGCCAAGAGCAAATGAGGGACTAATTCAAGTTGGTGATGAATATACATGCATACTGGAAAAATGATGACTAGGAGAAAACAATAGAAATGGACTGCTTTAGGCTAGATATCACAAACTGAATCACCACCTCACAGAAGGCTGTAGCAGGACGTGGCCTGGGGTCCGCAAGTTTGGCCATCCTGTACAGATAATGCCTCCTATATGCATTCTTCTGTACAACTTACATCCTCCATTTAACAAGAATGCCATGTTCAAGCAAGCTTTGAACACACACACACTGATACTGTCTTTGCAGTGCAGTAGTGCATACACTGAGAGGTGTATTTGGGATATTTGATTTGTTTCCAGCTAGCTGCCAGAATTTGATGGCAGAAAAATTGCACAGATCTCATAGCAGCCAACTGACAGATAATAAAAAAGTGGCATTGTTGAAACTATTACTATCAGATTTTCTAATACAGGCTTCATGTAATGAGATCTTACGCATAGCTTAATCTGCCATTGGGATTTTCACTAAAGGAATGAATTTAGATAATAATAAAAAAAAGCTGAAAAACATTTTAAGTAAATAGAATTTTCCAACTACTGCATAATGTTTGGTATTATGATGTCTTTTATGAACCTTGAGGAACATGCTGTATAAGAATGATTTACTTTAATATAAGCTGAGATACGGTTATCATAGAGGTTTCGTGTCAATTCTTATTTAAAATATATTACCTTACCTTCTCAACATTATGATAACATAAACCAATGTGACCTCTTCACTTGTACTCCATGCTGTTTATGAAGTGTAGCTGCAGGCTCTCTAAATAATAGTTCCTTGCTAGAATATACAAATGTAAACTACAACATTAATGCCCATTTGGACAATAAACAATTATTTTATTTACCGAACACTCAGCCTTTGAAAATGTATGGTCTTTTGTTGAACATTGTGCACAACCTTTTATAAACTCAGTGGCAGTGAGGAAGAATGTAAGATGCTCTCCTCCTCCACTAGCCTAATGAAATACTCCAATAATTCCACACAAATACAATTTGTTTTGAAAGGTTTGTGGGAATACAAGGGCATGGCAGTGATGTGAGCCCAAGCAACCAACAGCGCAGTAACAAAGGCAGACTGTTTCTAGAAACAGGTGCAATGCATACTCCCCCGGCATGCTTAAACTAGTCATCGACAACAAAAATATAATTATTCTTCCTAAATTATACTTTCTACTTCCATTCTTATACACAGGTCCCCTTTTTTGTTTTATTCTGACTTTTTCCAGCCCTCATTGTTAAGGGGCAAGTATTTAGCCATAGTTCTTGGTCTAGGGGATCTGTTGACTGGATTCTCCTCCTTCAAGAAATGACTGGGAAGAGCTCCTGCACTCCTACCTTGAAAGGGGTGTCTTCGCTTCAAAGAATGTTGGTCCGTAACTTGTTCATAACTCGGGGAGCGGCTGTAGTCTTTTTCATAGTGCATCACTTTGATTATTCATAGTCAAAATAAACTGATACACAAAGGCTTTCTCTTCAGCTGTTATTTCCAACTGATAAAGTCCCAGTTTACTGCAACAATAGGGTACGACCCCCCCAAGTTTATCGATTCATTAATAATCCTTGCTATTTGGCTTGCAATTCAATGTGACAGTTTCTTTAATATTCTTGGGTTGATATTATCCAGGCCTCTTAATTTGCATCCATTTAAGTGGCTTGCATTTGGCTTCCACCTCAGATAGGATTATTTTTATTTCCATATCCTTGTTCTCATTTACTACCCCACACTGTCCCCAAGCTCCTTTACAAGGTCCAGCTCTCCTTGATTTTTGGCCATTTTCACTTTATCTCTACACTTTGTAACTTCAAAGAAGAAGCTTTCCTTGCTGATTCTTGCTGGTGGGAGGAACTAGACCATACTTTCTCTACCTGCCAGAAATCAGTGGTCAGGAAAGGAAACATAAATGGCAAGTCTGAAAGCTCAGTTGGGCTGCAGCTGCTGCAGGAGTCAAAAGCATCTTGCTTCCTCTTGAGCTGGGAGACTACAAATTAAACCTCTCTGGACTGGGGCACTCTGATCCGGAAACATCTGTGGTCAGGACCATGGATATTGCTGGACCAGAGAGCTCCAGGTGCAGAGGTTGCCAGTGGCTGGGTGGAGTTGGTCTCGTGGGCTAGCAACCCATAGGGAGCCTAGCTGGCAGTCACGAGGCCCAGTAAAGACCCTTGGGGGACCACACTAGTTACCTGTCTCTACTCGGAAAACTTACCATTTATTCCTACCCTTTGTTTCCTGTCATTTAATTTATATTCCTGTTATCAGTCCACAAAAGGACATTCTTTCTTATTTCATGACAACTTACTTTACTTTGAAGAGGGACCTTGTCAAAGGCTTTCTGGAAATCTAAGTACCCTATAGCCACTGGATCCCTCTTCCCCACATGTTTGTTGACCCTCTAACAGATTAGTAAGACATGATTTACCCTTAGGGTGTGTCTAGACTACATGCCTCCTTCGACGGAGGCATGTAGATTAGCCAGATCGGAAGAGGGAAATGAAGCTGCGATTAAAATAATCGCGGCTTCATTTAAATTTAAATGGCTGCCCCGATCTGCCGATCAGCTGTTTGTCGGCAGATCGGGGGAGTCTGGACGCGATGCCCCGACAAAGAAGCCTTTCTTCATCGACACAGGTAAGCCTGGTTTCACGAGGCTTACCTGTGTCGATGAAGAAAGGCTTCTTTGTCGGGGCATCGCGTCCAGACTCCCCCGATCTGCCGACAAACAGCTGATCGGCAGATCGGGGCAGCCATTTAAATTTAAATGAAGCCGCGATTATTTTAATCGCGGCTTCATTTCCCTCTTCCGATCTGGCTAATCTACATGCCTCCGTCGAAGGAGGCATGTAGTCTAGACACACCCTCACAGACACCATGTTGACTTTCCCCCAACAAATTATATTCGTCCATGTGTCTCACAATTTTAATTTTTACTATAGTTTCAACGTATTTGCCTGGTACTGATATTAGACTTACTGCTCCATAATTGCCAGGATCACCTCTAGAGTCCTTTTTAAATATTGGCATCATGTTAGCTATCTTCCAAACATTAGTATGGAAGCCAATTTAAAGGATAGGTTACAAATCATAGTTAATAGTTCCACAATTTCCCATTTGAGTTTTTTCCAAACTCTTGGGTGAATGCCATCTGGTCCTGGTGACTAGTTACCATTAAGTTTATCAATTTGTTCCAGAACCTCCACTAATGACACCTCAGTCTGGGACAATTCCACAGATTTGCCACCTAAAAAGAATGGCTCAGGTTTAGAAATCTCCCCAATATCCTCAGCTGTGAAGAGTGAAGCAAAGAATTTATTTAGCTTCTCTGTTATGACTTTACCATCTTTGAGTGTTCCTTTAGCATCTCAATCATCCAAGGGCCCCACTGGTTGTTAAGCCAACTTCCTGCTTCAGATGTACTTAAAAAACATTTTGCTATTACTTTTTCAGTTTTGATTAGCTGTTCTTCAAACTCCTTTTTGGCTTCTCTTATTATATTTTTACACTTAATTTGACAAAATTTATGGTCCTTTCTATTTTCCTCACTCGGATTCCTCACTTCTACTTTTTAAAAGATGTCTTTTTATCTCTCACTGCTTCTTTTACCTGGTTATTAAGCCACAGTGGCACTTTTTTGATTCTCATACTGTGTTTTTTTAATTTGGGGTATACATTTAAGTTGGGCCTTTATTATGGTGTCTTTGAAGTTTCCATGCAGCTTGCAGAGATTTTACTTTTGTTACTATACCTTTTAATTTCTGTTTAACTATCTTTCTCATTTTTGTGTAGTTCCCCTTTCTGAGATCAAATGCTACAGTGTTGGGCTGCTGAGGTGTTTTTCCCACCACAGGGATGTTAAATTTTATTACATTATTGTCACTATTTCCAAGCCGTCCAGTTATATTTAGCTCTTGAATCAGATCCTGCACTCCACTTAGCTCCCTGGTCGCTTACTCATGGGCTTCCTGATAGCCCTGCCTCCTGGCTAAGGCCAAGGCTCAACCAATGCACCAAATGAACAAGTACTTGTCTTGCATGAAATTTTACTTTGTACTGATTTTGCTAGTGATTTTTATGAAGCCTGTTGTAAAACTAGGCAAAGATCTAGATGAGTTAATTTACCCCCTGGCAGATCTCTCTGAGTACCTTCAGGTGTGCTCCTGTTTGAGAACCTTTGAGAACCACTGGTTTAAACTTTAGGTTTTAAATTCAGGGAACATCTAACATCATAAAGGTACTGTTGCAGTATTTACGGGTGCTGTATTTAGAGTATGCAGTATTTCCAGGGAATGGGAACTATTTTTTCATGAGTTCATAGGTTTTAAGAACTCTAGTCTAACCTCCTGCATATCAGAAGCCATAGAATTACACTCAGTAATTTATTCTTCAGGCCCATAACACTGATCTGTAGCATATCTTGTAAAAACATATCCAGGCTGGAATTAGATTTCAAGTGATGGGAAATCCACCACTCTATGATGTTTGCTATTGAGCCAAAAACAAAAGGGGATGTTGAAGGCTCAATATTGTCTTTAAATGCAGTAAATTAAAACATGAGCTAAAGATAGTGTGAGGGGAAGGCTGGTGGGTGTCCCACCCCAAAAAAGCAGTGACTAGAGGTGTGATGTTCCTATTTTCCACACTAGATTTTTTTCCTCATCATTTCCAGCCATTGTTACCACTGGTAATAGTTTACCTATGGTGGCAAACATAGGATATAATAATGGAGAAAAGGCTCATGAAGCCGAGCATTTTTACATTGTATAATCTAACCATGCTCAGATCAAGTGTGACAGACATGGAATTAAAAATACCAGTAGTTTTAGGAGCCTTGTTTAAATTATGGCTACTCTGGTATCCACAAGAAGGGGAAATCTATACCAAAAATCCCTAATGTGGACATGAATTTATAATATAATTTATATCTCGAAAAAACAAGGCGAGCATCCACACTACCAAGTCTGTTATTTTCAAATAAAGGGCTTGTTATTTTGAAATAAAAACTTTTGCTTGTGAAGAGAATTAAGCTTATTTCAAAATAGTTATTTCAGGATTTATTTTGAAATAATTTATTTTGAAATAATCTGGTAGTGTAGATATAGCCTCTCTGAACATTGTAAAGTTCTAATTGAAACACATCCAGAAAAAAAATGTGGAAAAAATCCTGCCTTAAATTCATAGATAGGAAGAAATTCTGGGTACAAAGCAATTGGTTGGTCAACTGATTTTTGTTTTAACCTCTACTTTTGCCGCTTTTATCCAGTTTGTAATGATTTTATAAATTCTGATCTTTTGTTTAAAAGTAGTCCTTATTTCCATTGCAAAAACATTAAATTGTAAACCAGTGTTCATCTGAAATACTATTGAAAATGCCTGTTATGTTTTTGTTCTTATTGTTAATAATATACTTTATCATTTTATTTCATTTTACTAGCATCTAGGTTTCCCAATCAGGGATGGAGGATGCATTGTGCTAGGTGTTGAATGCACATCTAATTAAAGATTAGTTCCAGCCCCGATTAATATACAATCATCCACCCCATTCATCTCGATAAATTATAAATTTTTTCAAGTCAGTGTGGTCAATTAAGGCCCCAACTGAACAAGTCATATAAGGCTGTTCTTAAATCCATCCCTATTCACCAAAGTAACTAAACACTTGCTTCACTCTAATGATGGATTGCTAAACTGGGGTCTAAAATAGTCACCTCAAATTAAACTCAGACAATTCTCCCTTCTTTTTTTCCTGTTTAAAATTAATCCAAGGAATTGCATGGCAAAACATTATGTTAAAGCCAAAATAAGATAATAAATTTGAATGCACAAATGTCAAGAAGTGAGGAAAGTATTGTCTGCAATAACAGTGTACCACATTATGCACACTCAGGCTACGTCTACACAGCAGGCTTTTTGCGCAACAATGGCTGTTATTGCACAAAATCTTGCAGAGCGTCTACACTGCATGTGCGTTCTTACACAAGTAAATTTACAGTAAGGCATCGGAATGGAGGGCTTCTTGCACAAGAGTTATTCGTTTCCCTACAAGGAATAAGCCCTCTTGTGCAAGAGCTCTTGCACAAGAAGGCACTGTAGATGGGCAAAAGGGGTTTCTTGTGCAAGAAACCCCTATGGCTAAAATGGCCATCAGAGCTTTCTTGAGCAATAGAATGTCTGCACTGCCATGGATACTGTTGCGCAAAAGCACATCCCTTGTGCAAAAGCACATGGAAATGTGGACACGTTCTTGCACAAGACCTTTTGCGCAAGAACTCTTGTGCAAAACAGTTCTTGAACAAAAAGCCTGCAGTGTAGACGTAGCCTCAATGTACAGTATTTAGCCTTACATTTAAGATGGGGTGGAGAACCTTTTTCGAGCCAGGGGTCCACTGACCTACAGAAAAATCATTCAGGGGCTGTACACAGGTGAGAAGCAAAAAAACCCAAATCCTCACTGATGTGGCCCCTGACTGAAAAGCAGAAACACACTTCCCACATCCCCCTCGCACACCAGATCCTGGGTGGCCCAGCCTAGCATATTTTGTGTGCTCCAGCCATGCAGTCGGGAAGTTGAGGGACTGGAGCACCAGTGTGGGCTCCCCTGAACCTCAGGGTAGGGATCCAGGCAAGCCAGGGTCCGCATCTGGCCCCCGGGCATTAGGTTCCCCATTCGTGATTTAAGAATATAGTAATTAATCAATATATGCACACAAAATGTATTCACTAATGTTACTATATGAACCTTTAGCTATGTTCTATGCATTTCTGGTTTCCTTGCATTGAAAATTGTAGTTTTATGATTGCATTAACAATTTTTAAAATGTCATTATTTTCTGAGCAGCGTTATAATAAGACTAATGAGCCAAGAAGTTCCATCACCTTTAGATATACTTGATGATAACTTATTGATGTCAGAATTAAGGTTTTATGGAAGAATTATTTCAATCTTATTATTACTTCACTAATTGCTCACCCAGTTTAGACTTTGGCTGACACTTCATAATATATTCCACCCTCTTTTCAAAAGAAATTCAGGGTAGCTAAGTACTTTGAAAGTTTTGAGCAGATCTTGTCTGTTCTAATGAGGTCAAGGGTAATTTATAGGGAATTCTTAATGTTGGATAGCTGAATCAATGTACAGCAACTTAAAATTAGCCCATAGTACTCTTTTTTAAAGACTTTACAAAGTGGCTTGATTTTGATCAAACCAATTAATAAAATCTGAAAATATTGCACATTACCTCTTGGCATCACAGAATTCAAATAAAGAGGCAAGTATAACACACACTCACACACCCCTTTAGCCATAACCCTACGGGGGAATAACTGGCAGAATCTGACCCATTTTTTTAAAGGACTAATTTTGATACATAATAGCCATTTTCAGGGAGTGCTGTTTAACACCATAAGACAAAGTACATAATTAGCAATTGAATAAGCAATAAAGTATCTCACAGTAATGTTAGCTTGTACTGTTAAATTAAATATGATTCTGATAGATTACTATTGGCCTTGGGTGTATGACAATTGCGAAAATGGGGAGACAAATAGGTCAGTAGTGTACTTTATACATACTAAAATCCTCTTGCTGTAGGGAATTATATTCTTCCCCATTAATGTAGACACGTGTTCACTTTAACTTAGTGATTTAAAAAAAAAAAAAAGCAAAGAGCCAAATGCCAACTAATTGAATATTATAGTTTGCTTGCTGGATGTTCAGTGCTGCTGAGCATTTGTGGTTCACATTAACTTTACTGGAACTGGGGGTGCTTAGCAACGCTGAAAAACAGGCCAAGGCCACGAGGTCCTATGAAGTGATTTTTAAAATCCTCTAAAGTCATGGGGTGGAGGGGGAGAGGGCGACAAGGAAAGGGAGGGGAAATCTAGATTCAAATGTAAGTGTCTCAATTCCAGAGCCTGATTTGCTTAAACATGAAACAGTATCAAATCCTCTGACATTTGTCTGTTTTGAACCATAGGTCAACTAGATCAAGATCATGTCCATATATGATTGAGAGTCACATTGCTTCACACACTACTGGAGGGTGCAACAATACTACAGGGATGGAGAAGGCAAAGAAGTGTTAGGAAAAGGTTGATACAGTTTGAAAATTAAAAAAAAAATCAGGAAACAAAACATTTTTCCTGTGGTGGGTTGTTGTTTTTTTTTTGAACCGGTAACAAAGCTGATTGATATTTTGAGTTTTGAAGAAAAAGGATGAGCCCTTTAAAAAAATTATTCACAGAATTTCTTTCTCCTTTTCATCTACCACAGTGTAATGTCATCCCATTTCAGTCAGTATGCAGGTAGGTGGTTAATAGTGTAAAAAAGCCAGCAGGAAAATCATACAAAGCAATTTAAATCAATTGTATTGTTTAATTGAAGCATTTGTGTATCTTCCATTTCTTCTCTTTTAGCAGGAATTACATCCCTACCCTACTGTAGGCAAAACAGGATTTTCTTCTTTTTACTATATACGCCAAGCAATTTGATCATTTGTTTCCTATCTCATCTCTTTAAGTATACGTAAAACTGGACCTCTTTTTACTGGTATTTTGCACCCTGCCAGGCACATTGTTGTCACTTGACAAGTAAGATAAGCATAAGATAGCCCGTGAAGGCTCTAAAGGGAAATATGAGCCATTTCTCTACTTACAAATGAAGACAATTAAAGCTGCATATATATGAAGTGCATGTTGGTTTCCATTATTGACATAAAGTTCTGAAGGTTTCAAAGAGCAGGTGTAGACAGCAAGAGAGGAAGGAACCCAAATGAGGATATAGAGTACATGGAGAAATTGTCAAGGTGGACATCAGGATGTCAAGACTCCAGAAAAACAAAGGTGAGCAATGAAGGAATTCTGAGGAAAGTTGCATCAGAACAAATACAGAGGATGAATAAATGTGGCCTAGATATTACGGAGGAGAAACAGCATGAAAACTGATTAGGTGGAGGTGGGAAGGATGTGTCTTCCTGCTGTATAAACAGTGCCAAAAACCAAATTAAGCTATTTTGACTTCAGCTATGCAATTGACAGGGCTCAACAATTACGGCAATCTACTTGCCTGTGGCGAGTAGGTTTTAGCCCGGCATGGCGCCACAGCGCGATCAGCGTATGCGCAGCATGCCAAGCCACGCGGCTGGTGAGCGGGGCTCGCCACCGCTTGTCAGCCCCTGGCAATTGATATAGCACAAGTTGTGTAGCTTAATTCAACTTTTTTCCTGCTATGTAGATGTGCCCTAAGTGATCTTGAAGATTTTTTTCTTTTGCCAAAAGTAGGTGAAGAAAGGGAGAGAGAATCAGTGAATCTGCCTGGAACGTAGTGGTCAGTTTTGGAGTCAGAAAGCACTGATATGCCTTTTTGAGAGGAGAGATTATTTTTGTTCTATACTGTCTCTGTCTAAGTCCCAAGGGTACCAGTTTGTTGGCTTAGAAAGGGGAATCTTTCACTTAACTCAAATATTGTGATGGATACTGTATTCCCAACCTACAAAATAAGAGAGAAGACAAAGAAGAGTAAGACATAAATACATTTCAAATAAATGCAAGATATCCATGTGCTGGAATGCTGTTACACAAATGTAAGGTATATAAGAATTCAGCAGCAAGAATTAGAAGTGTGGTGATGGAAAGTTTGATCTATTGATTATCAATGGAAACTGCTGGCATGATTCTCAGAACTTAAACATCAATACAGAAAGGCACGCTCAGCACTCCATGTGGTCTGCAATTTTGCATGTTTTCATCTTAGAATCTTTGCAGAGACAGCCTACAAAACCTAAATCTCAGTGTCCATTTGATGGGGCCTCAAAGAGCCTTTGAAAATAAGGGTGGGCCCCTTGCTTAGTGATTAAAGTTCATGGTGGCAGCCAGCTTATTGCTAGGAGGTAGGGAAAGCAGGACACTCCCACTTCATTGGGTTCTGATCCAGGGGCCCTCTTGGGTGCTCTAAGAAAGGTGCCTGCTATCTGCAGTCCAGCTAACAGCTTCCCGTGTACCTATTCCTACCACTCCTTTTGGCACACTGAGGGTGGCGGGTCTCCCTTGTATGCAAAGTCTAGTCCTGAATCAGCAACCACTGGACCACCCCTACTGGAATAGAAACTCTTGCCAGGATGACCTTGCAGGTAACCCATGCAGAGGATGGCATTTAACTGCAAAACAAAGTGTCCTCCATGTGGCAAAAGTCACAGTGTGACATTCTGGCATTCCTACTACAGCACAGCATGTACCACTGGCCTCTGTAAGCTGGGGAGTCCCTACCTCAGTGTTTTTCCAGGTGACACTCTCTTGAGTTAACCCTCCCACAAAATTCCTCAAATACAGCTGTTTCTCTCTAACCACTACCCTGCTGTGCTGAATAGACTTTATCTTTAAGACCTCTTCCAACTGTAGTGGGCCGAGGTATGGGTTGCCGGGACTAGAATTGTTACCACACTTGTGTCTTTCCAGTGTAAGATTTATCCACCCCATCACTACCCAAAACAGTGGTTCTGAGAGGTGTGAATTGTCTCACTCCAGGCTCTGTGGACTCTGATTCTCTGGCCCTCAGATTTGACATTTTCCCCAAACACCATGTAATTCAGTAGTTTTGATTATTTTGTTGCAGCCAGCTGCCCATTTTGTTTTTGGTTTCCTTGATCTGCTGAGACCAACTGCAGCTGTCTCTTTCTCTGCACCTTTTTCCACTAGAGGGAATTAATTGGATTGTAGGAGGGATTCAGGTTGTCAGAATGAGAGTGTATGTCACATAGTCCATTAAAGAGAGGGAAAAGCAAGGTGGAGTTATTGTAACTACCTACAAGCAGATTCAAACTTAGGACCTGAGAAGCTTAATGGCGGAGCTGCTACAGCTTGAGCTATGAAGCCACCTGCCTTTAAACTTAAACTGTAGAGCTCACTCACTCTTATCTCTCGCTGTAAGTGGTCAAAGTGCCACTACCTGGGACAGTGAACCACATCTGCTAGGTGTGCAGGTTACATTATGTTAAAATATTTTCAATGCCTGTGAGAGATAATTTGACAATGCAGAATATGGAGATGAATTTTGGGGGGCAATGTACGAAGAAAAAGGAGAAACATCCATGCGTGTCTTCTATAGATCACCAAACCTAGAGGAAAGCAAGAACAAAAAGTCCTAGATAATCATTCTCTGTGCTGTCATGGCCCTAAACTCCTTCCCTTACACAGTATGAACAGGAGCTAAGAATGCTGATAGTTTCCTTTGATCTCCATGGAAAAGCCATGATGGAATATCTTATTCTTGATGAGAAGAGCTCAGTTTCATCCACGGTCACTGAAGAGTCTTGTGACATACATTTCTGAACATGTGAATAAATGCTGTTGTGTCTGCAATTCATTTACAAGTACAAATGATGTCTGATTATGGATGGGAAGAGTGATGCTGATTAGAATGAGAATCTGCAATATGACCTTAAAGATATCCTCAGGCTGCTCCACAGAAAGGTCCTGCTCTTCAGCAAGTGTAAACTGGTGTAGCAACATTGACTTTAATGAAGCTCTGCTGATTATACCAGTTGACGATGTGGTCCAAGGTCAGCATGAAAAAATTAGGACAATAATTAAACATGCGACTTTGCAATTGAAACCAGAGTTGGAGTAATGAAAAGCTTTCCAGTACATCACTTATTATATTGCTTTAAATATTAATTCTTCAAATTAACTCTGCTTAAATGACTAATTAGGCAGTCACAATTCTGCTTGGGGAGCACTGAAGGGCTGGGATAACAAAAACAGAATTGAATTGTTTCTGATTTTCATATTAATTGGAGAGTTCAGACTAGAAAGAAAAGGTTAATTTCTTTTCAGTGAACTTCTGAAAGGCATGATAATGGCTAGTGTGGTAATTTGTGGTTCAATCATATGTTTAAAGACAGAATTGATTACACAAAAGCTAGAGACGTCGTTGCAGTGCTAACAACTTTTTGTAAATAAATGATTTTAGGTTTTGAGAAAAGGGACAAATGGACAGCATTGTCAGCTGGAAGGCTTTTATTTTTCCATTGAAGAAGTGTCATAATAAAGTAGAGTCAGAGCAAGCTTCCTTACATTGCCCCATGCTCCATCGCAACTCTGCCTTAATGTTGCCAGTCCTGATACTTTAAATCTATTGTTTCCATGCACCTTGCTATGACTAGCACTGCACCACCCACAATAGTGGCAGAAGCACCACTGGGATCTTCACAGAAGTTGGCACTCTTCAATTTCTACCATTTTTTTAAAAGTCTGTTTCATAGCTATCATCCTTTCCTATGTAAATGGAGAATTCCCCTAGAAGTGGCAGAATTTTTCAAAATGGTACAAAATTTAAAGAGAGCCCAGTGTCCCAATATATAATTTAAAAAGACAGTAAAATAAAAGGGGAACAAAGTCCAACCACATTTACTAAAAATTGACTGGGGTTGAGGATTATGGGATAATGCCTTTTGATTTATTGCACTGAATTATTTTAGGGAAAAAAACCTTAATTTTGTCTCATAAGGTAAGATTTATAACTTATTTCCATCATGAAAAGTATTTGGGGCACAAGTTCGTCTACTGTGTAGCCCAAAATTTCAGGGTTGAAAGTAGCCTTAAATATTTAGTAGTTATGTGGCTTTTAGTTTTTCATTTGTGTTTTGGGGCATCTGCTCCAATCTGGCCAGGAGGGGTTAAAAGCACGCTAGAGGGAGGCTGCATAGAACCCTGGAAATCAGAGAGGGGCTTAGATGGAGTCAATCAACAGGCAGTTAGCTGGGGCAGCCCTAGACAGAAGGAGCAATTCAGCAGAGCAAAGAATAATTGACCAAGGAGGATGTAGGACTGGTTCCCAAGAAGAAGCTTGTTAGAGAAAGCGGTACTCAGTAGGCTTAGGGGAGCAGGAGAGAGGCTCCAGCCTGAAATCTGCCAAGCTATAGGCCTTGACATAAGGCTCAGGAAACAAGGTTCACAGGGTAGTGGCCCAGGGAACAAGAGGGGAGAGAAGGAGGGCAGGACAAAGCTAATGCCAGAGGATCCCTGGGTCAGACACAGAGTAATAGGTAGACTTGGGTCCCCATCCTTCTCCCTTGCACCTCATCTAGTCACCACTGAATGTGGTCTTGAGAAATTGTGGCTTACCCCTGAGGTGAGGGGCTACGCCTTAGCTGTAGGTGGCCATGATGGCAGGAGGGAAACTGAGGACTACTGATACTTGGGAAGGGAGTGAGAAACCAGAGTAGTGAACACTGCCAGAAGGTTGTTATGGTCCTGGGAGTGACATGGGTCCAGAGCTAGAGGGCAGAGAGTATGCAGAGCAATGGAGCAAGATACTGGCCTGAAGGAGATGCCCTTCTGAGGACTGAGCTAAGTCCGAGAGTGACCAGCAGAAGGTGGCTTAGGGGTGAGTCCTAACACTGCTACAATACGATATTAGCAATCACTGCATCCTATATGATATTTACTCCGTATTATTTAAGTATGGCTCTGTCCACTGGTGCCCAAAAGATTGAGAAAACTAACTCTCACCAGTGTCAGTGGAAGTTATTCATGCACTTGAAGGCTCTAGGTCCTGAAAATTAGTGACCTGTCCCACTGAACCACTAATGGACATAATAGTTTCTTAAGTGCAGACTCAGGGTTTTTTTTCATCATCATACATTTAATGGAGAATAAACTCCTAAACATTTACCTTATACAAAATTAAACTGACATGCAATGCACCTAGGTTATTGTGGCATATATATTTAAGTAGATGTACAACAGAGGCCGGAATGCAAAGCCCTAAATTTTACAGAATACTTTTCCTTATATATTACACACACTTGAACAACTTGGGTAGTATAGCATTTGTACTATGCCTTATTCATTATGGCACTATTTCATGTGGTAGACATATTATAATCTGATCATTGAGGTTGACAAATTAGAATGAGGTCAAAAGGAAATATAACAAAAACCAACTAGCTGCATTCACAGCTATTGAGATTGTTTTTGGCATTCTTTCAACAGCAAAGCCATGTCTGATCAGTGATATATGTTTGAATGTCAGTTATTATCCATATTCCCACCATTGAATCCAATTTCTGGATAATCATATGACTGAGACAGTATCTTTTCATTATACATTTAGATCCTATGAAGTGTTATCTTTTCCTGCAATTGTTGCTGCATTGGCTATGAAGATAAT
Organism: Pelodiscus sinensis; assembly: GCF_052426305.1. Taxonomy (NCBI): domain Eukaryota; kingdom Metazoa; phylum Chordata; order Testudines; family Trionychidae; genus Pelodiscus; species Pelodiscus sinensis. The sequence continues at coordinate 169,199,769 of NC_143052.1, read as the reverse complement.
AGAAAAATTGTGTAATATAAGAAATGGAAGATTTTAAAACAATATATAGTTTAAAAAATCACCTAATAATACAATAGTACTATTTTTTTCAGAAAAATGGCTGTCTCTTTGAATTGCAATTCAACTTTTCAAAAGCTGACTTTGAAATCATAATAATTATTTAATTGATTATTTCTACCCCAAAGCACTTATTAGAATTTCACAAACAAGTGTTTTCATGTTCATGTATTGAATGGGCAGAAACTGCCTTTATGTATGCAGATCAAGTGGGCACCTGCTTGAATATAAACCTCTAAGAGTTTTTGAGTGCAAACACTTCAATGTGAAAAATTGCTGGAACTCTTTTGGAAACTTGATTAAGGCGCTATACACAATAGAGTAGCAGAAGTAATTACTATTTGACCTTCCAACAATATACTGAGGAACTGCCAACATCATTGCAAAGAGAATTTCGACAAAGGCCATTGGAAATCCATGTTGTGGTATAGCAGGACTTTCACTGCTCTTTAGAGAAACAAGCACGCTTTCATAATTTTTGTACAAATCTGTAAAACTTCACTAGAATTCTTACCAAACTGCTTCCCCTCAATTCTTTCTGCCTGAAAGTAGGATATGAATTGTGTGGGATGTTGCCTAGAAGATTGATCTAAATGTGCTGGATCACAAAATGTGAAGCTATAAAAACAGTTCAACTTAAATCTCAATGAGTCCAGTAGTATTTAAACCCATGCTTAAGACCTTCCCTGAACTGGGTCCCTGCTAAGCAAAGTATGTCCATTCTAACTTCTACTATACATATTGCACTAATGTAATAGATACCATACACTCATGACGAGAATAAAATTCACATAGAGTTGCTTTAAGACTGAAAATAGTAAGGCTGGATTTCTCGGTTCAATAAGTGCAAAGCAAAGAGACTAATGAAAGACAGAAAAGACTACCCTACACAGGGAACACAATCACAGCAGAAAACTTGTGGTGGCATCTCTGCCACTTTCTCTTCTTACTTCTTCCTCTTTCCACGGTACAAGGAGAAAGAGAGAGCAGGTCAGGGGGAGAGATTCGGGTTGGATGAGTCAGTGTGGAGGTGGTATCATGGGCACAGCTCCTCTATGCCCAGTTGGCTGCTGGGGGGTTTCCACATTTCAGTAGCATAAGGTAGAGATGCCCTGAGCTTTATGCAAATAGTAATTTTATCTATCAAAGTGTAGGTTGAAATTATCAGGAAGATTGATACAATAGCGATTACATGTGTATGTTTACATACATTATTTTGTTGGTGTTAACCAAAGAATGGTTGCAACTTGCATCTCTCCATATCCAGACGTGAGAATTAGAGAAAATTTTGCTAACAATTTGTCTGAGAAATCCCTTCTATCTCAGCTGGTTATGGCCATGAATCCTCATAGTAACACTATTTAAATTATATCCCCATTTATTTGAAATGACTCGTAGCATAACCCGATTTGCTCAATCCCTTCCCCCCCCCCCCAATGTACAGCTCTTTTTGTTGTGCTCAAGATACTGTTCTTGGATCCATGATCAGAAACCTGATTCTGTAACAGGGGTGAGTAACATGTGGCCCATGGGCCAGATACAGTTCACTAGGCTTCGTCCCTGGCAGACTGCCAGATGCTTTATTTACCTGTGTGTCTGCAGGTACAGCTGCTTGCAGCTCTGGCTGGCCATGGATTGCCATTCCTGGCCAATGGGAGCTGCAGGAAATGGTGTCCTGCAGCTCTCTTTGGCCAGGAATGGTGATTCACAGCCAACCGGAACGGTGAGTGGCCATACCTGCAGACACACAGGTAAATAAAGCATCAGGCCCTGGTGAATGGCATCTGGCCTGCAGGCAGACCACCCCAGCTCTATAATACGGACAATTGATAGTTTTAGCTGACTAGCTTCTGTATATAATTTGGCATTTTAATCTCAAAGAATGTTCTACAAAATGTTACCGCATGCACTTGCCAAGAATGTCGTATTATATACATTGCAATTCATTGAAATGATCCCTTACTAGATTGCTCATTTCAGTGTGACGCAATCAGATAGTAATACTCTTGGTTTAGCTAATAAAGCAATACTGGGGAACCACCAAATTTTCTTTCATTTAAACCGTTCATTGGTGTTCCTTAGACATCTTTTGAAGGCAGTAATATCTAAAACTAAAATGACTGCACTTTGCCAAGAAGTAAAAAGAATGGGTTCATCGGGTGCAGTTCATAAACATTTTCACCGTCCTCAAGTGTTTTCATGGCTGGGGGGAGAGGTCCATGGAACAGAACAGCTGACTTGGAGCACTGTCAGTCAAATTTCACAGTTTGTGAGAGTTCATAATACCTCTTCAACCACATCGATTGTAGTTATTTTTCTTATTGTAAAATAATGTCCTGCTCCTGGAACTGAAGGTGCACAACGCCTCTCTAAGGGTACATCTACACTGCAAGCTTCTTTCAGAATAAGATTTTCCAGAAGATACCTTCAGGAAAAGCTTATTTTGAAATAGAGCGTCTACACTACAGGGAAGCCTCAAAATTAGTCCGAGGCAGGCTCCCCTCATGTGGACATGTTATCTTGACCTAAAGCCCCAGGAGGCACCAGGGAGGAATAACTTTAGAATGGCCCTGGTGAGGAGCTATTTCGACATAACAGCAGTGGAGTATCTACACACACACCGTCTTCCGAAAAAGCTTTTTTGAAAAAGGGCTTATTCCTTGTAGAACGAGATTTACTGCATTGGAAACAGCCGTCCGTTATTTTGACTTTCTGTCAAAATAATGCAAGTGCAGTGTGGATACTAGTATTGCTATTCCAGAAAAACAGTGCAGGGTAGACAAACCTTAAATCAGGCTCTAATACTAGAAGGGAGGAAACAACCTATGGGGAATCTCCTAGCATGTGGGGAGCTAGTGGTAGAAGTTTCTCCTAGATTTTAATTTCAACAGGGCTAATCTTCTTTCCTGCTTCTCTCTACACTCCACAGATCTCTAGACATCTGTGGAGGCAGGTGGTCCATTATGTGAAAGCCCTATGTTTCCAGACCTCAACGTACCTCCTCCTGCTCCCTGGCAGTCTAGCCACAATGCAGGCTACACTCCTAATGAGTCACCCCCAGCAGCCAAATTTGGAATCGGTCATGAAGGAGGTGGCTTCTATATGGCATGGAATGGGTTATATAAACTGAATTACCATATGCACAGATGCCTCAGAAGGAGATGGGAAAACAATGTTCATACCATGCCAGTGACCCTAAACCTACCCTGGCCTTCCTCAGCCCAAACTTTACAGAGCCTATGTCTACACTGTGATTAAAATACGTGCAAAAGTGAGTCTCAGAGCCCAGGTAAGATGACTTGGGCTTATAGCGTTCAGGCAATGAATCTAAACTTAGTAGTACAAGTCTGTAGGTTTATGCTAGAGACTAAGGGTATGTCTACACTACCCCGCTAGTTCGAACTAGCGGGGTAATGTATGCATACCGAACGTGCAAATGAAGCCCGGGATTTGAATTTCCCGGCTTCATTTGCATAAGCGGGGAGCCGCCATTTTTAAATCCCCGCTGGTTCGAACCCCGTGTAGCGCGGCTACACGGGGCTCGAACTAGGTAGTTCGGACTAGGTTCCTATTTTACACCTGGTGGAATGAGGTGTACCGGTAGTTCGGAATAGGAACCTAGTCCGAACTACCTAGTTCGAGCTCCGTGTAGCCGCGCTACACGGGGTTCGAACCAGCGGGGATTTAAAAATGGCGGCTCCCCGCTTATGCAAATGAAGCCCAGGAAATTCAAATCCCGGGCTTCATTTGCACGTTCGGTATGCATACATTACCCCGCTAGTTCGAACTAGCGGGGTAGTGTAGACATACCCTAAGTTCTCAGACCTTCTTGCCTTGTGAGGTCTCAGAGCCTGGGCTCTGGGCCAAGCCTGAATGTCTACCCTATGATTTTTGCAGCCTGAGCCACATGAACCCAAGTTAACTGGCTTTGCTGTGGTAGGTATTGCACTGTACATATACTGAGAGGGTCCTGGGTTGATGCTCAAATATCACAGGAAGCATCAAACTGTTCTTGATCCCACTGAAGTCTGACCCAAATGGAATAGAAGCAAGCCATTAAACCACATAGAAAACATTCTTAGAAAAATATTTTCTAATATTTGGGGAACTGTACAATAATGGTGGTGAAACCTTTTCTGTCTCCAAAGGCCTGGTGTAAAACAGCTGTCAGCTCTTAGATAGAAGCTGCTTGCAGTTTTATGACCCAGTGCTTTGGCAGCACTAGATCACCAGAACACATAGAAGGCATCTTCGTGTAAAGCAATAAAAAACAGGGCAAATTAACAACTGCGTGTGAGGAAGCATAACAAGGGTGATGAAGTGTGATCACTGTGAGTAAAAATAGCGTGTGTTCTAAGATGTATTGCAATGAATTAGTACTCTTATGAAAAGATATAAATTTTTCATTCCTTTCCATTTTCATTAACTGTCTGGCTTGGGAGCCATTCATGAACGTATTTTCAAATTTTGTGAAGTGATTGATAAATCACTGGAGGCAATTTTCAGAATTCCGGTCTCTGTTACAACAAAATTTGAGATAATGGTTGAACTATAACTTGCAAATCCAATTTAAAATGGCCATTTCTAAGGAAAGTTGCATTTATATTTTTATTGCAAATTTGTAGAGGAGGCATTATTTGTTGTGAAACAATTGTATTTTGTTTTATCTAATGGCTAAATGTCTGATGCTGAAGCAAAAGGCTGAAGTGATCAATAAGGCAGCTTCCAACTCTGTTTGATGTATTCCTCTAGCAGTGTTCAAAGCAGTGGACTTTAAATTTACAACCTTACTGCTCTCCATATACATTATAGTAGATCTATCTCCATTTAATGTTGCATGTTCCACTGGGATGGAGTGTTTCAAAATGATCAACATTCAACATGCAACAGGTTTGGTGCTGAAATTTTGGGGATTTGAGTGCTGGAATTATTAGGCAGCTTTGAAATATCCAAGTTTATGACTAGTGTAGGTGAAACTATGGTAGTGTCTGCATTAAAAACATAGCATGCCCACTTCAAGAAGCAAGATTTTGAGGCCATCCAGAAGCCTGAGCAGAGTGTTCCGGCTAATTTAAAGAAAAGTGCTGTGTTTTCTCTTCGAGCCAACCTGTTTCCTGATTGCTCAATAAACATTACTTCTACAAAAGCACATCAGTTTCACTATATTGGAAGTACCATCATACTCATTCAGGATCCCACCCTAACAATCATCTCTGGTGCCAACTCTGTTCACACATCTATACAAGCGACATCATCACAGGATCTAACCACATAAGCCACTACATCAGAGGCTCATATAACTGCACATCCACCAATGTGATCTATGCCAGTGATTCCCAACCTCTGGTCCACAGACCCCTGGTGGTCCGCGACGGCACTTCAGGGGGTCCGTGGAAAGTTTAGAAATAAGGATTGGGCCCACTGTAGTGTCTTTTCTTTTTCTTTTCTTTTTATTTCCTTTTCTCTTTTTTCTTTCCTTAGGAGGGGGGGGTCTGTGAAATTTTAATTGATTTTAAAGGAGTCCGTATGCTCAAAAAAATTGGGAATCACTGATCTATGCCATCAAGTGCCAGCAATGCTTCTCTACCATGCTTGCTCAAACTGGACAGTTTCTACAACAAAGGATTAATGGACACAAATCAGATATTTGAAATCATAACACACAGAAACCTGTTGGGGAACATTTCAACTTGCCCGGGCACTTTCTAATGGATCTAAAAGTGACTATATTATTACAAAGCAATTTCAAAAACCAGCTTGAGAGAGAAGCAGCAGAATTGGGTTTCATTTACAACTTTGACACCTGGAATCCAGGTCTGAAGAAAGACCTGAACTGGATGGGCTGTTACATTTGAACAGGTGAGTGCTAACAGGGACTTTAGAGAGGGAGTTCTCCAGGTAAAGGAGAAGCAGATACAGGACTCTTGAGGGAAGTGTGTGTTGTGTTTGGGGCTTTCTTGCTGTGTGGTGAGCTTGTGTTTGTGAGTGAGGGTTGGTGTGTGTTCTTTTTTGTTTTTTGTTTGTTTATTTATTTATTTATTTATTTATTTTCCCCTGTGTTTGAGAGTGAGGCTTTTTTTTCCCACTTCCCCTTTGCCCTCCCCCTCCCCTTGATGGAGTTTGTGCTGTGATTGGCTATGATTGGTAGGGGCTGTGATTGGCTGTGATTGGCAGGTGGAATCTGTTGGCTTCTAATTAAAGTTTGAATTCTAGAAGCCTCTGCTGATTGGCTGAGCCTTGGTAGGGGGAGGGGCTTTCAGGCACTCCAGGGCTTTATAAGGCAGTGGGCAAGCGATGAAGGAGCTTGCAAACAGGTGAGTGCTAACAGGGAGTTTAGAGAGGGAGTTGGGAAGGGCATGAGGTTCTCTTGCCTTTCTTTTTAAATCCCTTCTCCAGGACAACAGCGATGGATGGTGATGGGTCTGTTTTTGTTACCTGCACAGCGTGTGCCATGTTTGTCTTCCTCCCAGAAGAAAGAACGGATTTCATCTGCATGAAGTGCAAGCTGGTCAACATTTTGGAAGAAAAAATTAGAGGACTGGAGGCCCAAGTGTCGACCCTATGCTCGAGCAGAGAGGATGAAGACTTCCTCGATAGAAGGCAGCGTTTAATCCTTCAAGCACGGCAGGCGGAGGAACCAGAGAGGGCAGTACGTGACCAAGAAGAGTACTGGCAGCATGTAACTTCTAGAAGGGGAAAAAGGCCAGCATGGGAATCCCCTGATGCTATAGAGGTAAGTAATCGCTTTCAAGCTCTCTCTACAGGCTCTGCAGAAGTGAATTCTTTGGAAGGAACCTCACAAGGAAGAAACTAGAAGCCAACACCATCTACTGGAAGTCATGGGATGCATAGTCCTAGGGATGGGGGTTCCACGGCCACCACCCCCAAAAGAAAACGACGGGTGGTGGTGGTCAGGGACTCCCTCCTAAGAGGGACTGAACCATCCCTCTGCCATCCGGACCTGGAATCTCAAGAGGTGTGCTACTTACCGGGAGCTCGCATTCAGGATGTGACTGAGAGGCTTACCAAGCTGATCAAACCTTCGGATCGCTACCCCTTCCTGCTTCTCCACGTAGGAACTAATGATACGGCCAAGAATGACCTTGAGCGGGTTACTGCGGATTATGTAGCGGTGGGAAGAAGGATCCAAGAATTCGGAGCACAAGTGGTGTTCTCATCCATCCTCCTTGTTGAAGGGAAAGGACTGGACAGGGATCATCGAACTGAGGACGTAAATGCGTGGTTGTGCAGGTGGTGTCGCAGAGAGGGCTTTGGTTTCTTCGACCATGGGACTCTGTTCCGGGCACAAGGATTGTTAGGAAGAGATGGGATCCACCTAATAAAGAGAGGAAGGAGCATATTCGCGGGAAGGCTTGCAAACCTAGTGAGGAGGGCTTTAAACTAGGTTCGTCGGGGGACGGTGACCAAAACCCTGAGGGGAGAGGGAAAGTCAGATACGGGGAAGAAATGCAGAGAGGAAGGAGCAAGGAGGACCCCTGTCTCGAATGGAGAAAATAGGGCAATCAACTGGTTACCTGAAATGTTTGTACACTAATGCGAGAAGCCTGGGCAAAAAACAGGAAGAACTGGAGGCCCTGGCCCAGTCCAAGAAATATGACTTAATTGGGATAACAGAGACTTGGTGGGATGACTCGCATGACTGGAGCGCTGTCATGGAAGGGTATAGACTGTTCAGGAAGAACAGGCAGGGGAGAAAAGGAGGAGTAGTTGCGCTATATGTAAGAGAGCACTATGATTGCTCTGAACTCCAGTATAAAGAGGGAGAAAAACCTGTTGAGAGTCTATGGGTTAAGTTTAAAGGAGCAAACAACTGCAGTGATGTTGTGGTTGGTGTCTGCTACAGGCCACCGAATCAGGTGGATGAGGTAGATGAAGTTTTCTTTGGACAACTGAGCGAAGCTGCCAGATCGCAGGCCCTGGTTCTCGTGGGGGACTTTAATCACCCTGACATCTATTGGGAAACCAATACGGCAGTACACAGGCAATCCAGGAAGTTTTTGGAGAATGTTGGGGATAACTTCTTGACACAAGTGCTGAAGGATCCAACCAGGGGCCGTGCGCAGCTTGACCTTCTGCTCACAAACAGGGAGGAACTAATAGGGGAAGTAGAGGTGGGTGACAACCTGGGAAGCAGTGATCATGAGATGGTAGATTTCAGGATCCTGACCAAAGGAAGAAAAGAGATTAGTAAAATACACATCTTGGACTTCAGAAAAGCAGATTTTGACTCCCTCAGCGATCTGATGGGAAGAATCCCATGGGATGCTAACATGAAGGAGAAAGGAGTCCAAGACAGCTGGCAGTATTTTAAAGAAGCCTTATTGAAGGCACAGAAAGAAACCATCCCAACATGTAGCAAGAGAGGCAAACATGGTAGGAGACCGGATTGGCTTATAGGGGAAACCCTTGGTGAACTTAAGCACAAAAAGGAAGCTTACAAAAAGTGGAAATTTGGACAAATGACCAAGGAGAAGTTTAAAGGTATACCTCGAGAATGCCGGGGGGTTATCAGGAAGGCGAAAACGCAAATGGAATTGCGACTGGCTAAGGATGTGAAGGATAACAAGAAAGGTTTCTACAGGCACGTTAACAAGAAGAAGGTGATCAGAGAGGGTTTGCGGCCCCTAACGGATGAAGGAGGTAACCTAGTGACAGATGATGTGGGGAAAGCTGAAGTACTCAATGCTTTCTTTGCCTCTGTATTCACGGACAAGGTCGGCTCCTTGGCTTCTGCGATAAGTGACGCAAGATGGGATGAAGATGGACAGCCCATGGTGGGTAAAGAACAGGTTAGGAACTATTTAGAAAAGCTAAACATACATAAATCCATGGGTCCGGACTTAGTGCATCCGAGGGTACTGAGGGAGTTGGCAAATGTCATCGAGGAGCCTTTGGCTATTATCTTTGAAAAGTCGTGGAGATCGGAAGAAATCCCAGATGATTGGAAAAAGGCAAATGTAGTGCCCATCTTCAAAAAAGGGAAGAAGGATGATCCAGGGAACTATAGACCAGTTAGTCTTACCTCGGTTCCTGGAAAAATCATAGGAGGGACTTAAGGAATCCATTTTGAGGCACTTGGATGAGAGGAAAGTGATTAGGTATAGTCAGCATGGATTCACAAAGGGCAAGTCATGCCTGACCAATCTGATTAGCTTCTATGATGAGGTAACTGTCTCGGTCGACAGGGGGAAGTCAGTGGATGTTATATACCTTTACTTTAGCAAGGATTTTGATACGGTCTCCCAAAATATTCTTGCCATAAAGTTAAGGGAATGCGGATTGGATAAATGGACGGTAAGATGGATAGAAAGATGGCTAGAAGGCCGGGCCCAGCGGGTAGTGATCAATGGCTCGATGTCAGGATGGTGGTTGGTTTCTAGTGGAGTGCCCCAAGGTTCGGTTCTAGGACCGGTTTTGTTCAATATCCTTATTAATGATCTGGATGAGCAGATGGATTGCACCCTCAGCAAGTTTGGGGATGACACTAAGCTGGGGGGGAGAGGTAAATACGCTTAAGGGCAGAGATAGGGTCCAGAGTGACTTAGACAAATTGGAGGATTGGGCCACAAGAAATCTGATGAGGTTCAACAAGGACAAGTGTAGACTTCTGCACTTGGGACGGAAGAATCCCAAGCATAGTTACAAGCTGGGGACCAACCAGCTACGTAGTAGTTCTGCAGAAAAGGACCTGGGGGTTACAGTGGATGAGAAGCTGGACATGAGTCAACAGTGTGCCCTTGTAGCCAACAAGGCTAATGGCATATTAGCATTCATTAGGAGGAGGATTGCCAGCAGATCCAGAGAAGTGATTATTCCCCTTTATTCGGCATTGGTAAGGCCACATCTGGAGTATTGTGTCCAGTTCTGAGCCCCCCACTACAAAAAGGATGTGGACGCATTGGAGAGGGTCCAGCGGAGGGCAACCAAAATGATTAGGGGGCTGGAGCATATGACCTATGAGGAGAGGCTAAGGGAGTTGAGTCTGTTTAGTCTGGAGAAGCGAAGAGTGAGGGGCGATTTAATAGCAGCCTTCAACTTCCTGAAGGGAGGTTCCAAAGAGGATGGAAAAAGGCTGTTCTCAGTAGTGACAGATGGCAGAACAAGGAGCAATGGTTTCAAGTTATGGTGGGAGAGGTCCAGGTTGGATATTAGGAAAAACTATTTCACTAGGAGGGTAGTGAAGCACTGGAATGGGTTACCTAGGGAAGTAGTGGAGTCTCCATCCCTAGAGGTGTTTAAGTCCCAGCTTGGCAAAGCCCTGGCCAGGTTGATTTAGATTGGATTGGTCCTGCCTAGAGCAGGGGGCTGGACTTGATGACCTTCTGATGTCTCTTCCGGCTCTATGATAAGAGGATGGTTTGAGAACATGATCTTGGTAACTAATTGACCATTCATTATCATTGGTAACTAATTGACCATTCATTATCGGGAAATAGGTCAATGGAGGGTACTATAGGAGTTACTATAGAGAACTTCTGGGTGTCTGGCTGGTGAGTCTTGCCCACATGCTCAGGGTTTAGCTGATCGCCATATTGGGGTCGGGAAGGAATTTTCCTCCAGGGTAGATTGGCAGAGACTCTGGAGGTTTTTCGCCTTCCTCTGTAGCATGGGGTACAGATCACAGCTGGGGGATTCTCTGCATCTTGGGGCCTTCAAAGTATTTGAAGGCTTCAATATCTGAGACATAGGTGAAAGGATTATTGTAAGAGGGGTGGATGAGATTTTGTGGCCTGCACTGTGCAGAGGGTCAGACTAGATGATCATAATGGTCCCTTCTGACCTTAAAGTCTATGGCTGTGTCTACATTGGCCCCTATTCCGTAATAGGGATGCAAATGTTGCACTTTGAAATAGGCAAATCCGTGGGGGATTTAAATATCCCCCGCGGCATTTGCATTCACATGGCTGCTGCTTTTTTCCGGCTTGTAGATAAGCCGGAGAAAAGCGCCAGTCTGGACGCGATCCTGCGGAAAATAAGCTCTTTTCCGGAGGATCTCTTATTCCTACTTTCACAAACCCCTTCTGTCTCTATTGGCTGTACTTATACTATAGAGGTGCAAGGGCAATAGGGCAGAGGCGAATCTCCAGGTGACAGAAGGGTGGTCTGGTGAACAGAGTCTTGGCTTGGACTGAGCTGTAGGAGGTTTGAGTTCAATTCCCTCATCAGTCACCATCAGAGACTTTGGTACATATAAGGTTGTGTAAGTATTGGGTCCGGTGTTCCAATAAGGATAAGCTCAGAGTTGCCATCTGGGTAATCTTTAGTGTGAAAGAACATATTTAAGTGTGAAATTTGGCTTTTTTTGGGGGGGGGGGCAATCTTTCCAGTATAAGGGAGGGGAGCTCTCAAGTATCACAAAGACAGCACATTGTTTCCTATGATACTTCCTGCTTGCAGCTTCTGTAGGAAATGTGGTTCCCTGCAGCACTCTGGGGATTTCTGATTGCTATAATACCTCCTTGGGGTCATGAGCAGTCGACATAATTTGGAGCAGTCTTTAAGCTTCTCTAACTTATGCAAGGGACCAGTCCAGTCAACAATGGTGCCAGAATCCGGAAAGCTCAAAGCAGACTAAATGCTCCCTTTGCAGAGTTTACAGAGAAGTGAGATAAAGTCATGGAGGTTGGGTCCATGGAGTGCTATTAGCCAGGGGGTAGGAATGGTGTCCCTGGCCTCTGTTTGTGGAAGACTGGAGATGGATGGCACGAGAGAAATGGCTTGGTCATTGTCTTCGGTCCATCCCCTCCAGGGTACCTAGTGTTGGCCGCTGTCAGCAGACAGGCCACTGGGCTAGATGGACCTTTGGTCTGACTCAATACGGCCATTCTAAGCTCAGGATTCAGGGTCGGGGGTCTCACTGGACCACCCTGATTTTCATGCAAACCTGCTCCTGGGTGGCCAGGCTGGCAGCTCTCCTGCCCTAGACGGCCACTTTCCTGTGCCTAGTGCGGAGGTCTAGGATGAGGTCCATGAGGTCTGCACTAGACCAGGCAGGCGCCCGCCTCTTGCGGACCCGGGCAGGCTCCCGGGAGCCACCAGCCTGGTCCCGGGAAGAGGGGGAGGGCTGGGTGGCAGCGGGTGGCCGGCTCGAGCCGTGCCAGGTGCAGGGTCTGCTGGCTGGGTGGTGGCAGGCTTGCACCTGGCACGGGCACCGTAGCCAGCCCGTGTCCCTTTAAGGGCTCCAGGGCCAGGAGGGGGGCAGTAGAGTTTCTCTGGTGTTGGCCAGAGTAGCCACCAGGGAAAGCTGAGGAGGGCTAACCTCCCACTAGTTCGAATTAAGTGGCTACACAGCCCTTAATTCGAACTTGTTAGTTCGAACTAGGCTTAGTCCTCGTGGAATGAGGTTTACCTAGTTCGAACTAAGCCTCCGCTAGTTCGAATTAAGTTCGAACTAGCGGAGTGCTTGTGTAGCGCCTATCAAAGTTTATTCGAACTAACGTCTGTTAGTTCGAATTAACTTTGTAGTGTAGACATACCCTAACGGTATTTCTGTCACCAAGCATAATATAGTGCTGGGATGCCATTGCCTCCTTGCATGCGCTCGCCCCTGGAACACAGAGCAAGCCTGATAACCTGTAAGGGATTAAAGCTTGTCATCTTCAGTTAACACACATTTTTCATTTTCTTCCATCAAAAAGGAGAGAAGTATTGATGTATTTAGAAGCTAATTTCTGAGAAATAACTGAAAGGCATGAGAACACAGATTCTGTTAAAATACTATGAACACAGTATTAAAACAAATCCCACCCAAAATATTTGCACATCTTTAAGGCAATGCATTGCGAATGCTAAACTAAACTCAAGTAGCTCCTGAAAGCCTTTGTAAATTAGTAGTATTATGTGTGAGTTAATGCAGCTCCAGGGCAGCAGTGAATTATACATAATCTCTCTTTAAAACCAGAGTTCATCTTATTCCCCATATGAATATTTATACTCCCCATTCATGCCCTAACTAGAAGAATAGAAACTTTATGCTGAACTGTATAGTAAAAAGAATTACAGGGAAATGTTATTTGCCCCTGAATATTCATTAAAAAAATGTGATCGTATTTTGCTCCAAGTACAAATTTAAATCAACTAAATGAAAATGCTGCTTTTACCATTGAAATTTGGCTATAAAAATTGCATGAAGGCTGGTCCTTATAGAATCTAGTAAGGCTCTGTGTGGCTGAGTATGCGTGCATGTAACATATACAATCAATATTTGCAGTTCCTCTAATGTAATGGGTTTCTCTGCCTCTCCCATTCTTGAATCTGCAACAATCCCAGACCCCAAATCAAGTGTTTCCCTAGTGAGGCCTAGCAGCCCTATTCACACTAAATGTATTGTACTGTGATGATGCTCCATTGAGTTCAGTAGAATTGCACTGGATTTATAGCTTCATCCTCTCCTAACATCAATCTCTAATGATTCTTTCAAATCAGTGGTGTCCCACCTCTGGCCTATGGGCCACGTGGGTCTAAACTGTGGCCCTTCAGTGCATCTGTGTAAAGAGGACACTCTGTATTGGATTATCAATTGAAAATAGGTTCCCTAAGCCATGCCAGTGACTTTCACTCTGAAACAGTTTGAGTGAGTCCCATTGGCAAAGGGAGACAGTAGGAAGTGCTGCCTCCCAAACTTCCTTGACAGTAACAGGAACAGTTCTAATGACAGCACTCAGAAGTGACTGTTGCCACTTCTCTGTCAAGTTATTCAGAAACTTCCCTGAGTTTGCACCACAGGGGAAGGAGGATAGAATAATCTGTTCTTGGACCGGTTTTGTTCAACATCTTTATTGATGACCTGTATGAGGGGATGGATTGAACCCTCAGCAAGTTTGCAGATAACACTAAGCTAGGGGGAGAGGTAGATATGGTGGAGGGCAGAGATAGAGTCCAGAGTGACTTGGAGAGATTAGAAGATTGCGCCAAAAGAAATCTGATGTGTTTCAACAAGGATAAGTGTAGAGTCCCACTTATCCTTGATGTGTTACAGGCTGGGGACTGAATGGCTAAGTAGCAGTTCTACAGAAAAGGAGCTGGGGATTACAGTGGATGAGAAGCTGGATATGAGTCAACAGTGTGCCCTTGTAGCCAACAAGGCTAATGGCATATTAACATTCATTAGGAGGAGCATTGCCAGCAAATCCAGAGAAGTGATTATTCCCCTTTATTCGGCTCTGGTGAGGCCACATCTAGAATATTGTGTCCAGCTCTGGGCCCCCCACTATAGAAAGGAATGTGGATGCATTGAAGAGGGTCCAGTGGAGGGCGACCAAAATGATTAGGGGGCTGGAGCGCATGACCTATGAGGAGAGACTGAGGGATTTGGGTTTGTTTAGTCTGCAGAAAAGAAGAGTGAGGGGGGATTTGATAGCAGCCTTCAATTTCCTGAAGGGAGGTTCCAAAGAGGATGGAGAAAGGCTGTGCACAGTAGTGACAGATGGCAGAACAAGGAGCAATGGTCTCAAGTTACAGTGGGAGAAGTCCAGGTTGGATATTAGGAAAAACTATTTCACTAGGGCTGTGTCCAGACTCCATGCCTCCGTCGACGGAGGCATGTAGATTAGCGAGATCGGAAGAGGGAAATGAAGCCGCGATTAAAATAATCGCGGCTTCATTTAAATTTAAATGGCTGCCCCGATCTGCCGATCAGCTGTTTGTCGGCAGATCGGGAGAGTCTGGACGCGATGCCCCGACAAAGAAGCCTTTCTTCATCGACACAGGTAAGCCTCGTGAAACCAGGTTTACCTGTGTCGATGAAGAAAGGCTTCTTTGTCGGGGCATCGCGTCCAGACTCTCCCGATCTGCCGACAAACAGCTGATCGGCAGATCGGGGCAGCCATTTAAATTTAAATGAAGCCGCGATTATTTTAATCGCGGCTTCATTTCCCTCTTCCGATCTCGCTAATCTACATGCCTCCGTCGACGGAGGCATGGAGTCTGGACACAGCCTAGGAGGGTGGTGAAGTACTTGAATGGGTTACCCAGGGAGGTGGTGGAATATCCATCCCTAGAGGTTTTTAAGTCTCAGCTTGACAAAGCCCTGGCCAGGTTGATTTAGATGGGATTGGTCCTGCCTAGAGCAGGGGGCTGGACTTGATGACCTTCTGAGGTCTCTTCCAGCTCTATGATTCTATGATTCTACATATCAGCTGGGGATAGCCAGAAGACAGTACTACTCAACACCATATGTTTAATACTCAGGATGAGAAGGCTGGGTATCCTTGTGGTAAATCCTTCAGCCTATTTGTCATTTCTGTCTCCATCTTTCCAGTTTGCTAGCATTTTTCAGGTACTAACGTGCCCAGAAGTGGGCAGCCTAGACACACTGAGGTCGACAAGGGAAACCTCATGAGGCATACCGGAGCAGTTGATAAAGGCTTCCCTTGTTGACCGTGGCACATCTAGACTACCCCACTGTGCCAGATCAACTGATCGTCGGCACAGAGCGGCAGCCATATTTATTTTAATGAAGCGGGGATTATTATAATCCCTGCTTCTTTGCCTATGCCGAATAAACTATTTTACATAGCTCCGTCGATGGAGCCATGTAGTCTAGACATAGCCTAAGCTGTCAACAGCCTACAAAGCATCAGACAAAGCATTACATTACATTACCTCACAGACACTAACCTTTCCCCCTCTCCCCTCCTCTGTTCTTAAACCTGATTCGTCATTTTTATATGTGTTCACTTTTTTTTATTGTATCACTTTGATATATATGGTTGTGTCAATTTTCTTCCACATATTGATCTGAGAAAGTGGGTCTGACCCACGAAAGCTCATCACCTAATAAACCATATTGTTAGTCTTTAAAGTGCTGCATAGTCCTGTCTTTTGTTTCAACTAGACCAGACTAACATGGCTGCATCTCAGCCACTGAGCTACAGTTCATCTTCAAGTTTGACACCATCAACTCAGGATTAAACAAAGACCATGAATGGCTAGCTAACTACAAAAGCAGCTTCTCCTCTCTTGGTATTCACACCTCCAGATCAGCTACTAAAAGTGGGCCTCATCCTCCCTGATTGGATTCGCCTCATTTTCTCTAGCCTGATTCTGGCCTGCATATTTATACCTGCCTATGGAAATTTCCACTACATGCATCTGACGAAGTGGGTCTTTGACCACAAAAGCTTATGCTCCAAAACTTCTGTTAGTCTATAAGGGTATGTCTACACTACTCCCATAGTTCGAACTAGGGGGGGTAATGTAGTCATACGGAGTTGCAAATGAAGCCCGGATTTGAATTTCCCGGCCTTCATTTGCATAAAGCCGGCCGGCACCATTTTTAAATGCCGGCTAGGTCGGACCCCGTGCCGCGCGGCTTCCTAATCCGAACTAGCTGTACACCTCATTCCACGAGCTCGTTCCACAAGCTAGCTAGTCCATGCCGCGTGTAGCCGCGCAGCACGGGATCCGACCTAGCCGGCATTTAAAAATGGTGCCGGACGGCTTAATGCAAATGAAGGCCGGGAAATTCAAATCCTGGGCTTCATTTGCAACTCCATATAACTACATTACCCCCCCAGTTCAAACTAGGGGGGTAGTGTTGGCATACCCTGAGATGCCACAGGACCCCTCTCTGCTTTTGCAGATTCAGACTAACATGGCTACCCCTCTGACAACCTTATGAAAAGTGACTTGGAGGTGATTTGTTTGGCCTAACCAAACAAAGGCTGAGGAGAGATAGCTATGAATATTTATGGGGGATAAATACCAGGAAGAGAGAGGAATTATTTAAATTAAGTGCTAATGTGGACATAAGAACAAGTAAACTGGCCATCAACAAGTTTAATTTTGAAATTAGGTGAAGGTTTCTAAAAAAGAAATGAAGATCTGGAACAGCTTTACAAGAGGAGCAGTGGGATCAAAAACAACTAATTTAGGGGAATGATATGATATGACTGCTCAAAACAGCATGTGGCCCATCTTTGACTATCAGTAGCAAAAATGCCCAATGGTTAGAGATGGGACACTAGGGGTGTGTCTAAACTACATGGCTCCATCAATGCAGCCATGTAGATTAGTCAGATGGCAAAGGGAAATTAAGCCGCGATTATTTAAATTGTTTCACTTACAGGATCTGCCGACGAAGGGTTCTGGGGTCAGCAGATCCCTGTCTAGACTGCCGCACTGAGACAATCAGCTGATTGGCACAGCGCGGCAGCCATTTTGATTTAAATGAAGCCGCGATTATTTAAATCACGGCTTCATTTCCCTTTGTCGAGTAAACTAATCTACATGGCTCTGTCGATGGAGCCATGTAGTTTAGACGTACCGTAGATGGGGAGGGCTCTGAGTTATTACAGAGATGTATTTCTTGCCCATGCACTCAGGGTCTAACTGGTTGCTGTATTTGGGACTGGATGGAATTTTCCTCCTGGGTCAGATTGATAAAGACCCTGTTTGTTTTCCTCTTCTCTGCAGAATGGAGCACAGTTCATTTGCAGATTCTTTCAAACTTGAAGTTTTTAAACCCTGATTTGATGACTTTGAGTTTTTAAACCCTGATTTGATGACTGATTTGATGATTCAGCCAGAGACTGGAGTTCTTTTAAATGTGTGGGTGGGTGAGGTTCTGTAGCCTGCAATGCACACGAGATCAAACAAGAAAATAAAAATGATCCCTTCAGTTCTTAAAATCTATGAGTCATTAGCCTCCACTAGCATGTGAATACGGTCTGTAATATACTGTCTGTAGTATATTTAACATCACAATGCCCTTGTGAAATAAAGTAGTATTATTTTGACCCATTTTAATAGGTGGTGATTTGAGGCACAAAGAGTATGCTGCTGTGAAGTTGGGGGCATGTTTCCCAGTCCATAGACACACGCTAACTCTATTCAGGTGGCATGCTAAAAATAGCAGTTTGGCTTAGGAAGTATGGGTGGGTGGACAGGCTAACAGCTGGAGTAGAGACCTGGAGGGGCTAGTATGTTTGCACACGAGCATTTATCCTAATGCTGCCACCAGTGCCACAACACTCATGCTGCTATTTAGTGTTCTAATTTAAGCTGAGTTAGCGTGTTTGTCTACCCAGGTCCTCTCACAGTTGCTGTGTAGACATTTCCATTGAGTGCAAGGCTGTGTCTATACTGGCCACTTATTCCGGAAAAGTAGCCGCTTTTCCGGAATAACTTGCCAGCTGTCTACACTGGCCGCTTGCTTTTCTGGAAAAGCAATGACGATCTAATGTAAAATCGTCATTGTTTTTCCGGAAAAACTATGCTGCTCCCATTTGGGCAAAAGTCCTTTTCCGGAAAAACTGTTCCGGAAAAGGGCCAGTGTAGACAGCCCAATAGTCTTTTCTGCAAAAAGCCCCGATCGCGAAAATGATGATCGGGGCTTTTTTGAGGAAAAGTGCATCTACATTGGCACGCACACTTTTTTGGAAAAAGTGCTTTTCCAGAAAAGCATCCTGCCAATATAGACACGCTTTTTCTGGAAATACTTATAATGGAAAACTGTTCCGTTTTAAGCATTTCCGGAAAAGGGTGCCAATGTAGACATAGCCCAAGACTACACAAAAGGCTGGAACAGAGAACTGAGCCCTGGTCTCTGAGTCCCAGGTTAACGCCTTAACATATTCTGCCTTCTTTTCTCTGAGTACAGTGGGCCTTGGTATCATGGTAAACTTAGTTGGTGTGCTCTTCACTTATTCTCCCAGCCACTTAATGAAGATGTTAAATTAAATAAGCCCTTGTATCACTAATTCATATAGTACTTTATTCTAAAGAGAGATTTTTGCTGCAGCAGTGGAATGTGAAAACATCACTTGCCAAATTGTTTGCATCCAGCAAAAATATAATTCTACCACTGTTGCTCATGGTATGAATTTTTTTTTTGTATTTGTAACTCTGTCTGTGCTAACATTATCATAGATGTTGCTTATTAATTATTGTGGATACCAACTGGCTAGAAAGTATTTTCTTAAACTAAATTCTAATTCTAATATTAAGCCCTGCGTGTTAATAATTTCTGTCTCTCATGAGTATTGCTAAGATTCTGTGCTGTGCATGCCCAGCCACAGTAATATGCTTGGCTATGTTCCTTTGTAACATGCAAATTTATTACTCTATTTCATTGAATACATTAAAGGAGAAAGAATGCCAAGTTGAGTTTAAAGGTAAATATTTTATGCTCCCTCCCTGGAATTATGGAGACATTGTAAGGAGAGGTAGTGGAACAGTGAAGTGACAGTGCAGGCACTTTCAAACATAAGCTCTATAATTCAGTGAGAATTTAACACCTAAGTAGAAAACTATAGTGCCGCATAAAGAAAACCCACAAAGAATATGGAGGTGTTGTATAGTGCATAGAATAATATATTTGAGTGTGTGTGTGTGTGTGTGTGTGTGTGTGTGTGTGTGTGTGTGTGACGTTACTACTGGCACAATATCAGTACACATGTACCTTCCAGACCTGACTTGGGTGGTCGTAAAGATAAAGAAATGAGAAAAAATATTTTCAAAGAGTGGCACCTTTGATAGGATTATAATTATAGTAATGAATAAAATAAACTGGTGTCCTAAATCACTGGTTTAAAATTTAACAGAAAAGCAATAAAAATGAATAAATAAAAGGAGGAAGGGGGAGGGGGAAAGAAACCTCTTGTGCCTTGGCTTTAAAAGCATCATCTTTCTCAGGTGTTGTGAATGGCTCTTACAGAGCCATTTCTGACCAGTTGAATCTATTAACTCATTCACTGCTACAGTCAGTTGCAGACTTTGTGGTGCTGCTAAATGCAGAGGGTGTTTTTCAATACCAAGGCTTGAATTGTGGGAACTTGTATAATACAGAAATATGCCAGATGTATGAGGCAATACTGGCAATTCGTTCTGCTAGTATGTTCTGAACCTGGTAGGAAGGTGCTGAAAAGGATTGCTTTGGGTGGCTGCCGAGGCTAGTGTGTTCAAAAATGCAGTTTTTCTTCCAAATGCAATCTCCACTGACATTCTGAAAATCGTTGCTTCTCAGAGCAGCTATCCACTGTTCTTGCTAAAACGTATTTTGAGCAAAATCAAATACAGTCCCTCCAGATCTCTAGGGGTGGGAGAAGAGCTAGAAAGCATAGCATATTTTACAGTCTTACAGTAGCAGCAAAATCTGTTCAAACAATTCAGGCATGTTCGATTGCTTGTGCTATGTTCTGCATACTTTTGTAAATGAACATGAATGTTTAAATTGAGCTTTGAACCCTCACTCCAGGATAAAAATGAATCCAGTGTGGCAGATCTATATTTTAAGAAAGAGATTGGTTCACATAAAAGTCTAGTGAAACATAGTTCTTAAAAAAATTAATTCTTCTCAGATTACTCTGCCCAGTTTACCTGTTGTAAATTTTTTGTAATTTTCATCCCGTGTGGAAATTGATGACGTTTGTAGCAAAACCAGCTTTCTGAAACATGAGTTATTTGCTGGATGAAAATCACTACCTCATTTTGTTCAAAGGAAACAGTCAAGATAAAATTATGTTTGTATAGCATCTAATACAATGCAGTCCTGGTGCCTGACTGGACTTGGTTGTTACTGACCCAGTACAGATAATTAACAAAACTGCTAATTAGAGAATGCTGTTTACTTGGGGATGTGGTGGATTCTCTATCACTTGATAACTTTAAATCAAAACTACATGTCTTTCTAAAAAGAGATGCAACAGCTCAAACAGGAGCTATTGGCATGATGCAGAAATTATTGGGTGGTGCTCATTGGCCTTGTTTATAGTGATGGTCAGGCTAGATGTCATAAAATATATGAGCCAATGGCTTATAAAATATTTATTACTTTATAATTTAAGTTTAACAGATGCATCCACACTGTATAGCATCTAAGTAAAGACAGCCTTACCATGAAAGCTGGTAATCTTTTAGTTCCAATGCAAATATAATCTCTATGATGTCTCAGATTTGTGACTGTGATGTTTTATTTAATTATCATTACCTAGCAGTTCATCATGAGAGTCAGGATACAATATATGCAGAATTGTCTTTCATATGCAAATTTGACACTATCTCCCTTGCCTAAATAAAGACTTAAACTGGTTAAAATATTATAGAATCAGTTTTCCTTACATTCAACACCCTATTGACATCAAAAGCTAAGTATGGGACACTTCCAGCACACTCAATTAGTCTCATTAGCACTGGTGCAACAATTGACAGGTAATTTTCCCCGCTCGCCCTTCTTATTCTGAGAGTCTCCGCTTTTTTTCTCCACTCAAGATAATCTAGAATATAAGAATATAAGAAGGGCCGTATTGAGTCAGACCAAAGGTCCATCTAGCCCAGTATCCTTTCATCAAACAGTGGCCAATGCCAGATGCCCCAGACGGAGTGAACAGAACAGGTGAACAGGTAATCATTATATAATCCCTCTCTTGTCATCCATTTCCAGCCTCTGACAAACAGAAGATAGAGGCACCATTCCTAACATCCTAACTAATAAATGATTTATAAATATATCTAATAGGATTGGTCCCAGTACAAACTTTTGGGGGACACCACTAGTCACCTCTCTCCATTCTGAAAACTGACCATTTATTCCTACCCTTTGTTTCCTGTCTTCTAACCAGTTATCAATTCATGAAAGGACATTCCCTCTTATCCCATGACAGATTACTTTACTTAAGAGCCTTTGATGAAGGACCTTATCAAAGGCTTTCTGGAAATCAAAGTACACTATAGCCACTAGATCCCCCCGTCCGCATGTTTGTTGACCCCCCCCAAAGAACTCTAGTAGATTAGTAAGGCATGATTTCCCTTTACAGAAACCATGTTGAATTTCTGCAACAAATTATGTTAATCTATGTGTCTGAAAATTTTATTCTTTACTATAAGTTAGCCTTACCAGTCTGTAATTGCCAGACGTTTTTAAACATTGGCATCACATTAGCTATCTTCCAGTCATTAGGTACAGAAGATGATTTAAAGGGTTACAAAACACAGTTAATAGTTCTGTTATTTCACATTTGAGTTCTTTCAGAACTCTTGGGTGAATGTTATCTGGTCCCGGTGACTTGTTACTATTAAGTTTATCAATTTGTTCCAAAACCTCCCCTAATGACACCTGAATCTGGGACAGTTCCTCAGATTTGACATCTAAAAAGCATGGCTTAGGTTTGGGAATGTCCCTAACATTCTCAGCTGTGAAGACCAAATCGAAGAATTAATTTAGTTTCTCCACAAAGACCTTATCTTCTGTGAGTGCTCCATTGACACTTTGATCATCCAGGGGGCTCACTGATTGTTTAGCAGGCTTCCTGCTTCTGATGTACTTAATAGCAAAATGTTTTTACTTTTTGAGTTTTGGGCTATCTTCTTCAAACTA
Organism: Pelodiscus sinensis; assembly: GCF_052426305.1. Lineage (NCBI taxonomy): Eukaryota > Metazoa > Chordata > Testudines > Trionychidae > Pelodiscus > Pelodiscus sinensis. Next base: position 169,177,376 of record NC_143052.1, on the reverse strand, counting down.
CTTTTTGGCTTTTCTTATTACATTTTTACACTTAATTTGACAGGGTTTATGCTCTTTTATATTTTCCTCACTAGGATTTAACTTCCACTTTTTAAATGATGCCTTTTTATCTCTCACTGCTTCTTTTACTTGGTTGTTAAGCCAGGGTGGCACTTCTTTGGTTCTCTTACTTTATTTATTAATTTGGGGTATACATTTAAGTTGGGCCTCTATTATGGTGTCTTTGAAAAGTTTCCATGCAGCTTGCAGGGATTTTACTTTTGTCACTGTACCTTTTAATTTTTGTTTAACCACCCTCCTCATTTTTGTATAGTTCCTCTTTCTGAAATTGAATGCCACAGTGTTGGGCTGTTGAGGTTTTTTTCCCACCACAGGTATGTTACATTTTATTACATTATGGTCACTATTTCTAAGCGGTTATATTTACCTCTTGGACCAGATCCTGTGCTTCACTTAGGATTAAATCAAGAATTGCCTGTCTCCTTGTGGGTTCCATTTTTAAGGTATCAAAAAATTTTATATGTGCATCCTGTCCTGAGATAAGGTGTACCCAATCAACATGGGGATAGTTGAAATCCCCTTTATTTTTTAGTTTTTTATTTTGATAGCCTCTCTAATCTCCCTTAGCATTTCATAGTCACTATCGCTGTCCTGGTCAGGTTGTTGATTATATCTCTCTACTGCCATATACTTATTATTAGAACATGGAAATATTACCCATAGAGAATCTATGGAACTTTTGTGTTCATTTAAGATTTTTACTTTATTTGATTCTACATTTTCTTTCACGTATAGTGACATTCCCTCACCAGCATGACCTAATCTGAAGAAATCAGTTTTGTAAAACTATTCATCCTTTTTAAAGTTATAGACTAACACAGAAACCTCTCTGAGACTGTTAAGACATAATATGGCTTTGCCAGTATTACCAACTCCCCACATTTAAAAAGCACAAGCTTTCCTCCACAGCCATCTGGGCTAGAAATGTATTTAAAAATCACAACAAGCTGAGATTTTTTACATCGTCACATGAGTCCATGCACTGTGGCTTTCAAGAAAACACCTCAAGAGTTGTAAACAGTGCTGATGTAACTCAAATCCATGCAGTCTTGGTTTTGAGGAAAAAGGACAGTGGGTTGGTGTGAGTGCCTAGCGTTTAGGGACTTATTCTGTGACGTACTGAGAACTCCAAACTCACCATGAGATAAGTAAGGATTGATAATATTCAGAATCTCACAGGACTGGGCCCATAAAGTACAGAGATGTGGTTCTTGTTGCTAATTATTCTGGTAAACATGTACAATTAATAGATTTCCTTATGCCGCATGTATGTTTTTGATTGCTAATATGCCACCATTTAACTTTTGCCTGCAATTGCGAACAAGACTAAAATAATACATGGGGAGAAATACGTCTGAAACACCCCTCCTCCCAAAAAAATCTGCATGCAAATCTGCATTTGTGACTTATGAGGGCATTAATGTTCAATATGTGCAATATCTGGTCTTTTACATATTTGTCTTTATCCCATCTAACATCCTGTAAACAGACACCAACTAATTTCTGACATCTAAGGAACAGGAAAAGGCTATGTATGCACCTCTCAAACTGTGCACAAGATGAGAAATGATGGCAAAAATAAATGTCAGTGCCTTTTGATTCCCCATTTCTCCTTGTGGCAGTAAATATATTCAGAAAGGAAGTGGTTTAGATTTATAAATGTTAGCACGCTGACTGAAGTCAAACTAATTCACTCTATAAACTTCCTTGACATTATGAAAACTTTACAAAGAGATCATTGCATGCAAAATAAATTACTACAAATTTAACTTTCTTTAAAAAGTCACCAGACATTTAGCACTTCTCTGTATATTGTTGGCATTTAGAAACATTTAAAAAATAAATGAAAGCACTAGCCAGATGATGGAATAAATTATTCCTCAAAGTTTATATATAAAATAAACAGTATATGTTTTTCAGAGATCTGGGCCAAATTGGGAGACTTGAGCAGCTAAAATGAAAGCAAAACAACAGCAAAAACATCCAGTAGATCTTATCTGCCTTGGAAAACTCTGTTGATTAAAGAATTAGTGAAATGATTACATTTAAGACCTGATCTACACTAAAGGAGAAAGTCAACATAAAATACACAACTCCAGCTATGTTAAATTATTGTAGCTGGAGTTGAAGTATCTTAAATCATGGGAGGTTAACGGCAGCACACGCTCTCTTCAAATTTCCTTACTCTTCATGAGGAGCAGGACTACTGACACCAAGGGGAGCACTCTTTCAGTTTGAATTAGCGTGTCTTCACTAGACCCACTAATTCAAATCCTGGGAAATTGACTGCGGCAGCTTCGATCATCTCTGTTGTGTTGACAAGCCCTATGAGTCCTCTATAATGGTCTTTAGGCTACGTTTAGTACTGATGACCATTAGTGTGACAGCTGTGAAAACGTGGATGAAATCCATATCCAGTGAAGTCAATGAAAGATTTTCTTCAGTGGGTACAGATATAATCCGCTTTTGCTGGTACAGTTAAACAACCTCCCCATATTATATAAGCTCTATAGTAAAAACATTTTTTTTGTGAGTATAAGATGTCTGCATGGTAGATTTTGCTGGCATGGTATGTCTCTGAAAGTATGTCTACACCGCAATTAAAAACTCACTGTGCCAACTAACTCAAGCTCCAAGGCCTTGGGCTAAGTGGATGTTTAACTGCAGGGTAGACAATCGGGTTTTAGGATCCAGTGAGGTGGAAAGGTCCTAGAGCTTGAACTGTACCTTAAGCCTGAGTATCTGCACCACAGTTAAATAGCCCCATAGCCTGAGCTGCACAGGCCAGCCAGGGATGTCCAATTGCAGTGTAAACCTTCCCTGAAGAGACCCAAGTAAATAAGACCAGTTTTGATAGTTAATAGTGAAAACTATCAAATAATATGCCCATATAATATGAAATGTCTGTCAATTCTACTTGGAACTGTCTATAAAATCCTTGTGCATGCTATGTTTATGTTTGCACTATTTAGATATTAAGCAGGTAGAATATACAAGGTAGAATAAGCAACCCTCCAATGGTGTGTTGCACAATGAGGTCAAGACTGAGAAACAGAAGACTTTATGTGCAACCCTAGCTCTCCACATTTAAAATGATTATACCATATACATATGTGTTTGTTAGCTATAAGACAGTATTTAACCTTACATTCATTGCATATTATTTTGTAATTGGACATAGACAGCTTTAATTTTTCAGGATGCTATTTTTAAAAGCATTTCCTAAAGATTATTATTTCAAAACATTGGTGTTGTGGTCATACTTTATAAGGAAATGTATATGTGCTGAGCAGGTTCAGTGTAAAGCTCCTTTCAGTATTTGTTGAAGGTAAACCAACAACTAAAAGGTATAACCAGAAATGGAATAGAATGGAATGATATATTGATCTAAGTAGCAAACAGTATTTAACTTTAACAAGATTTAGTACAGTATATCTATGTATGTACTTATGATCCTATTTCAAAATACATAGAGAGCCACCACAATACAACTAGCCATTATGTTGATTCTAGTTAATTTGTTCACCTGCTCTTGCTTCTGGGCATTTCTTAAAGGCCTATGGAATTTTTTACAAATGAGTTTAGATGTGATTCAAAGAAGCAATTAATTTTCTTTTTTTATGATTGTGCACAACTACTTTTTTGTCTTTTGAAAGAAAGCACAGTCAAGATTTGAGTTACCAACCTCTCTCTCTGGAGAGAAGAAGTAACAATAGTCCAAACTTGCATACACTTTTTCTTGTGAGTAGCTTTTGTGCACATGATTAACTGCAAATGAAGACAATGAACTACACACATTCATGAAGTTCTATATGGATTGAGACCTATGACACTTGCACTTAGCTCAGTTTGAATCCTGTTACCCTTTATGATATATCATACCATGCACTTTAGAAACATGAATCTTTCTGTCTGTTTGTCCACCTGAGTCCATTTGTTCAAGAACTCCTCCTAAACGGTAAGAGCTAGAACCACTAAATTTGGTATGCACCTTCTTCTTATCATAACTTAAAGCAAGGGCAAGGGTTTGGTTGTGCCAAGACAATGGGATGTGCCCAGAATTCAGTTGTTTCTCATACAATGGAAAGGGAGTGGTCTAACAGGAGAGACAGTTATACTGTGGAATGACCACAGGAGGGCAGCAATGGGTCAGAGACGAGGTCTGGGATAGCTCCCATTGGATCAAGAGGGGGCAGGGGTATAGAAAGGGACAGCTATCTACCATATATTTCAGTGAGTTTGTCTGATTGTGTGTCTGTTTGTGCCTGTCCCCAGTTGGGGGACATGCACCCATCCACCAGCTATGCCTGCTACAGCTGCAGCAGCCAAGAGGCTCTTCTCACCTGGCCCCAAGGTGCTACAGTGAGAAGGCTGGAATTGTCTTCTCTCTACGGGCCAGCCTGCATACGGAACCCATGATCTCCAACCTGAGCCCTGAGCAATGATTTAAATGAAGAAAAACAAAACACTGGGGAATTTTTTTTAGCATGTGTGTATATATGTATATGTTCGTGTGTGTGTGTGTATGACACTTCAGAATTGACTGTTATTAACAAAAACAAAGTTTAGAGTATGAAAGTCACTGAAATGGAATTCTAGACCAACATAGAGAGCAAAAAGTTATCCAAAGAAGCTGTTTTTCAGTACAGGTTGAGCCTCCAATATCCGGGACTCTCTGGTTCAGCAACATCCGTCATCTAACAGGACCATGGACATTGCTGGGCCATATAGCCCTGGCTGGCCAGGTTCAGAAGCACAGCCCAGGCTGACAGTGGGGAGTACAGTTCCCACAGGGCCAGGGCAGTGGAGAGCACAGCCATGGCCGTGGGTAGGGACCGGGAGCTGAGCCCAGTGGCCGGGACTGGCCCCGGGAGCAGGAGTGACAACTAGGAGAGGAGCCTTGACCTCCCCTGGTCCAGCATACACCCACCAGGGAGGGCCAACCTGTACCTGAGTATCAGGTCTGCAAATAAACAGAAATGGGGAAAATAAAGTCACAATTAAAATGAGTACTTTTGAAAAACACAAACACCCCTTCTCCCCTGAGAGGACAAAGAGAAAGCTAATTACTGTAATCAAAGATGATCTTTGGATCATCCATTCACATCCATTTGGAGATAAGCAGGTCTTGGGAAGGGGAAAAAAAGGAGGAACAAAACAGAGTTCTTCATAGTGAATAATCATGGTTTTTTGTTTGGGACAACAGCTCAGTGATTGAGCCAGATCTTTGGCCAGCAGCTATACAGGTGCAGGTTAGTGTGTGTGTGCGCACATGCCTGCACACACACATGCACAGTTGCATATTCTTGTCATTCAAGGATAATCTTACTATCTAAGGGTCAGACTGAAGAATCAGGTGTTTTAAACACATTTCTAAAAAGAAGAGCATGTCTGGGCCATATTGGTTTTTATTCTAAGCAAGGGCTGGAATGAGAAAAGAGAGGCACTCAGTTACTCTATGTCTCAAAATATGAACTCAGCATAAGATTTTTTAAGTTAATGAATTTATGCGGACAACAACTATACTTTGCCTAACTAATATGTCAAGTGCATCATTTGAAACTGTAGCTACTATTGTCTTATTGGCAGTAAAAAAAGAATCTATATACTTTTATTTTTTGCTGTGACTCGTCAATGAGTAAATGGCTAGAAGTAGGGGGTTCTTTATGTGTGTATGGAGAAAAAGATTGGATTTGGACTGGAAACTCCTTTGGCAAGTATTAGTCTAATGGAATTTGAAACAGATGAGATATTGATCCATTTAAAAAAATCTTAATCTTTCAGTATCTGCAAAGTTAATAACGTGACTTACAAAAGGCTGCTGAAAATTTTTCTGTGAAATTGTTAAAATACAGGTGTGTATAGATTTTATTATTCAGAGGAAGATGTGTATGAGAAAGAGAAAGAGATAAACAGATAAAACTTCTCCTGGATTAATTTCCTTGTTAATTTCTTATGTCATCCACTACTAGGTGTTTAAAGGGCTAATTTGTGCTTTTAAGGCACACACTGGAAGGGAGAGGGAGCAATGCAGAGCTGCACAGCTCTTCGAAGTTCTCCCCAACTATGTAGAGTGGAGCAGAGCGGAGCACAATGTGCTACATCCCTTGAAGGAGTTCAACATTCTCCTTATGGAGCTGGCTACTTTATGCAAGACCAGGAATGGTCAGAGGTGGGTTAGAAGCTACAGGTAAAAGTAGGCTAGAAAACAGGCATATTTTATCTGAAGTCCTGGGAGTAGAATTGCCTCTGAGAAGACATCTTCACTGCAATTAAAAACTTGCTGCTAACTAATACCAGGTTACTCAGTTTGATGGGACTTGGGCTAAGGGAATGTTTAACTGAAGTGTAGATTCATTGACTCATAAACTTTAAAGCCAGAAGGGACCATCCTGATCACCTAGTGTGACCTCCAAACATTGAAGGGAATAGAACCTTATCCACGGATTCCTGAAATGGACCATAATCTCTGGCTGAGTTACTAAAGTCCTTAATGCATGATTTAAAGACTTCAGGGTACATTGAATGTACCATCTACACCAGTTTAAACCTTCAAGGTACCTATGCCCCATGGCAAAAAACAAAACAACAGGGTCTCTGCCAATCTGACCTGGAGAAAAATTTCTTCACAAGCCCAAATATGGTGGACAGTTAGACCCTGGGCATGTGGCCAAGACCCACCAGTCACATACCTGGAAAATAATTCTCAAAAGAATTCTCCTCATCTATGATCCCATCACCAGCCATTGGATATTCCTGCTGCTAGTAGTTGCAGAGCAGCCATATGTCATTGTAGGTAGTCTCATCCCCTCCATAAATTTATCAAGCTCAGTCCTGAATCCTGTTGTGTTTTTGCCCCCACTGCTCCCCTTAGGAAGCTGTTCCAGAACTTTGCTCCTCGGATGGTTAGAAACCTTTGTATATTTCAAGCCTAAGCTTGTTCATGGCCAGTTTATATCCATTTGTTCTTGTGCTAGCATTGGCTCCTTACCCTCCCTAAAGTTAATCCTTCTGATGGATTTATAGAAAGCAATCATACAGATAGCTTTCTTTGATAGGGTAACAAGTCTTCTGGATAATGGAGAAACAATGGACATGATATAACTATACTTTAATACATCATTTGATACAGTCTTGCATTACCTTCTTATCAATAAATGAGGGAAATATAACCTAGATGGGGCTCCTGTAAGGTGGGTGCATAACTGGCTGGATAACCATTCTTAGGGAGTAATTATTAATGATTTGCAGTCATGCTGGAAGGTCATAACAAGTGGGGTTCCAGAGGGGTCTGTTTTGGGACCGGTTCTGTTCAATATCTTCATCAATGGTTTAGATATTGGCATAAAGAGCATGCTTATTAAGTTTGCAGATGATACCAAACTGGGAGAAGTTGTGAGTACTTTGGAGGATAGGGTCATAATTCAAAATTATCTGGACAAACTGGGGAAATGGTCTGAGGTAAATAGGATGAAGTTTAACAAGGACAAATACATAGTACACCACTTAGAAAGGAACAATCAGTTTCATACATAAAGTATGGGAATCGACTGTCTAGGAAGGAGTATGGCAGAAAGGGATCTAGGGATCATAGTGGACCACAAGCTAAATATGAGTCAACAGTGTGACACTTTTGCAAAAAAAAAAAAGCAAATATGATTCTAAGATGCATTAAGAGCAGTGTTATGAGAAAGGCACAAAAAGTAATTCTTCCACTCTACTCTGCAGTGATTAGGCCTCAGTTGAAGTATTGTGCCCAGTTCTGTGCACCACATTTCAAGCAAGATTTGAAGAAATTGGAGAAAATCCAGAGAAGATCAACAAAACATGACCTATGAGGGAAGACTGAAAGAATTGGTTTTTAGTTTAGAGAAGAGAAGACTGAGAAGGGACTTGATAGTAGTTTTCAAGTATCTAAAAGGGTGTTACACGGAGGAGGGAGAAAAATTGTTCTCCTTGGCCTCTGAGGATAGGACAAGAAGCAATGGGCTTAAATTGCAGCAAGTGAGGATTATATAGGACATTAGGGAAAACTTCCTAACTATCAGGGTTGTTAAACACTGGAATAAATTGTCTAGGGAGGTTGTGGGAATCTCCATAACAGGAGATATGTAAGAGCAGGTTGGATAGATATCAGGGATGATCTAGATGGCACTTGGTCCTACTGTGGAGGGCAGGGGATTGTACTCCATGACCTCTCAAGGTCCCTTACAGTTCTAGTGTTCTACGATTCTATCTCCCCTAAGCCTTCTTTTGGTTAAGCTAAGTGCCCAATTTGATATTTATCACACAGGCTAGATTTTCCATTTCCTGGATCTTCCTACGAGCCCATCTCTGCACCTGATCCAGTTTGAATTCATGTTTCTTAAACATGGAAGACCAGAAATGCACAGTGTTCCAAATGAGGTCTCACCAGTGCCTCATATAATGGTACTAACATTTCACTGCCTCTGCTAAAAATTCCTCTGCTGATGCATTCTACGACTGTATTAGCCTTTTTTTCATGGCTGTCTCACCTTGGCAGCTTATAGCCATCTTACTATAAACCAGTACACTACGTCTTTCTCCTCCTCCATCACTTCCAGCTAATAAGTCCCTGAGCTTAAAGCAAAAATTCCTGTTAGAACCCAAATGGATAACCATTTGCTTTGTACTACTGTATTAAATTTCATCCCATTTCTATTGCTCACCTGGGAGAGAGTTATTTTGAATTCAAGTCTCTGATTAGGAATGGGGATTAATAACTTGTCTTCCATATCCTAAGTAAATGTCCTACAGCTGAGATAAAAGTTTTTAGACAGGGCACTCAGTTACAAATATTTTTAGGTCAGTTGAAATGGCATTTTTGGCTGAACAGATTATTTGCTTGAAAAATTTGCCCAACACTAGGGCTGTGTCTAGACTGACAAGTTTTTCCACAAAATCATCTGCTTTGGCGGAAAAACTTGCCAGCTATCTACACTGGCCGCTTGAATTTCCGCAAAAGCGCTGATGATCTCATGTAAGATTGTCAGTGCTTTTGCAGAAATACTATGCTGCTCCCGTTCAGGCAAAAGTCTTTTTCCGAAAAACTTTTGCACAAAAGGGCCAGTGTAGACAGCAGAGATTTGTTTTCCGCAAAAAAGCCCCGATCACGAAAATGGCGATTGGGGCTTTTTTGTGGAAAAGCGCATCTAGATTGGCCATGGACGCTTTTCCTCAAAAAGTGTTTTTGTGGAAAAGCATCCTGACAATCTAGATGCGCTTTTCCGAAAATGCTTTTAACGGAAAACTTTTCCGTTAAAAGCATTTCCAGAAAATCATGCCAGTGTAGACGTAGCCTAGTTGTAATACATCATTTGGGAATAAATAAGGATCTAATATGAACCTTACCTTTGCCATCTTGCCTCTGATTGCAGGCCTACTTTTACCTATGAGCTAATCAGGAGATGCAGTATATAAAGTATATAATATTAAATCTATCCAACAGTGAGATTCTGGAGACCTGATCTTCTATTGACTCTGTGACACACGTCAGAAACCACAGCAATCATAAGTAACACTTCACACATGGCATATGGTAACCATGATAAAATTCTAACCCTGATCAATTCCTCACCCCAATATTGGTCAGAAATCCCAGCTAGTGGTCAGAGGTCAACTTTTTTCAAATCCATTCAGGTCACAAATCACAAGACAGCTGTAGATTTGCTCCAAGCAGGGCAGAAGGGTACATGTAGGTTTTATCACGGTACAACTAAAGACCCAATGTAGGGAACAGAAAGCACATTTGCCTTAAGTGACAACTAATGGAGACCTCCTACCAGGAAGGGGAAAGAAGCAAGGGGAAGAAGGGAAGCATTTGCTTTGGTGTTGGGACTTTTAACTGAATATTTTTAGACTTTCTGAAGTTAAGAATTTTTGAACTATTAGGTTCCACATATTATCAGATACCGTTTTTAAAATGTATCTCTGAATTTTCTCACTTCCATATATTGGAATTTTGTTGGTATATAACATTCTAATAGTGTGGTTTTGTGTGAATATATATTGTCTTGCAACCATATCTCCGTCACCAGGAAGCTTTTAGTTTTAAAATTCAGATGCTGGAGTATTACATCTTATCCACTAGATGTCACTCAGAACTCAGAATGAAGCACTAAAATAAAACCCATGAAGGAGAAATATGTGGTAAACAGATTGTGTGTGATTTGTTTTCTCATTCATAGCTAAGGCTGTATTCTTTCCAAAATTCTGTGAGTCAGGCTTTGAAGTTAAAAACTGAAATGAGATTGTTTTTCATCAGTGTTTCAAAATGCATGACATTGAGCCAGGCCTGTGCATTGACCTCATTTATACATCACGGTTGCCAAGTGGAAATAACGTGAGTTCCTTCAAGAAATCTAGGCCTTAGAAAACAAATGCTGGAGGGCTTAGGGAGTAACACATGAGGTCTCTTTAGACTATGAACATGCTGTTCAGCATTTGGTCGGTGTGAATTTTGATTGTTTCAATTACAAGAGAGTGAATAGAGAGCCAATACACTTCAGATGTTTTGATCAGTAGTGGTTCTCCAACTGTTGAGGGCTTGGAGCAGCTTAAGGGGACCCCAGCTGAATATTTCTCCCAAAATCTTGTTTAACATGAACTTTTAAACATGTGTATTAGTGTGGGCTTTGTGGCTAAATATATTGCATTTTTTATTTTATGGAAATATGTTTAGGGTGTGGGTGAAGGGTATGGATTGGACCCCAAAATATTATTTTTAGGGTATCCAATTGGCTAAAACTGCCTCTGGTTTTGATTGCTAACTAAGGGTATGTCTACACTACCCCGCTAGTTCGAACTAGGAGGGTAATGTAGGCATACCGCACTTGCAAATGAAGCCCAGGATTTGAATTTCCTGGGCTTCATTTGCATAAGCGGGGAGCCACCATTTTTAAAACCCCGCTGGTTCGAACCCCGTGCAGCGCGGCTACACCGGGCTCGAACTAGATAGTTTGAACTAGGATTCCTATTCCGAACTACCAGTACGCCTCGAGCCTGGTTGTTAAAACTAGTAGTGTTGTGTTGAATATCTGGTTGCCTTTAAGCCTTTTAGTCTGAAGCAAAATAGGAATTAAACACCTCAATTTTCTTGATGTCATCAGTTATTAGCTCTCCTTCCCAGATAAACTGATGAGGAACTACAAATTTCTTCATCTGTCTTTTGCTGCTAATGTATTAAAGAACCTCTTCTGATTACATTTTATGTCTCTTACTAGATGTAACTTATTTTGTCCCTTAGCCTTTTGAATTTGTCCTCTTGTACTGTTCTGGTCCACAGATTTATTCTATCAGGGTACGTCTAGACTACAGAGTTTTGTCGACAGATACTGTCGACAAAGCTTCTGTCGACAAAGAGCATCTACACTACATTCAGTTCTGTCGACAAAGCAAGCTGCTTTGTCGACATGGCAGTGTAGACGCAAGGACAGTTTACATGCAATAACACCTTCTGTCGACAGAACTCTGTCGACAGAAGGCGTTATGCCTTGTAAAATGAGGTTTACCAGCGTCGACAAAACTGCTGAGTTCTGTCGACATTATGTCGACAGAACTCAACAGTAGTGTAGACGCAGGTATAGTTTTGTCGACAAAAGTCCACTTTTGTCGACAAAACTCTGTAGTCTAGACACACCCTCAGTGATACCAATTTTAAGTAATAATTTAGTTTATATACTAATACTTCCAATTCTTCCTTTTTATTTCTCATACTCCTTGTATTTTCATCTAGATATCTAGGCCTCGTCTATACTCACCTGTAAGGTCAAATTAAAATATATAATTCCAGCTATGTTAATTGCATAGCTGGAGTTGGTGTACTTTAATTTGACCTTTGGCAAATACAAATATTCACATCTACTTCCCTTAATTCTCATGAATAGAACTTATATTACAGACAGGCAGGTGCTTACATGCTTTACTGAATCAAGGCCAGAAAGCGTAAAAGCACCCCGCGTTCTATCTTTAGGGACTTCTGAAACAAACAAAATTCCCACAATTGCTGGAATTAATTATACCATCTTTTTATGGATTTTGAATTATCTGTGAAAAAGAATTAGCAGATGCAGTTAAAATCCTTCCAATCTTCCAATTGCTTAGGCATCATAGGGTACGTCCACACTGTGGAGCTATTTCGGGATACCTCCGGTATCCCGAAATAGCTATTCCATGTCTATTAAAACAGCCTGTTACTTTGAAATAGATTTTGAAATAATGGGCGACTTAGTCAGACATCCTGGTAACCCTCGTTCCATAAGGGTTAATGGGCATTTTGGAATAGTATTTCAATAATGCAAATTGCATAGCTTATTTCAAGCTAAGGGTGCTGTGTAGACGCACCCATATTGGTAAGACATTTGCACATATGCTTGTTGAGTCTACTCATGTTTCTAGACTGTTAATATAATTTTTTCTTTAAATTATACTGATTTTCTGAGAGTACATATTTGTGAAGTGCAGTCCATTCCAGCACTGGCCAAACTATGATAGACAAAGAATTGACCTCTGAAGTCAAAGCTATTCAGCTATTGACAAAATGAACTCACATTATTAAACCCAAATATACACCTGAAATTGTCTTCAGAACTTAGTGCACTTTTAATAAATGTTTAAAACTGGTACATTTTATGATGACAAAGGCACTCAAATACAGGTTTTTCTCATACTCCGAGAGGAAATGGAGTACCAGTGGCTCCTACCCCCCTCCCCCATTTTTAAGATCATGACCCACATTCACAAAAGTTTAAATCAGTGGGATATAGGTGCCTAATTACCTTTGTGAATCTGGGCATGTTTTTATTGTGGTGGTGCAATCAACAGGCACTCTATAAATCTCTTCCACATGGAGTTTACACTCTTAATAGCTTAGACAAACAATGGGAAGCAAAAGAGAGGCAAAATACTTTGCCCAAAGTCACTCAGGAAGTTGATGGCAGAGAGAATATAATCCATGGTTTTTCACTCCCACTTTAGTGTCTCTCCATTCCATCTTGATTGAAATGGAAAAACTTCTGCTAGCTCTTTGAAAGAGGAAAAATAGTCTTTGATTTTCTGGTAGGGAAAACTTTTTGCACAGAAACTATTTTCTGACCAGCAGTAGCTGTGTAATCTGGCATAGTTGTCTGATTTATTTGATTGGTTAAATACATTACTGAATTGATCCCCATAGAGATATGAACCAAACATTCTGAAAATGACAGAGTAGGTTGCTGAATTGTAAGAAAACAGATTGTGGAAAGCAAAGAATAGAAAACAATGACATAAGTTTATTTGAACTGCTTAGTGATTTCTGTGGAAAGGTGGGAACGGCTGTGGGTAATGTGAAAGTCAGCCTATAAAAATAATTACAGAATGAGTCCATGTCTGAGCTAAAGGAAATGACCAAGTGAGAATTCTTTTCAATGAAGCAGCTGCTAATTCTGCTTCTTGGCCCAGTGACTATGTGGAGATACCATATGAACTTTTGACTGATGGCTTTATTGCAGTCACTGTGCTAGTTTTAGCTATTTGCATGAAATGACTTGTCTGGATGTAGGCTGTGAGGCATTGAAACTGTTGCTATCTTTTGGATCTTCAGAATGTTGTGTATTTATCTTCACTGCAACAGCTGTGATAAAAAGTACACTCTCACTTCTTAAAAAGGTGATGCTGAGGAAACACAAATGTTTCTCAAGCTGAAATTAGGGTTGCATGAATATGGCTTATGGTGAGGGGGCTACCAGGACCTCAGCTCTAATCTTTCTTTATACCAATTAGACTGGAGAGGGCAGAGAGGAAATGAATCACTGTCTAGGTAAGTAGAATCAAGTAGGGTATGTCTACACTACAACGTTAATTCAAACTAATGGACGTTAGTTCGAATTAACTTTCATAGGCGCTACACTAGCGCTCCGCTAGTTCGAATTTAAATCGAACTAGCGGAGTGCTTAGTTCGAACTAGGTAAACCTCATTCCACAAGGACTAAGACTAGTTCGAACTAGCTAGTTCGAATTAAGGGCTGTGTAGCCCCTTAATTCGAACTAGTGGGAGGCTAGCCCTCCCCAGGTTTCCCTGGTGGCCACTCTGGCCAACACCAGGGAAACTCGTCTGCCCCCCTCCCGGCCCCGGACCCCTTAAAGAGGCATGGGCTGGCTACAGTGCCCGTGCCAGGTGCAAGCCTGGCAGCACCCAGCTAGCAGACCCTGCACCTGGCACGGATCGAGCCACCCACCCGATGCCCCCCAGCCCTCCCCCTCTTCCCAGGACCAGGCTGGCGGCTCCCGGGAGCTTGCCTGGGACCGCAAGATGCGGGCACCCGCCTGGTCCAGTGCAGGCATCGTGGACCTCGTCCATGATCTCCGCACTAGGCACAGGAAAGTGGCCGGCTAGGGCAGGAGAGCTGCCAGCCTGGCCACCCAGGAGCAGGTGTGCAAGAGAATCAAGGGAGGTCCACTGAGACCCCCGACCCTGAGCCCTGAGCTTACAATGGTCGTCCTGGGTCAGAACAAAGGTCCATCTAGCCCAGTAGCCTGTCTGCCAACAGCGGCCAACCCTAGGGACCCTGGAGGGGATGGACTGAAGACAGTGACCAAGCCATTTGTCTCGTGCCATCCCTCTCCAGCCTTCCACAAACCTTGGGCAGGGACACCACTCCTACTCCCTGGCTAAGAGCACTCCATGGACCCAACCTCCATGACTTGATCTCACTTCCCTTTAAACTCTGTTCTAGTTGTAGCCTTCACAGCCTCATGCAGCAAGGAGTTCCACAGGTTAACTCTTTGCTTTGTGAAGAACAACTTTCTGTTACTAGTTTCAAGCCTGCTACCCATTCCTTTCCTTTGGTGTCCTCTAGTCCTTCTTTATGGGAACTCATGAAGAACTTTTCTGTATGCACCCTCTCCACCCAACTCTTAGAGCCCACGGGGCGGTGCGTTTTGGCAAGATGCCCCACCAGCCAGACCAGAAGCTGGCAGGTCTGTGTCCTCAGGGCCCTGGGCTGGGGTCCGTGAGTGAGGGCAGACCCCTCTGTCCCCCGATGATCACTGGAAGTCACAGTGGGAGCGATCCTGCTGCAAAGCTGGGAATTGACAGACTTAAACTGTTCGAACTAAACCAAAAAGGGAACAGGATAACAGAACACTAGGGGTAGCATAGGAGAAAAAAGGGGGCTCACCAGGTGATCACCCCTGTGGATCGTTACAGAGATCCTGTCAAAAGTACACATATGGGAGCCTTATTTTTGATAAAATCCAGTTCTTCATTTGTAAAAGCAAAGGAGTTTTTGAGGGGCACCATGAAAATACCTTGTACAACAGACCTGTAATAAAGGGGACCAAAGATGTGTAGCACTGTTCTTTGAGTTATTAATTGTGAGAATGTTAGTAATCATTGTAATATGTAGGTTTGAGGATTCATTACTGTATTCCTCATTGAAATATGTATAATACAAGTTGTTAAAATGTTCAGCATATTTACAAATCTTCAAAAATCTTCATACTACTTGTGTTCAGGCCATTTTATGCTGCAGTGCTTTCCTCTATCCTCTGCCTCTTTGCAGCAATATATGAGGAGGACAATTAAGAGATAGTTATGAATCTGCTGAGTGGTGCATACTCTGAATGTATATTAAGGAAACTCTAGTATTATGGATGCATGAGCAACCCTATTCGGTAATAATTGCATCTTAAAGTGCTGCATCTTAGTTATGCTAATATACCTGCTCCTGTATTTTACATTTAATATCACATTTTACATAATAAATGGTATAAACCCTTGCCCCTTAATAAGTGAATTTTGTGAAACTCTGCACATAAAAATCCATAAATAAACTCGGATCCTCTAATTAAATGCTAAAATTGTTCAGATAAATTGAATTGAGTATATTTTAAGCTTAAAACAAAAATTACATTAAAATCTTTTATAGCAATACACTACTCCTCAGATATGCTGAATTATTGTATCATACTAGAAGTAATATATAGGATTAGGAAAAAAACTTGAAAAACAACAATAAGCAATTTAGGATACATCTACACAGCAATGTTATTTTGAAATAACTAAAATTATTCCGAAATAACATCATCCATGTCTACACTACAAGCAGTTATTTCAATATAATGTCAAAATAATGTTGAGCTGGAAGACATCTTACTCTGACTCCTGTAACCCTAATTTTACAAGGAGTACGGGAAGTCGAAGGAAGAGTGCTCTTTATTGGACTTCCTGCTGTGTAGACGATGCCTAAAGCCGAAATAAGATATTTTGACTTAAGCTATGCAATTGACGTAGCTCAGGTTGGGTAGCCCTACTGTGTAGATGTGCCCTTAGAGAATCACAAAAATATATAAATGGAATCATGACTTTTTGTTGTCACAACCCACTTCTTCAGATGACAAATTTGTCATCTGAAGAAGTGGGTTGAACCCATGAAAGCTCATTATACTAATTATATATATTATATATATATATATAGTGTCTCTGAGGGTACGTCTACACTACAACGTTAATTCGAACTAACTTAGTTCGAATTAGTTCGAATTAGTTAATTCGAACTAAGCTAATTCGAACTAACGCGTCTAGAACTAAAAACTAGTTCGAATTAGCGTTTTGCTAATTCGAACTAGCAAGTCCACATTGAGTGGACCCTGAACAGGGCTTAAGGATGGCCGGAAGCAGTGCCGGCAGGGCATCAGAGGAGGACTTAGAGCGTGGAGATGCTGTCTCAGGCTAGCCGAGGGCTGCGCTTAAAGGGTCCCGACCCCCACCCCAGAAAGACAGTTCTAAGGGGTGCCCCGCTTGCAAAGCAGTCCTGGCTTGGATTGCCCGGAGTACCCACACTGGGCACATCACACCACTCGGCCATCAGCCCAGATGCACTTACCGCAGGCTGCCATCGGGGTAGAGGGCGCAATCGGGGGGCTGCAGGAGAGCTTCCACCCCCAGAAGCCCGCAGAGCCAGCCCAGTCCTCCCCATCGGGGGCTCGTGCCCCATTCCTCCCTCACCTCCTTCCACTTACCCTTCCCTAGCCCCCCTTCTTATTGATGTACAAAATAAAGATAACGTTTCTTCCAACATTGACTCTGTCTTTATTGAACAAAACTGGGGGAGACTGGGAAAAGGAGGTGGGAGAGGGGAAGAGAAAGGCTGGGAGAGGGGAGGGCAACTAACATGATCAGGGGTTGGGAACAGGTCCCAGATGAAGAGAGGCTACAGAGACTGGGACTGTTCATCTTAGAAAAGAGGAGACGGAGGGGGGACAGGATAGAGGTCTCTAAAAGCAGGGGTTGGGTGGAGAGGGTGCATTCAGAAAAGTTCTTCATGAGTTCCCATAAAGAAGGACTAGAGGACACCAAAGGAAAGGAATGGGTAGCAGGCTTGAAACTAGTAAGCGAAAGTTGTTCTTCACAAAGCAAATAGTTAACCTGTGGAACTCCTTGCTGCAGGAGGCTGTGAAGGCTACAACTAGAACAGAGTTTAAATAGAAGTGAGATCAAGTCATGGAGGTTGGGTCCATGGAGTAGTCTTAGCCAGTGGGTAGGAGTGGTGTCCCTGCCCAAAGTTTGTGGAAGGCTGGAGAGGGATGGCACGAGACAAATGGCTTGGTCACTGTCTTTGATCCATCCCCTCCAGGGTCCCTAGGGTTGGCCGCTGTCGGCAGACAGGCTACTGGGCTAGATGGACCTTTGGTCTGACCCAGGACGGCCATTGTAAGCTCAGGGTCGGGGGTCTCAGTGGACCCCCTTGATTTTCATGCACACCTGCTCCTGGGTGGCCAGGCTGGCAGCTCTCCTGCCCTAGACAGCCACTTTCCTGTGCCTAGTGCGGAGATCGTGGACGAGGTCCACGATGTCTGCACTAGCCCAGGAAGGTGCCCGCCTCTTGCGGTCCAGGGCAAGCTCTCGGGAGCCGCCAGCCTGGTCCCGGGAAGAGAGGGTGGGCTGGGGGACATCGGGTGGGTGGCTCTGTGCCGTGCCAAGTGCAGGGTCTGCTGGCTGGGTGCTGGCAGGCTTGCACCTGGCATGGGCACCGTAGCCAGCCTGTGCCCCTTTAAGGGGTCCGGGGCCGGGAGGGGGGCATAGAGTTTCCCTGGTGTTGGCCAGAGTGGCCACCAGGGAAAGCTGGGGAGGGCTAGCCTCCCACTAGTTCGAATTAAGGGGCTACACAGCCCTTAATTCGAACTAGTAAGTTCAAACTAGGCTTAATCCTCATAAAATGAGGTTTTCCTAGTTCGAACTAAGCGCTCCGCTAGTTCGATTCAGATTCGAACTAGCGGAGTGCTAGTGTAGCGGCTATGAATGTTAGTTCGAACTAACGTCCGTTAGTTCGAACTAACATTGTAGTGTAGACATACCCTAAGGTGCTATAGGACCATTGTTGTTTTTAAGAGGTTTTTTTTTTTTTTTAAGTTCCAGACTACCCCCCTGAGACTTTTAAACATATAGGGCCAGGTCAGTCACTAATTCAGTCCCACAATGCATTGTTTAAGAGAGACTAGTGTGTTATCTTGGGTTGAGCACTCTGAGAAGTTCACTTGACTATATAGTTAAATCACAATTAACAAGTAATTTTTCTCAATCATTTTCCAAATTTCTGTGACGCCAGCTTCAGTATTTAGAAGTGTCATGATTCAGACCTCCTTAATTTTTGGGTGCCCAACTTCAGACACCTTTTAATGAACTCTGATTTTTCAATCTTTAGGTTCTTTGAACTTTCTGGAAATCAGAATTTTCTATGGTCTCTCAAAATAGTCACCTAAAATCAAAGTCACTTTTGAAAATATAGGCATGGGGGGTGAAATTGTCAAAAGCAGCAAAGGTGAGTTAGGAGCTTAAGTCTTGTTTTAAAAATGGTTTTAACTGTAAATTAGATGTAGGCTTTTAAATCATTGATGAGTTTTTTGGAGGTTATATTTAATTTGGCTAAATATAGACTTAGGAGCCTAACATTACCCATTTTTTAAAACATTGGTCCCAATATGTCTAATAGGTTTTTTTTAATCAAGATCCTTTTGGGAACATTCTGATCTTCAGCCTGCAGTATTCGTCTCCATATTTTAACTAGAAACATCAGTAACTGAACTGGTAGTGATTTTTTTTTAGATCCATAGATATGTATCTGTGATTAGGATCCGGAATAAAACTAATAAATAAAAAAATAAAAAAGCAGTAATGGTCACCAAATTACAGAAGTGGCACCAAAAATCACAACATATTCAGTTTGCTTCTAATCCCAAGAGACAAGTCACTTATCCCAGATCAGTTGGTCTAGTAGATGTTATATTAAATATAATACCTGTAGCCAATTCTGTAATAAACAATTTAAAGGTTTATAATTAGGGAAAGAATTGAAAGCCATCTACAGTTAAAGCAAGCAAGCATATGCACGCATATGTTGCTATTGAAATCCAAAGAGTGACAAATTTTGTAGAGATCTGTCAATTCAAAATGTCTTTCAAAGAGGACCCTGGGATCCCTTCCTTAGTTTATTGTCTGTGGCACTGTGAAAGTTTAACAGCAAAGAGATGAAAAATATCTTCATCTCAACTATTTTTATTTACCTCTTCCCATATTCAAATCAGTAGGACAAGGCCTATTGCACATACTGCACCATGGGTAGAACCCCTTAATTTTGATAGTTTTCCTGGATGCGTGTGGAGGACAATTCCCATGCCTGAAATCACATGTTCAAAATAATCATTTTCAAAGTTATAAAGCAAAGCTTGAATTTCAGACAATCTAAACACTAAATATATTCTAATAAGACTAATATCTATTTTGAACAAAACTAACCTACAAGTGAGTTGGTTTAGTTTCCCCCTGTTACGAGTCTGTCAATTCTTAGCTAATACCTAAAGCCTTGGCTAGAGCTAGCCAAGTATTATGCCCTAATAATACCAGTATTATACCCTGCACTACAGTGTCTGTGCTCACCTTTACCTCCAGTAGCATGAGAAGAGGAGAAATTGGATGAGGACTACCTGTCCGTCCTGATTTTCACCTTGGATCCTGATTCTAGAGTAACAGGGGCTACATCTACACTAGCTCGTTAGTTCGAGCTAGGTAGGGTAATTAGGGCAAGAGGAGTTGCAAATGAAGCCCGGGATTTAAATATCCCAGGCTTCATTTGCATGTTCCCGGGCACCGACATTTTTAAATCCCCCTTAGCCCGAACTCCGTGCCAGCAGCTACACGCGGCACGGACTAGATAGTACGAATTAAAGATCCTAATTTGAACTACTGTTACTCCTCGTACAATGAGAGGTACAGGAGTCAGAGCAAGAAGTCCTCTAGCTTCACGGTATTTCAACGTTTTGAAGTAACTGCCTGCTGTGTAGACGCAGAATAAGTTTATCTCTATACTACAAAGTTAATTCGAAATAACAGCAGTTATTTCAAATTAACTTTAATACCATCTACACAGACAAACCACAATTTCAAAATAAATTCGAAATAGTGGAGCGCTTATTTCAAATTTGGTAAACCTCATTCTTTGAGGAATAACACCAAATTTGAAATAGCTAATTCGAAATAAGTGCTATGTAGACAGTTATTTCGAATTAGAGGGCCTCCAGCACTTCCCAGATTCTCCTGGTGGCCACTCTGGGCCAAACCAGGAAAACTCCTCTCCTCTCCCCCAGCCCCGGGGCCCTTAAAGGGGTAGACTCTAGCCACTGAGCATGTGCGAGAGCCAGGCCTGCCAGCAGCCACAGACCCTCAGCCAGTGGCCACACAATGGCAGCCAGTGGCAGCCAGCCATCCCCCGCCCAGTCCCCCAGAACCCAGGGGCCAGCACCCAGAGGCAGGGGACATCTCCCCCCCCACTTCGGCCGCACTATACACAGCACAGAGGCATGGGTGTGGTCTCGGGGTAGCTCCCACTCCCAGGCAGAGCCGGACATGCCGACCATGGCCTCTGTGCAAGCACATCAACTCTGATGGTGCAGGGCATGGTTACCCTCACCTCACAGGGGGGGCTCGGCATCATCCACTGTGTCCCCAGGGACAACTGACCACTTCTCTGCTTTCTCTACAGCCGCACCATCTACTTGTGCAGGGCGCACCACCCCACCTGGGACATGCTCCCACACCCACGGCCTCAGCAGGACCACCACCACATGGCAGGGGTACAGAGAGCAGCACCTGCAGGCCCTGTGAGCCCAGACCTGGATCATGGAGCAGCAGGTTCAGGACAACTGGGAGTTCCAGCAGGAACTGCTTGTTCAGGGTCGTGCCATCTGTCACCATCTGCAGGCCCTGGTGCAAATCACGCTGCCCCATGCTGGTCTTGTGCCTGCTGCCCCCCCCCCCAGCTACTGTTCTTCCTCCCACTCCTGCTCCCCCTCTCACCTCTTCCTCCTCAACCTCCGCACTCTCTGCCCCATCCCCCCGGGGACACCGAGACCCCCTCCCCCGTGGGACTGGGAGGCAGTTAGCCTAGCGAGACCCCCACCCCTGAGCGCTGAGCTTCCCCTCCCCCCTCTTCACCTTGCTTCCCCCTTCCAGCTCCTGCTCTATCCCTCCTCCTTTCTCTTATGTACCCAGAAGTTCATCCCTCCCCTCCCCGTTGTGTTAAATAAAGACAGTTTCTATTTTTGAATATACGCATATTTTATTTGACATCAGGAAGGGGGGGCTAGGGAAGGGGAAGTGGAAGGATGAGAGGGAGAAATGGGGCACGAGCCCCCAGTGGGGCAGACCGGAGAGACTGTTAGCGCTACTCAGGGTGGAGGCTCTCCCGCAGCGCTCCCTGGATCCTGACAGCCCCTTGAAGGTCCTCCCAGATGGCAGCCTGCAGACAGTGCAGCCAGGCTGCCGGCAACGTGTCCACGAGACGAGGCAGAGTCCCCGGGCGCAGGTCTGGTTCCATGTTGCAGAGTGCCGTGGTGTCCAGAGTGAGGGCAAGAAGAGCACTCTGAGACACAAATGCTTTGCTGTCCCTCAGCGAGGTAGACCAGCAAGCAGAGAAATCTGAGAACTGTCTGTCCAGGATGGGGGGACGGTTCCCTTTAAGCACAGACCTCGGATAGCCTGAGACAGCAGACCCACACACTAAGTCTGACCCTGATGCCCTGCTGGCATGGTTCCAGCCAGCCTTACCTTCGATTCAAGGTCCACTCAATGTGGACGCACTATTTCGAATTAGAAAAACGCTATTTTGAATTAGTTTTTGTGTCTCAATGCGTTATTTCGAATTACCTTATTTTGAATTAGCTAATTCAAAATAAATTAATTCGAAATAGTGCTTTAGTGTAGACATACCCTAAGTTATTTCCAAATAATGCTAGTTATTTCAAAATAGTGTTGCTGTGTAGACATACCCTTAGTGTCCATCTGTGGCATTTGGTTCAAATGACTTGCTCCCTATGAAACAGAAATTCAATGGCAGAGGAAGGACAAGCATCTAGTTCTCCAAGACAGCATGCAATTGTATAAAGGCTATCTCATTCAAAACACGCCTGCCCGCTAATGCAAAATGAGGCAGGAACCCTATAGTCATCAGCCTCCTTTACTGCACATACTCAAGTTATCCCCAACCAAGATCATGATGTTCACTAAATGAGGCAGGGGTCCTGTGGGAAAAATAGCACATGGTCATGTAATTAAAGACTGTATCATAATATATGTGCATAGGAGGGATGAATGAAGATTGCATGGACAACCTGAACTCTGGCATTTCCTGACTTTTGAGTGATTGACTTTGCAACCTTAATACATTCTTTTAATGCCATTTTCTGTGTGCTGTGTTATATGAGATGTGCGGGAAATGTACGGGATCTCCATGAAATTTTCCTCGTTTGAGATTCATGGGGGCTGTGTCTACATTGGCATCCCTTTCCGGAAAAGGGATGCTAATGAGACACTTCGGAATTGCAAATCCACTGGGGATTTGCATTTACATGGCTGCCGATTTTTTCCGGCTCGGGGTTTTTGCCGGAGAAAAGCGCCAGTGTAGACGCAATTCTCCGGAAAATAAGCCCTTTTCCGGAAGATCCCTTAATCCTACTTTCAAAAACCCCAAGCCGGAAAAAAGCGTCAGCCATGTAAATGCAAATGCCACAGGGGATATTTTTCAAGTAGCAATAAGGGATCCGCGGGGGATATTTTTCAAGTAGGAATAAGGGATCTTCCGGAAAAGGGCTTATTTTCTGGAGAATCATGTCTACACTGGCACTTTTCTCCGGCAAAAACCCCAAGCCGGAAAAAAGCGGCAGCCATGTAAATGCAAATGCCGCGGGGGATATTTAAATCCCCCGCGGATTTGCAATTCCAAAGTGTCTCATTAGCATCCCTTTTCCGGAAAGGGATGCCACTGTAGAAACAGCTGGGGAGTATTGGAAATCAAATTGTTTAAACAGAATATAAAAAAGAGCATGGAATTTCTCATATGCTGTAAGACTGTGTCTCTTAGGCTATGTCTTCACTGCTGTTTTTTTGTCAGGAAAAGTGAAAATGAAACCACAATTTGCATACTTTTTTCTGATTCTTTTTTCGGAAGAGGCTTTTCTGACATTTGACCCCTCTACATGACACCAAATATCAAATAAATCTTCTCTTTTGGAAGAGCCCTTATAATCTCATAAAATGAGGAATACAGGGCTTCCAAAAGAGCACATCTGCTCTTCTGAAAAACATTTCAGAAGAGCAGATGCATTCCCTGGATGAGGTGGAGTTTTTCCAGGGTACCTCCAGTATTCTGGAAAAACTCGGTACAGGCCAACTTTATCCACCCCTGAACCTTTGGGGAGTGTTCTCACTGCTCCATCTCTTAAAGCATGTGCTCAGCTTCCTGGCTGGCATTTGTGCAAAGGAGTCATGCCCCATCTCCTCCTGGACAATTTGGGATGGCTTGCACCACAGGGTGGTGCTAGTAGTGTGTAGAAAGCCTTCTTGTGCTCTCCTGACTTTGCACACGTACGGTAAAGCCAGCTGCACTGCTGCCCTCAGTGAATGCATTTTGTCCAAATATATAAATGGCAAAAATGCCATCTAGTTTTCTGAGTGCATGTGTACCAATGTTCATGTGTCTTGCCTAATGCAGCCATTAAACTAAGAGTTCCTACTGGTTCTAATTGCTTTTTCTGAGTCTCAGTATTTTATTCATTCAACTTAAGTAAAGCTCCATAGAAATTCTATTTATAAATGTTGTCAACATACAGTTAATGCGTTTGACCTTTGATAATAAGAGATGTCAATGGTTATAAAACCCAGCAGCAACATTTTCTGTTATCATTCAGGATGCTGTTGTTGGGGAACAGTCTCTGACCCCTTTTTTCTATCTTTTTTTAAAGCCTGTCAAATAAGAGGAGTTATTTGATCAGAGTGCAGAATGTTGGAGTGCTATACTGTCTCATAAGAGGTTCTCCACAGGGCAATGCTAAGGTAAACTTTGAAGGGAGATAGTGACACAGGATATGCCAAAGGGCCTCATCTGCTTGCAGAGGGCTTTGCAGACTCAAAGTGAGTAGATGGTGATCAGAGGACTACACCCGTGAACAATCACTGCAAAGTTACAGGCTGATAGACAAAAAAAAAAAAAAAAGTACTTCAGAACACATGACCAAATTGGTCTTAGACAAGTTGCTACCCTGCCTCTCCCTCTTGTTCATGAGGCCTTGAGCAAGTACCATCCACCTACATGTAAGAAAGCTTTTTGTACATAGGGTAGACCCATCTGGAGTTACAAGTCTCAATTCTAAACGGTATCTTCTGAGGATACATCTAGACTATGTTCGTCTGTCGAAGGACTCTATGCAAATTCAGAGCTAATTTGCATATCTTCTTCACATTCTATCACATTATCAGAAGAGGTTTTTTTGAAAGTGAAAGCAATTTAGAAAGGTTTTTTTAAAGAAACCCCCTTTTTCGAAAGAATCCTGTACACCTCATTTTTTTAAAGAAGAATTGTTCTTTCGAAAAAGGGGGGTTCTTTAAAAAATAAAAACATGCCTAACCTGCTTTCACTTTCAAAAAAACCTCTTCTGATGATACAATTAGCAGAAGATATGCAAATTAGCTCTGAATTTGCATATCTTCTTTCGCCAGATGAACATAGTCTTGAAGTATGATACAGCCACTATATGCCTCCTGAATTTTGGACTGGGACATTCCTGGGATAAGTTAGAGCTGACACAAGGAAAATATTTTTCGATGAAGTAAGATGGAAGGGGAAATGGATCTGTTCTGAATCTGGTGAACACAAATAAATGCAGAAATATTGAAAATTTTCATAATCATTTTTCCCATTTGAACAACTTTAGTATTTATGTTGGTTATTTACTTTATAATATCAAAGTAACACTCAGCAAACTATGTTATGTATAGCAAACTGCTATTTGTAATTGTGTTTTCAAATATCTAGGTGCTGGCTTGCTCTCTCTGTCCCACCTTACTCCTCCCCCCCCCATAAACACATAGGCTACGTCTAGATTGCATCCCTTTTTTGTAAAAGGGATGCAAATTAGACATATCGCAATTGCTAATGAAGCGGGGATTTAAATCTCCCCCGCTTCATTAGCATAAAAATAACTGCCGCTTTTTTTCGGCACAGAGCTTTGCCGGAAAAAAGCACCAGTCTAGATGTGGATCTTTCGGAAAATAAAAGCCTTTTCCGAAAGATCCCTTATCCCTCTTAAAATAAGGGATAAGGAATCTTTCGGAAAAGGCTTTTATTTTCCGAAAGATCCGCGTCTAGACTGGTGCTTTTTTCCAACAAACCTTCGTGCCAAAAAAAAAAGCGGCAGCCATTGTTATGCTAATGAAGCAGGGGAGATTTAAATCCTCGCTTCATTAGGAATTGGGATATGTCTAATTTGCATCCCTTTTACAAAAAAGGGATGCAATCTAGACATAGCCATCATTTAAAACATGTAGCCGGGAGAGAAGACACCTGCAGGGATTCCCTTGGAGATACTACTTGATTGTTCTGTTGGAGTGGAACAGGATGTGATCAATGACAAGGATCCCTAGGAGCTCTGCAGATTTTGTGCAGAGGCCAAGACCTGGGCCATTTGTCTGGAGAGTGATCAACCTCACTTCTTACTGGCAGCTTGTGACATGCTGCCTCAACTGGAACTATAGAATCAGGACTCCCCTAGAAGTACCTGTCGTGGGGATCCACTGAGAGGTGGATCCTGACCTCAAGACATCGCAGTCCTGGGCTGTCTTATCTTTTCTGGTTATGACCTTCAAGAGGGGAAGATGCTGTGCATGTCTCTGTCCCTATATTGACCCACCTTGGGTATGTCTACACTACCCCGCTAGTTCGAACTAGCGGGGTAATGTATGCATACCGAACTTGCTAATGAAGCCCGGGATTTGATTTTCCCGGGCTTCATTAGCATAAAGCCGGCACCGCCATTTTTAAAAGCCGTCTAGTGCGAACCCCGTGCCGCGCGGCTACACGCGGCATGGGCTAGATAGTTCGAACTACGTAGCCATTCCGAACTATCTGTACGCCTCATTCCATAAAGCGGTGCCGGCTTTATGCTAATGAAGCCCGGGAAAATCAAATCCCGGGCTTCATTAGCAAGTTCGGTATGCATACATTACCCCGCTAGTTCGAACTAGCGGGGTAGTGTAGACATACCCCTTGAGACTATCTCACCCCTGCATAAATATTTTACCTCATAGAGAGCCCATTGAATCATAAAAAAGAAGGAAATTCTTCAAAGTACACATTTTGTATGTGTGTGAAGCAAGGCAAAAGGAGGGTAAATGACTTGTCTAGACTTCAATGACACAGAGTATGAGCTAAAACTAGGCATAGAGCCCAGGCTTTCTAATCCCCAAAGCTCTCCATTAGCTACATATATGA
Source organism: Pelodiscus sinensis (assembly GCF_052426305.1). Lineage (NCBI taxonomy): Eukaryota > Metazoa > Chordata > Testudines > Trionychidae > Pelodiscus > Pelodiscus sinensis. The sequence continues at coordinate 169,150,500 of NC_143052.1, read as the reverse complement.
CAGCAAAATAGAGACAATGGATTTCAGGAAGGTGGATTTTGGTAAGAGAGCTGATAGGTAAGGTCCCATGGGAATCAAGACTGAGGGGAAAAACAACTGAGGGGAGTTGTCAGTTTTTCAAAGGGACATTATTAAGGGACCAAAAGCAAGCTATTCCAGTTGGGAAAGATACAAAATATGGCAAAAGACCACCTTTCCTTAACCACGAGATCTTGCATTATCTAAAAATAAAAAGGAGTCATATAAAAAATGGAAATTAGGACAAATTACAAAGGATGAATATAGGCAAACAACACAGGAATGCAGGGGCAAGATTAGAAAGGCAAAGGCACAATATGAGCTCAAACTAGCTACAAAGGGAAACAAGAAGACTTTTAATAAATACATTAGAAGCAAGAGGAAGATCAAGGACAGGGAAGGCCCAATGCTCAGTGAGGAGGGAGAAACAGTAACAGGAAACTTGGAAATGGCAGAGATGCTTAATGATTTCTTTGTTTCGGTCTTCACCGAGAAGTCTGAAGGAATGCCTAACATAGTGAATGCTAGTGGGAAGAGGGTAGGTTTAGAAGATAAAATAAAAAAAGAACAAGTTAAAAATAACCTAGAAAAGTTAGATGCCTGCAAGTCACCAGGGCCTGATGAAAAGCATCCTAGACTACTCAAGGAGCTGATAGAGGGGTATCTGAGCCTCTAGCTATCATCTTTGGAAAATCATGGAAGACAGGGGAGATTTCAGAAGACTGGAAAAATGCAAATATAGTGCCCAGCTATTAAAAGGGAAATAAGAACAACCCAGGAAACTACAGACCAGTTAATTTAACTTCTGTGCCAGGGAAGATAATGGAGCAAGTAATTAAGGAAATTATCTGCAAATACTTGGAAGGTGGTAAGCTGATAGGGAACAGCCAGCATGGATTTGTAAAGAACAAATCATGTCAAACCAATCTGATAGCTTTCTTTGATAGGATAACGAGTCTTGCGGATAAGGGAGAAGCGGTGGATGTGGTATACCTAGACTTTAGTAAGGCATTTGATATGGTCTTGCATGATATTCTTATCAATAAACTAGGCAATTACAACTAAGATGGGGCTACTATAAGGTGGGTGCATAACTGGCTAGATAACCATACTGAGGGTATGTATACACTACCACCCTAATTCGAACTAGAGTGGTAATGTAGGCAACCGGAGTTGCAAATGAAGCCCGGGATTTGAATTTCCCGGGCTTCATTTGCATAAAGCCGGGCGCCGCCATTTTTAAATGTCCGCTAGTGCGGACTCCGTGCCGCATGTAGCCGGGCTTCATTTGCAACTCCGGTTGCCTACATTACCACCCTAGTTCGAACTAGGATGGTAGTGTAGACATACCCTCAGAGAGTAGTTATTAATGATTCTCAATCCTGCTGGAAAGGTATAACAAGTGGGGTTCCGTAGGGGTCTGTTTTGGGACCGGCTCTGTTCAATATCTTCATCAACGATTTAGATATTGTTATAGAAAGAACGCTTATTAAGTTTGCAGATGATACCAAGCTGGAAGGGGTTACGACTGCTTTGGAGGATAGGGTCATAATTCAAAATGATCTGGACAAACTGGAGAATTGGTCTGAGGTAAACAGGATGAAGTTTAATAAAGACAAACGCAAAGTGCTCCACTTAGGAAGGAACAATCAGTTTCATACATACAGAATGGGAAGCGACTATCTAGGAAGGAGTATGGCAGAAAGGGATCTAGGGGTTATAGTGGACCACAAGCTAAATATGAGTCAACAGTGTGACGATGTTGCAAAACAAGTAAACATCATTCTGGGTTGCATTAACAGGTGTGTTGTGAGCAAGACACGAGAAGTCATTCTTCTGCTCTGCTCTGCTCTGCTCTGCTCTGCTCTGCTCTGCTCTGCGCTGGTTAGGCCTCAGTTGGAGTATTGTGTCCAGTTCTGGGCACCACATTTCAAGAAAGATGTGGAGAAAGTGGAGCGGGTCCGGAGAAGAACAAGAATGATTAAAGAGCTAGAGAACATGACCTATGAAGGAAGGCTGAAAGAATTGGGTTTGTTTAGTTTAGAAAAGAGAAGATTGAAGGGGGACATGATAGCCGTTTTCAGTTATCTAAAAGGGTGTCATGAGGAGGAGGGAGAAAACTTGTTCATCTTGGCCTCTGAGGATAGAACAAGAAGCAATGGACTTGAACTGCAGCAAGGGATGTTTAGGTTGGACATTAGGAAAAAGGAAAAAGTTCCTAACTGTCAGGATGGTCAGACACTGGAATAAATTGCCCAGGGAGGTTGTGGAATCTCCATCTCTTTAGATATTTAAGAGTAGGTTAGATAAATGTCTATCAGGGATGGTCTAGTCAGTACTTGGTCCTGCCAGGAGGGCAGGGGACTGGACTTGATGACCTCTCAAGGTTCCTTTCAGTCCTAGTATTCTATGATTCCCATTCATATGTGGCTGCAGAGTGCTTTAAGTATAATTGACATGCAGTATTTCTCACACCTCTTTTGATACCAAAATTAGAGGGTTTTTTTTTAAGATAGATAGTTTAGATCTGTTGGTTCTAAAACTTTTTGACCCGTGGATCACCTGGCTCAATACAAACCTTTCCACAGAGCACCAGTTGCTAAAGGACAGTTACTGCTAATAACATAATTATGCCTGAGCCGTTTTGCTAGTGCTGCAGCTAGGGAGAACGGTTTAATTTAATTATTATTAAACAGATTAAGTGTTTTAACTTTCTCATGTTAGTTAATCAAACTTCATTTATATAAAGTAAAATATTAATTTATGTACAACACAAAAGGTTTCAATGTTTTCTTTATTTATTGCACGGGTGGGGAACCTTTCTTAGGTTGAGGGCCACTGACCCACAGAAAAATCTGTTGGGGACCACACAGGTGAGAAGAAAAATACTCCTCCAAAACCCCCAACCCTTATTGATGTGGCCCCCAACTGAGATACCTCATTCCTCTGGCATTCCAGCCCCACAGGGCAAGGGGAAGGGATAGGAAGACCTGAGGTTCAGAGCTTCCCATAGGCCAGATTTACTTTTCTGTTGTTCCAGAGTTAGACGATTTTGTGGACCCCATTAGGTGCTGGAGTGTGGACAAAAGTTAAGGGTTCAGTGTGTGGGATAGGGATGGGTTGCAGTATGCGAGGTCTGGGTGGGAGGTTGGGTGCAGAAGCATGCTGGTTATAAGGTCTGGCCAGGATGGAAGGTGCAAGAGCAAGGGAAGGTGCAGGAGCAGGGTGGGGGTAGGTGTTTGGCCGGAGGGGGGGGGGGAAATTCAGGAGCAAAGGAGAGTTCAGGAGCAAAAGAGGGTGCAGTACCAGGCAGCGGGTAGGGTGTCTGGCCAGGAGGGATGGTGCAGAGAAGGGGTGGATAATAATTTTTGATGGGGAAGCAACTCTAAGAATTTGGTAAGTGATTGAGGGCCACACTCCTCCATTATTACTGGAGGAGGTGTGGGGTTTGGGAGGGAGGTTGGGTGCAGAAGGGACAGTGTCTGGAAGGGGAGTGTGACCTGGAGTAGGATTGCAGGGGTTTGGGCTGTGGCCAGGGACAATGGATTGGGGTGCAAGATCTGGCAGGAAATGTGACCTTAGGTGGAGCATAGGAGGGGATGCAGTATCTGAGAAGGTTTATGGGGGATTGAGCAGGGGTGCTGAAGGTTTGGGTTACATGGGAGGGCAGAGGTTTGGGGGAGGGAGAGTCTGAGGTGCCACAGACAGACTCTGGCTGGGAGACCATACCTGGCTCCCACTCAGCAGCCCAGCAGGTTCCTTAGCCAGGGTCCCTGCCTTCCAGCCCCTGTATATGCTCAGAGCAGTTGCAGGAGCCAAGTTTACTGCTCTGAACTGAATGCTGTGAACCCTGGGGGACGAGGAAGGAGGGGCACTTCACCTTCTGCCTGTCCTGCAAACAGGCAGCTGCTATTGGTTGGAAATGGCCAATGGAAGCTACTGGGGGCAGGGGCAGCACGAGAAGTCTCTCTCCACTCCCTCCAGGCTCTCAGGGTTCAGAAACACAGTCATGGTTCTGCAGCCAGCTTCACTGAGTGCTGAGAGGGGGAAGGGACATACAGGGAGCCATCTGAGGCTCTCGTGGCTGCATCCAGGTTGCAGATGATCTTTTGCCCAGCCCTGGAGCAAGATGGAAGAGTGGGGTCCTACTGGGAGGGGTAAATGAGAGGAATTGGAGTGCCAGGTTTGGGCATGGGAGGGGCTGCTTATTTAGTTCCGCACCCTGGTGGGTCCCAAGCATGTTCTCCTGCTGTTTCCATTGGCTGCAACTCCAGCCAATGAGAGCGGCAGGGAAAGCCCATCATTACGCTAGCATTCTCCCAGTGACCTGGGTGGGAGGGAAATGAGAAATGGCAACATGGTGCCACTTGTTATGCCTCTCTCTTTTGAGCCAATCAGGAGGGGTCGGGGATTTCTTCAGACTCTTTTCCCACTCCCTTTCCCCCTATTGAGGAAAACCCATCATTATGCTGCCATTCCCCAAGCTGACCTGGGCGGGAGAGAGGCAAGAAATGCAGTGTAGAGCTGTTTGTGCTGATTTCCCTTTTGAGCCTGTCTGGTGGGGTCAGAGCTTTCTTCATGGCTGTTTGGTGGATGTGAGGCTAAAATGCCAGCATGGACTTCCCCACTGCAGGGATGTTAGAGAAGGATTAGCTGGAGCCCTGGACCACCTAGGAGATGGCCACAGAGTGGTCCACAGACCGCACTTTGAGAACCACTGGTTTAGATTACAATTGGCAGGATTTAGTATTTATTAACATTGCAGTGGAAGTCTTTGATAGAGGGAGAATATGAGTCAGTAAGATTTGCTTATATTGTTAGTGTAATGTAGTTTGTGCTGTTCGTTCTCAACATGTTTTTCATTATATATGGCCTCTAATGACATCTCTGTCATCTTCTTCAGGGTGATGAGCCATGCTTCCAGAATTATATTAACATGTACATTTACAGAATACTACACAGTACAGTGGCTTATACTAGATCGCCTGCGAATGGAGCTGTGGGAATAATTAGGATAATGTGTTAATATCTAGTCTGTGGACGGTCACAGTAAAATGGGGGAGAGGTGAATAATATTTGACTGAACTTCTCCAAACATCCAACCAGACAGCATCTGCTCAATTTAGACCTTTTCACTATAATACAATCTGAAGAACCTATGCAATCCAAAAGCTGCCAACTGCTCCTGTTTCTACTTCCTATGACAAATAGTCAGTTTTCCAAAATGTGGGGAAAGGAGCTGTATAAGTGGACCTTAAGGCTGGTCAAGAACTTCAGAGGACTAAGAAATATGCAGGGTGTAAAACAACAAAATAGACTGTAGGTTGTGGTGATATGTGCTACATAAATAAAAAATCTGGAAGATTACTTATTTTTTCCTCCAATAGTACCCCTCGGTTAAATGTTTTTGACTCAGTAAACATAGTCATTATTGGATCATTTATGGATCAATAAAGCACCCTAGAAATAAGACCTATTTTGAATCTATTTGCATTTCCCACATTCCAAACAAAATGTACTGTTTCCTTGAGCATTGTTCTGTCTTTTTTATGGGAAAAAATTAAACACTCTAAGTTGGGATAATGCTGCAAAAAATTTTCCTCAGACATTTGCTAAAGATTATAATTAATTTGTTTCAGCCACATCATCTTTCTTTTGTCTTTGTTTTCCACAACATTTTTTTAATTTAGTCTTGCTAACACAATAATTATTCATAGAAAGTGACTTTCAAAGCCACTTATGCAACAATTCACAGAAACCAGATTTTAAAATAATACGCATGCGTATTAGAATAAAAAAGTTGACATTCATCGAATCAGGGGACAGTATTAATACAGTCTGACTTAATTAATCAATCACATCTAACCAGCACAGCTCAAATACTCACAGTCAATGGGATTTATGCATGTGATTTCAGTTGAACAGTATTAGAGTACAAAGAACACACCAGAATAGTGTTCACAATCAACCCAGAGTTACAATAATTGCTAAATGTTAAAATACTTTTGAATAAATAAATACATTAGATAAAATAATGAGCTGCTCATTGACATACCACACGCAGGGAAAAAAGTCCAAATTAGTCACTATTCATTATGATTTATTCCCTCATCTCTATAACAACTACTTAACCAGATGAAATTATTTTCAGATGTGTTTCTTTGGCTAGGAATCATACCGCACAGCTAAGAAACTATTTCTGTACTGTTGAGCTGCAAGGTACGGAACATCCAAGATCTCTGTATTCCTATGTCAATGTTTAACAAAGAGAAAAAATGACTTTTACTAGGAATTATTTTCACTTTTCAGGTTTTATTATGCATGCAGAACAGTAAATCAGTACCATAAAGATTATGTTATTCATTTCTGTGCAGTAGAACAGCTAGCTGTTGATAACTCTTTTTTGTAAATGGTCCATTATATTAAGGGAATAGCCAGGCATTGTTTACTACTGAACTCACTATGCCTTTAGGATTTTTTCCCGACAATGAAATATAGTAGCTCTTCAGATTAGTAGTTGGAAGAAAGTTTGCTTTATAGAAAAGACCCTATCATTTACACATGATTTCATGTACATGGCATCTTCATTTGAGAATACTCCCCCACAGCTAGAGATGAGGGTTCTCAGATTTTTTAAATGCTTTTCAGTTATTCGCTTTTCATGCAAATTATGGAATTTTATACAGTGATATAATTAAGCTGCTTTTAGGAAATTTTGCAACACTCCATCCTTGCTCTAGAAAGCTAATTGACGTTGGGAATAATCTGATCTGTTAGTTTATGTAGAGCATCCAAAAATTATTGCAGCCAACATTTTGGTGGCAGACAGTTATATAAAGTCTTTGTCCATTAGAAAATCTGTCTTTCTGATTTTGCTTCTTTAAGTTTTAAATGTTAAACAAAAGGAGACACATACCGCAACCATTGTTTCACAGCTTCCTTAAGTGACCTGACTTTTTAGTGAATATTTTGTTCAACAATGGAAGCATTCAAGCTGTGGCCCATCCAACAGGTGGACTTTTAGGGTGTGTGTAACCTTCCACTAGGAAATATAGTTTCCTGCTGGAGACATACTTGCTCTAACTCTGATCAAGCTCAAGAGCTAAAAATAGAAGTGCAGCTATGGTGGCACAACTGGCAGGTGGGGCTAGCTGCCCTGAGCATGTAGCTAGACTCTTAGAAGGTAGGTAGATGTGAGCTGAAGTTAGCCAGCAATACAGCTCAGTGTAGATGTACCCCTAGCCAGATAGGCACCTGAAGGGATGAAACATGTCTGATAAGTCATTCTGTCTGCTGCAGCACAGAAGGCAATGTGATTGGCCACTATAAGGAAAAGATTCACAGAAAAAAGTCAGAGATTAATAGATATTTATCCTGAGGGGACATAGGCTATATGGATGTAAGGCTGGCCAGGTTGCAGCTGTGCAAAAAGGGGAGACAATATTAAAGATCAAAACTGTTTTACAACATGAAGCCTGAAACTGAGCTCTTTCTGTAGACTTTAGTTCTTCCTGTGATACTAACACATCTGGTATTCCAGTTCCTCTGCTGAGACTTCAAGCAATGCTACAGAACAGTGAAAGACCTTTCAAGAAGAGCCAGACCATAACTGGTCATGCCAATCAGAGTCTGTAATTGCCAGATGTTGTGTTAAAGAGACATTCTCTTCTCAGACTTTCATAACACAAGGTGGAAAGTCAATACAAAGGGCACTATGTCTGCTTCCTGCTGCTGTGGAGAAGTCGAGCACAATGGGCCAAGAGAGAGTGGCAGGGTGGAACAGAGCCAGTTGCTGGATCCTGCTGCCCAGGTCAGTGGGGGGGGGGGGGGTGACTCCTACTGCCACCCCATACAAGGCCAATCCATAGGACAGTTGAGGCAGCTGCCACAGGGCCTTCCAATGTGCAGGACTTGCATTGGCCACCCTGAACCATTCTATGGCCAGAACCACTGCATCTCTCACCAGCAGATGGTGGTCCAATAAAAGATAGTACCTCACCCACCTTGTCTCTCCAATATGCTTGGACTGAGATGGCTACAGTGACATTGCATGCCACACTGGCAATGTTTAATCATTCCCATCATTTCTGGGAAAGAACAGCCACACTTTCCCAATTCAAAACTCTAATGCGTCACTGGGCTGGCCTGGCCTGACCTTAGCTTCCATCCCCAAGCATCTATACCATGAGGCTGTGTCTACACTGGCCACATAACCCGTAATAGCTATGAAAATGAGAGAAGTCAGCATAGGGAAATGCGCGGCGGATATTTAAATATCCCCCGCGGGATTTAAATAAACATGGCTGCCGCTTTTTTCCGGCTTGCAAGTAGGAATAAGAGATCCTCCGGAATAGGGCTTTATTCCGGAGGATCGCGCCAGTCCAGACGCTCTTTTCCGGCTTTTCTCCAAACAGCAAACAGCAAAACAGGATGGTGATGGATTAGATGATGGATGGTAATTTTAAAGGTGTCACCACAATTTAGATTGGAGTTTCTCATAGCCATAAAGGTAGGAAAATCTGGTCTGTTTCAGGGTCTTCTTATAACTCACATACTGAAATTGTAAATACAAATGGTACAAAATTACTGCCTCCTTTGCGTCCAAATTGTACGTGCTGTACTGTTGGATTCTGGAATCAGCAGAGAATTACAGGAGACAGGTGCTGATCTGGGTCTCTTTATCCTCTTGCATATTATTTTGTTAGTTCTGAATTCATCCATCTTTTCCTTCCTCATCTCCAGCCTTAATCTTTTAGTTCTGTACACAGTCTCTCTTAGATTATTTTTCATTAAACCGTGTTGAAAAGATGGGACATTTGCCAGGCTAGGATATTGCCCAGGCTCAGGTGTGTTCCTGGGAATGAAGCTGAAGGTTGAGTGCTACAGCAACGAGCAAATTCATATGGTTATTAAAAAGAATCTTACTGTGGGCTGTAGAGATGCACTATTTTTGCCTTTTTTAGTAAAAAGGAAATTTGAAGCATATACAGTCTTAATTCTATAATAAGTGGAAGAAGAGAGCAGAGTCTTTAAGCAGATGATGAGAAATTATAAACCAGAAAAGTTTTCTTTTTACTCCAGACCCTGAAGCAAAGAAATTGTTAAAAATATAAGTTTCAGAAAAGCAATGAACCAAAACAATAGTGGTACTTACGTGGAAGTAATTGGATCCCTTCTTGTTCTGTGCAGACTCATTCACCTAGCCATGGCTTTTACATAGTCCTTTTGCAGTTATCTAGTTTAATTTATCCATTCTTAGTCCAACCATATTCCATATATTGGTTTTTCACCTTTAGAATTTGTTCGTTGCATAAACTCCAAGTCAAAAACCATAAAGCAGCCATTTTATCCTCCAAGTCACTCCTTGAAACTTTATCTGTGCTAAAATGCATACATAAAATGGTCATCTGAAAACATCTGTACAGATAAGATTGGGCTGATGACACCCACAAATGGAGTGTCATTTGTTACTGTACATATGCTAGGGTAGGCTTTCCCTATCCTGCCCTGCCCCTTTACTTAAAATATGGTTACCATATTTGAACTTTCAAAAAAGAGGATCCTCCTGAGATGGAGTGTATCTGTATCAGTATCTATCAACTCACGTTGTATTAATAAAATACATTAATACAACGTGAGTTGGTAGATACTGATACAGATATACTCCCTCTCAGGAGTATCCTTTTTTTGAAAGTTCAGATAAGGTCACCCTATTTAAAAAGTCCTTTACCCATGTACATAGTTTTCCATTTTCCTGTCTGACTCATCACTTGACCTTTTGTAGTCCACAGTAGCAGTCTTGACCTCTTTATTTGCCCAGATGAGAATACTTGGAAAGGAACAGAGACCTGATCCCAGTTTCACTTAATGGGGCCAGCTGCCCTGCTACAGACGGGTTTGTTACATCATAGTCCTAGCTTCTGCTTCATTTAACAGAGTGTGATGGGGCGGCCCTGCCCCGCACTCAAGCCCCAGGAAACCACCTGGTGCGGGGGGCGGAGAGGGCCCCATCCACACAGCCCTACTGGGCATGCTCCCAGGGGAGCCGAGGTATAAAAGGCTGCAGGCCTGCTCAGAAGGGGCAGACTGCGGCCCGAGCTAGCGCCCAACCACCAGAGGGGGAGTTGCCAGGCCCAAGCCGCCGGCCGACCACCCGTGACCCAGGCACCGGACCGGCCACTGCCAACCCCGACGCTGACTGGGGAAGTGCCGACAGGTGGGACCATGACAGGCCGGGGGTAGGAAGTGACCCAGGGCAGGGAGCTGGAGAAGCCCCTGAGGGCGCGTTGCAGGGAGGAACCCCCGCGAGCCAGTGGTGGGAGCCACCCGCCACTGATAGGGCCCTGGGTTGGGGCCCGGTGGAGAGGGAGGGCCCGGGCCCCCCCCCTCCTGCCCTGAACCCCGGCGAGTGGGGAGCTCGGCTAGAGGACTAGGCTGCAGAGCCGGCCTACGGAGGACTAGGCCAGGAGGCCGTAATTCCCTTACCACAGGGGCAGGATACTCTGAGACTAGGCCAGGAGGCCGTATTTCCCCTAATAAAGGGGCATCATACTTTGGGACGAGGCTTCAGGGCCTGTGTACTGTGGACTAGGCCAGGAGGCCACATTCTCCCTACTACAGGGGCAAGACATGTGGAGACTAGGCCAGTGGGCCGTATTTCTCCTAAAAGAAGGGCATTGCACTTTGGGGCTAGGCCCAAGTGGGCTGAACTACACCCTGGACGGGGGCAGCAACCCCAAACGAGGGGGAAGCCCCCCGACACAGAGGAAGTATCACCATTATGATCCTCCCCATCTCCTTATATTCTCTCCCAGGCCTGAGCACTAAATTTGAAGAAAAATAAATAAAAGGAGCAGTTTATAGCAGTTTATGGTAGGATCGCTTTTGCTTTGATCTTAGTCTATACTCCTAGCTTCTCTTTCATTTGTGGGTAGAAGTATCATCATTATGTATGTGTCCCCCTCTCCCTTGGTATCTCCACACTCTCTTTTGATTCAGCTGGAATTGGTGGATGCAAGGAGAGAAAAGAGGGAGATGGGGAAAACAAAAGCAGCAGAAGCAACATTTTACAATGACTGGATGTAGTGGTTTTTGTTTGGTTTGCTGGTTTATGAACAAGCATCAATATAAAGGTTCAGAGGTTCATGCCCATATCCCAGCTAGAATATAAATTTCCATGAAACTATACTTAAAAACATCCACTGTCACCCTAATCCACATGCATATTAAAACACTCCAATACTGGTGCAGCAGCTGATTTGTTACTTATTTTTGTTCATTTCTTGCTATTTTTCAAATAGAAATTTCCACTCAGTAAAACTTCTAGGTAGTTTCTGAGATTCCTAATTAGGATAAGCCTTGCTCTGCCACCAATGTAATTACAACCTCTCTCCAATCACACATCAGTTCATCTGTCTCAAAATAGAGAAATATTTCCTTGGTGTTGATGGAGGGTCTCATCCCCAATGCTTAGACCAATGGTCTTTCTTCCATTCTGGTGTGTGAAGTAGCTCTTTTAAGCTACTTTTAAGGTGGCAGCAGCCTGCAACTTAATCCCCATTAATGCTATGTCTTCAGGTAAGTGTCTCCTCACTCCTTTTCTCTCCCATCCTCCAAGACCTTTTGGACAGTTGAAAGGTAGCATTTATTGACCATTTCTTCTCTCTAGCTTACTACTTGACAAAAGTTCTCAATAACTTTACCAAATTCCACAGAACTTCGGTGACAGAATGAGAAAGTCAAGGGAACAATATTCTTTTTAAATTAAAAACTGTTATTTTTCACTTTTGGCTGCATAGACTGAGAATAAAATGATATGAAATCAAAGGCAATTGGCATTTTCTTTCTTCCTATCTGTTGTTAATAAGGTCAACAATATTTGACTCACCACTTAGAAGAGATGCTGGGTCTCCTAAAATCAGTGATGTCAAGAACATCCCTTTGGTGACTGTGGTGTTAGTTGGGAATAATATACTGATAAGCATGCAATTATTTATTCTTTTCACTAGCAGGCAGTGACAATAAGGCCTACAGTCTTCTACTGCACCCACTTTTGTGGTGTGTGAACATTCAAGTAGTTTATCTGAAGACCATTGAGTTATTCTGTTTATGATTAACTCTTTGGATCACAAAGTTTCAGTGAAATATTGATTATGAACTAGATCTGCAGTTCAAAGTTAATGACGTGTTTAGTATTATTTCATGTAAATATTATAAGCTCATATAACCTCATTCGTATTTCCTGTCAACCACACTGTGTTTCTTTCAAATGCACTGCACAATTAGAGGATGGGCCCAAAAGATTCATTATGTGTCCGCCTTGTGAGGATCAGAAGTTCAGAGGATCAGAAGTTACAGCTGCACTTTTGGGGTGAGGGTCAAGGGTAGGTAGTGGTAAGAGCAGACTGGGGTGCACAGAAGGAACCCATAGACTGTGTGCAAATTTCCTGCACCAACACAAAGCTGGAATGAGTTTCAGAAGACATTCACGAAACTGCTACTGTGTAATAAGTCTGGCACAACAGTGCTCTTAGGCAGATACAGCTGAAGCTTACAGACAGGCACTGGCAAAGAGACAAGCAAACAGGCTGGCATTTTTCTTTGTAAATGAAAGCCAGTTGCCCAGTAGCTCAGATTGGGTCTTGATGAAGAACAAAGCTGAAAGGTCATAGAGGGCCTAATTATTTTACCTTTACTCAAGATGAGTAACAAATAAGGCCCAGATGCTCAAACTTATTTAGGTACCTAAAGCCCATTGGAATCAAAAGGATCTAGTCAGCTAAATTACTGTTGAGAAGCTGGATCTTAGATCCTAAAAAGTTCTGGCTTTCATGAAATATAAAACAATTCCACAGGGATTATTCTTAAAAGCCATAACAATCATCACTGTTGGTCTTCCTTCGACTTCCTGCAGTGTAGACAGCGCCAAAACTGAGAATTTTTTTTACCTCAGCTATGCAATTAACGAAGCTGAAGTTGCATATCTTAATTTGACTTTGTGCTGTAGTGTAGGCACCCCCTAACAGATTAATTAGGTCATGAGCTTTCATGGGTAAAACCCACTTCATCAGATGAGTTGGAATGGAAATTTGTTAGTTTCTAAGGTGCTACAGAACTCGTTGTTTTTACAGTTACAGACTAACATGGCTACCGCTCTGAGATGCTTCAGGAGAGTGAATAGTTCTGCGGAAGCTGGGAAACATAAAATGGTGTGGGATTCCTACCTTTAGGAAGTGACTTGTTCAAAGAAATATAAAGACATTGTGTTGTCCAGCTGTCATTGATGTCAAATCTCTTTGTAAAAGACCTCCTCTGCATGTGACTCACTGGAGCTCCATATAAACAGAATCCCAAACTGCAACCCCAAACCAACTGAACCTTTTGATCCTGAAACATTCAGGAAGGAAATCAACAACAGCAATATTGCATGCTGTTCCCACATCTGAATATCTTATGAGGACGTCTTGGTGTGGTTGGCAGATACGGTCATATAAGCACTTTGTAACTGACAAAGACATGTATGGGCTAAAGTCATGAAGAAAAAAAGTAGTTTATAGTACTGCTTCAGTCAACAACGTGCTGCTTACTTTTCTTTCTACGTCTCTGCTAACCCTGTTTGAAATTTCAGCTGAGTTCATTCATTGCCTTGTTACTACTTAGTGGACCCACAATTATAGTCTGAAAGGAAAACAAACAGGTATTTTAATGCGTAATCCTGCTTTCTTATAAATCAGATAGGTATTGAACAACTTGAGGCTAAATCTACACTGCAGTGCTATTTAGGGATACTGGAGATATCCTGAATCAGCTATTCCACATCTTTTGAGCACACCCATTATTTCTAAATATAACGGGCTTGCTATTCCTATGTCCCTGTAAACCTCATTCCACAAGTAGTAAGGGATGTTTTGGAATAGTGACTTATTTTGAAATAAGTGCTGTGTAGACAGTGCCAAATTTTGAAATAAGCTATTTTAAAAATGACTCGAAATAAGCTATGCAATTTGTGTAGCTCAAATCGAGTAGCTGATTTCGAGCTACAGGTGGAGTGTAGACATACCCTCAGTTACACAGTAAAACCTATTCATTTGTATTCCACAGATGATTAAGTGTCTTGCAGACATCTGCATTTAGAAAGCTCTTATCCCCTTGAGAGAGATTCTTGCCTTGCTATGCCAGACTCTGTGAAGAGGAAACTTGAGGTCTTACTTCATTCCAGCCTAACTTATTTGTATGAAATAAGAACATAAGTATGACTACACTGAGTCAGACCAAAGGTCCATCTATTTTAATAGAGACTTCATGTCTTCCAGCAGTGGCCAGTGTCAGATGCTTCAGAGGGAATGAACAGAATAGGGCAATTATTGAGTGATCCATCCCATCATCCTGTTCCAGCTTCTGGCACTGAGATATTTAGGAAGCCCACGGTTGTATCCCGGAACTTACTAGTTAATAGCCAGAACCTATCCTCCATTAATTTATCTTTTTTTGAAGCTAGTTGTATTTTTGGCCTTCACAACATCCCCTGGCAATAACTTGCACAAGTTGACTATGCATGTGTGAAGAAGTACTTCTTATGTTTGTTTTAAACCTGCTACCAATTAATTTCATTGGGTGACCCCTGCTTCTCATGTCATATGAAATGGTAAATGACACTTCCTCAATTATTTCCTCCACACCATTCATGATTTTATAGGCCTCTATCATATCCTCCCCACTTCAGTTGTCTCTTTCCAAGCTTTCCTGTCCTGGTCTTATTAATCTCTTCTCATGTAGTAGCTTCCCATGCCCCTAATCATTTTTGTGACCCTTCTCTGTACTTTTTCCAATTCTATATCTTTGAGATGGGGTGACCAGAACTGCATGCACTATTTAAGGTGTGGGAGTACCATAGGTTTATAGCGTAGCATTATGATATTTTCTGACTTATTATCTATACCTTTCCTAATGCTGCCTAACAAGTTGTTTGCTTTTTTTGACTGCTGCTGTTCACTGAGCAGATGTATCCATAGTGACTCCAATTTCTCTTTCTGGAGTGGTAACAGCTAATTTAGAGCCCATCATTTTGTAAGTATATTTAGGAATATAATTTCTGGTGTGCATTACTTTGCATTTATTAACACTGAATTTCATTTGCCATTTTCTTCCTGTTGACCCAATTTCATGACATCCCTTAGTAACTCATTGCAGTCAGATTTGGACTTAACTATCTTGAGTAATTGTTTGCAAATTTTGCCACCTGTGTTTACCCATTTTTTCCTGCTCATTTATGACTATGCTGAATATCACTAGTCCCCATACAGATCTTTGAGTGACCCTATAATTTACCCCTCTCCACTTTAAACACTGTTTATTCCTACCCTTTGTTTCCCATCTTTTAACCAGTTACTGAGCCATAACAGGACCTTCCCTCTTACACACTATATTTTTTCTTGCATCCTTTGATTTTAGAAAGTGGAACATGATGCCAGAAACAAAATAAGCCAAAGACAAAAAGTGTTTAGAAGTGTTCAGCATGCTCAAGAGGGCTAGATCAATGATGCTTTTCAATATGGACAAAAGCCCACTTCATGAACCAGAGTTCAAACAATGTGGCCAGATTTAAAAGCAAAGCTTCCCAATTCTTAAGTGTGTTTGAATATTACATACTGTAAGGCATAAATTTGTAGCAATAACCATTAGACCAACTGAATAGCTGTTGTTGGGATCAATGTTTATATTAAATGACTGTCCTTCCACAGCATCCTTAATTTGCATCAGGGTAATTAGCTTTTATTGCATAAAGGCTTAGGCTACGTCTAGACTACAATGAAAAGTTGGGAAAAGATACGCAAATTGCAAAATGCAATTTCCACTTTTCTTTTGAAAGAGGCTTTTCCAAAATTTGGCATGTCTTCACAGTACCAAATTTTTAAAAAACCCAATCTTCTCTTTTGAGCCATCCCTTCTTCCTCGTACAATGACGTTTACAGGGATGGCGAAAAAATGCGTCTGCATTCGAAAAAATTTTTCGGAAAAGCAGATACATTCTTTGGACATAGCATTGCTGCAGTCTAGATGTAGCCTTAATGGTAAAACAATAAGTCCCCACTACAAAAGGAGCTTATTTTAAGAAGATCTCCAAGCCTAAGGGTCACTACATATGAGAAGATGTATTAGTTTAAAAACTGTATAGGTTGTTTATTCAAAATCTATATGGCATTAAGAGTCCTGTAACGTATGTAAAAGATACTACTTTCGAGTCATATAGACATACTGGACTATGAATCCTGTGTCTATAGTGTGTTCTTATCTTCATGCTATCAATAGAAATCCATTTACTGTAAGTACTCCAAGATCTTTTGGTACCTTGATGTGAAAAACTGAGATTAAATTTAAAAAAATACCCAGCTTCTAGAATATTTGAAGTTTGCATTTTTGTGAGAGGTGAAGGGAGGCAAAAAAAGAAAACTTGGATATGTGGTGGATGGTTCTCTTTCTCAAATGTTTGTTTTTATGAAAATAAAATATTTCACAACGCATTAGAGATCACTAGATATGTCTGAGAGTGGAAGACATCTTTGAATAGGTTGCCAATAGTGGAAAAGGTCTGTTACAGTGGTTTCCACTAGATGGCGTATTGAGTCTACTTAAAAGGTATGTGAATTTTAGACTTGATAAATAAAAGGTAAATACTAATGTTGGGCCTTACTCACCCCGAGTAGGTTGTTGCTTCACAAATAGTCCCACTTCAGTCATGGGATCACTCACCATGAGTAAGGGAAGCAGAATCTGCTCTGAGGGTAGGCTCCTTGAAAAAGAATAGAATGTCTACATAGATAAACATATTTACTACAGGAGAGAGAGAAAACGAGATCAAGGCTTTGAATTCAAATTAAAAATAATCATATTAATTTTAAGTTTATAGATAACAATACATGATTGATCAAGTGAATAAGATAATCTGATTTATAGCTGTATTGCATCATAACAATAATATATGTTAGTGGTCAATTACACTTACGAAAAGTCTTTATTTCAGCTTGAATCATGTAAGGAAGCAATGCTACAAGGTATATTTCTATTAAGTCACATTGAAATGATTTCTACTCTGATCAAAAGTCTGAATTTAAGTGAATCTCAGAGTGATATCAATGGCTCTAGTCCTCCAGTCCTTCCCCAAAACTCCTGATTACTTTTTGTAGCAAGTACATTACAGTGCAATACTTTACAGTTGATTCCTTTATTAACTAGAGAGTGTTATGTATTACTTGTATTATAGTAGCTGCTACATTTCCTAACCCTATTGTGCTCAATCTTGTACAACTAAATGACACAAAGCTGCTAAAGAGCTTGTACTCAAAGTTAAAGTGATGAATTATTTAATAATCACTGCTATGAATGAATTACAAAGTTAAAGCATTATGTCTACATTTCTTGGCCCTGGTCCTGTTTTTAGACCCCTTCATATTATTTTATTTTTGTCCTTTATACATGGTTATGAAAGAAAAAAGAGAGAACTACTTTTCCTGGAATTAGAGTTAACATAATAGTTAGAAGAAATAGAAATCGCCTCACTTCTTGTTAGTTGTTAAACAGAGTTTTCCCTAATATCTTGGATTATATAAAATTAATCTTTGGTATGTAGATGTTAATGTGTAAACAGAACTATAATGCCAGACATGAAAAAAAAAAAAGTGATTGAACAAACAAAGAGTTTTGAGAGATAAGTAATCTACACAGTGTGCCCATGGTTTAAAAATAAAGATTGTTTGTTAGTGAAAGTTAAATCTGGACCTGAGAGCTGAAGTAAAACAAGTTTTCATTTGCAGCATATTACATAGACACCGAATACTCAACACATGCTAAAAATATTTAAAAGCTAAAAGCTCCTAAGGTTTCAGGTTTCCAGAGTGACCCACCAGAATCATCCACAACGGGATCCCCTGGCAGATTAATGGTAAACTCTTCTAAAAAGTGGTAATTTGGCTTGTTCTGAGGCAGAATCTAGGTTCAGTCTCTGGTAAATTATGCTCAGGTGTAAATGTCTGTGGAAGTGGCAATGGACTTGGCATGTTGGCCAGTGACTCATCATGTTGTTCTCATTTGCTCATAAATCTTCCTCCCCTCCCCCCATTTGTCTTCAGTCTCAAGAATTCAAGGTAACATCTTCTCTGGAGAGGCCCATTGGAAAGGACCGAACATAAGAATATGCCTCACCTTGAAATTTCCAGTCCTCTGGAAAATGTTCCCATTCTGCTTTGGAATGAGTACTAGATATTTCTAAATTTCCTGCTGAAAGATACTTAAAAAAAAATCATTTTGGGAAAAAAATGAATGGTTTTCATTTGTTTCCAAAATGAAATGAAACAGCTAGCTGCCCTGACTTAGGGAACTCCTTGCTGGAGCTCTTGAATTCAGAGAAGCCTGGTAGCTCTGTGCTGCGGAGCAGGTGCAATGCTCACAGGCAGAATCAAAAATGGGACTTCTGGAGCTTCGAGTGTGAGCGTCTACCACATGAGCTAAAAGTCCTTAGCTAAGGCTTTTGAGCAGACTCATTATTCTCTCTGTAAGTGGTCTCAGTGCCACTAGCTGGAACAGTACACCACACCCAGGGGCTGTATGGGTTCTACCAGTACTTGAGAAGTCCTGAGAGTTCTGTCTTGAGCCATAGGACTCAGGGCTATCAGGCTCCTAGCTGATCAGAAGGGAGCATAGAAGCCCTGTAAGTCCTGGCTCAAGCAGGGGGTTCCAGGTTTCCTGCTCCAAATAGGGGGCTGGTAACTGAGTCTCAGTTAGTTCTAGGGCTTTCCGGCTCATAATTCCATAGCAGGAAGTGTGGAAGCCCCAACATGGCCGAGCTGTCTGAGAACAAAGGACAATGAAAGCTTGGACACCCTGACAGCCCACCAGGAAACCAGGCAAGTTTCTGTCTGAACCCTGCCTGTGAGTCCATGAAGGTTTGCCTACCCTGAGCTATTCTCATAAAGCATTTCAGGCTCAGTGAATGGACCTTTTCCTACAAAGCTGGGTTTTGTCAGATAATTTCAAATCAGCTCTGCTCAGCCTCTCCTCCAGGCTTTCAGTCTCCCTAGTAGTCACTTTGCTGTGTTCACCTCAGACTTTGGGTCTGATTCTCCATTGTCCTGCAGCTTGCCTGGTGATTTGCATCGGTACTCCCTCTTTGTTGTGGTGCAAATGACTACATGCAGTGTGGGACCAAGAGAATTGTATCTTTCAGTAGATACTTCTAATAGCTGAAATTGGGAAGGCACAAAAGAGTTAAATAGCTGTAAGGACCTCACTGGACAATTCACCTCAAAATGGAGTCACAAATGCTTTCTCTAAGAAATGTCCTCTGGAAACTCTGCTTCCCCCCAAAAAACAAATCAAAATGATGCTTCTAAATCCATCAGCACTTTTTATCTCAGCAGTTTGTACTCTGCCTCTAATCACACACCTTTAAAGTCCTTATTACTATTATTATAGAGAGTGTTCCATCTCATGAGGGTACGTCTACACAGCAGCGTTATTTCAGAATAACTGACATTATTCTGAAATAACATAATCTGCGTCTACACTACAAGTAATTACTTCGACAATGTCAAAATAATGTTGAGCTGGACTTCTTACTCTGACTCCTGTAACCCTCATTTTATGAGGAGTAAGGGAAGTCGAAGGAAGAGTGCTCTTTCTTGGATTTCCTGCTGTGTAGACAGCACTAAAAGCCGAAATAAGCTATTTCGACTTAAGCTATGCAATTGACATAGCTCAGGTTGTGTAGCTTATTTTGGCTTTAGCCCCACTGTGTAGACATGTGCTCAGTGTTCAAATTGAAAGGTCTGAAAATGTTCACAAACAAAGACATGTTTTCTCTTTACTGCTCTCTTACAATGTGTGGCTTTAGAGATGTTACAGAAAAGTGACTTGTTTCTTTACATTTAAAATCTCAGGTTCTCTCTTCCATATCTATATTTGGGAGCTCCTAAACAAGGAAGGAAAGCTGCAACTCATATTTCACACTTATGTGACATTATTCAGTTCTCATGGATTTTGCCAGGTCCAGATATTTTGGATGTAATCCCCAGTGGAACGAAAAGTTTGGCTATGGTTTTATACATCACAATGGAACAGTAAAAGGTAAAGTTTAAAAAAAATCATCATTTACTTTTAAGTCATATGATTTTAGTCCTTAGGAGCAACAAAGAGGGTATAAATTAGAGCTATTTTAGAGGCAGAATCTGATGGCCACTCCAGGGGGTCGTCTGGCTCCCACAAACGTATCTTCTTTTGGCCAGGACATTCTTAAAAATGGTAATAAAATAATAATTATGAGCAGTATTATATCTTCTCTGTATTGCAGTTATGCCTGGGAGAGCCCTATTCCTGGACAAGGAACCCATCAAACACCACTCTCTTGCGTCCTTCACCCCAAGCCCAAGCATGTAAGTGGGACCAACTTCAGCGGAGGGTTTTAATAGCTGTGAGAAGTAAGGTGCGGAGTACTTACAGAGATAGATACCAAAGTATTCATGCAGACAGAAAGCAGGTGGATTGTGTGTACTTGGGTTGGAGAGAATTTAGAAATTATTGAGGCAGTATTATGGCTTTTTCTTGTTTGGGTAAAGGAGGTAGGCTATGAATTTCTGCATAAAGATGGGCAGCCTGGTATGTAGGTGGACAGAACTCATTTGAATCAGTCCAAGATTTATAGATTCAAGTTTGCTTTGGTAGTTAAATGAATTTTCTGGACATGTTTGAGGGAGACAGGGATTGCTTTTGTCTCTTTTTGCAGACTTGATTTGCCTATTTGAAACTGCATGTGTCAGTACTAGCATGTGGAAATAGACTGTTTTTCCAGTGTAGGATGAAAGAATTGCCTAACACATATACATGTGTTATGCCCTGTCATTTTTACCGCTTTAAAAGAATTGGACAGCTTGTACTATTAATGCCAGGTCATTCTTGAAGAATGGGTTTGGAAACATAATGTGTTATCTATGCCAGGATGAGAAGAATCAACATTCAACTTGAAAAAAAATTAGTGATGAAACAAGTAATTAAAAACATCTTGTTGTAAGACAAAGATAATAAAGCCCAACTGCATGTAACAAGATTCTGTGTGTACTAGTACCCTTGGCTATAACAAGATAGACATGGAGACTTTGATGTAAGTGAACAGTGATTGCTTTGGCCACCACAATTGCTTTGGTTTAGTTAAAAAAATAATATGTGGGTTTCCTGAAAGGTCCTTCACCCCATGTGATGTTAAACTGTCTTGACTTGCATACCATAAACTATATTTTCATCTTTCATATACATACATTTAATAATATATTTGTAATGTCCTTATACATTACTTGTCATTTCAAGGACTGAAATATATTACATCACCCCATACTTTTTCATGAGCAATACATAAAACATTTTGAAAATGCAATGCATGTGAGGCATTAGACAATGTATCACCGAAGAGAACTATATGAGATCAGCTGAGATTTTTTCCCCCATGGTTTTCCCCTTCACTTCCTGTCCTAAACCATTTTGTTGTGCTGAATGTTAAAGAACAGTCATGTTCTACCCAGAAATGGTGTCTGCATTTTCGTAGTGGGCCAAAAGTTTGTAAAAGGCACTAAAAATTGAAAGATTGTATTATTATTTAATAAAAGTCTCCTGTTTTTAAATGTGGGACAATAGGATCCTTGTATGTGAATGCTCAAGTTAAATAACTATTATATTGTTTTTTACTAGTATGAATTTTTAATAGCTTTAGTCTTAATGTTGAATTTATATTTATCATTTTATATACGCTGTGCATGTGGTTTATTTCAATTAATTTCTTTACTTACAATAGAGAAAAATCATATCATTACTTACAGGGCAAGATTTTCCAGAACAACTAGTGTTTGGGGATTCTTCAGCTTCTGAAATGCATGATTTTTAGTGGCAGATTCTTAGCAGTCTCTTCCAATGAGGTCCCTGTAAATTGTGGCACATTGGGCATCCATAAATGAAGGCACTCAGAATTACTAGTCACTTTTGTAAAGCTTTGTGGTGCATTTACATTTATATTATTGGGGAAAATAGATCCTCTCATATACTCATTTGCATGTCATTACCCAAAATGTTTTTCCTACTTAAAGCTTCAATTTAGATCTTTAAATCATCTCAGGAATGGACTCATACTATGATCTGACTACTGGGTTTTCAGAAATTACAATTTTTTTCATATTCTTCTCAGATTTACTATCTGCTTATCCTGCATGAATGAAGTGGTGACAGAGTCAGCAAAACTGGTGGAAAGGATCCTCAAGTCAAGGCTGTTCTGCTTCCAACCAAGCAAAGCATAGGAGTTGAGAGCTCCTTGTCTTCCACCAGCCCAGAGGAAACTTTTTCTTAAACTTCTAGCTTATATCATTTCTTCTCCTACTCTCGCTGTCTTCAGTTCTGACACTTCTGATTCTCTACTATCCTCACCGTTCAGGATGCCCTGTGAGGAGTTGTCTAGCTATTACACAAAATGTCTGATAGAAGAGAGCAGGAGAGAACCTGATTTTGTATGAAATGCAATGCCACCTCTTCAGGGAGTATCAAAAAGGACAATGTCTATTCTGTCCTTCAAGACAAACTATTCAGCAAGGGAACTGGTTCTTTGTGAGAAATGTTAGCATCTGGTTCTCAGGATGGGTATTTTCTTTCTATTCCCATGACACTATGTCTGTAAGGGTAATCACTGTGCTGAGTCTAGAATTAGATATGCAGACTGCTAGACAAGATCACGAGTTCAATAGGTTGTCAAGTGGTTTCTTTCTGAAAGTAAAATATACCTTGGCTTCCCTCTCAGGTCAGCTTTATGGAAATTCAAATAAAACTACAAAAGGGAAAAAAACAGTTCATGAATGTAGGGATTTGAAACATTAATGATTTCAAAATAAGGATCAATTCTTGTTTCAGGTACCAAACATTGATGTGACTGTTCATACAGAGGTCAAGGAAACAATGATCTGAACCAAGGATGATCTTTGATTTAAGCAAGAAGTCATAAAAAGGGAATCCTTTCTTAGGTGGAATTATCAAGCTATGGCCGGTTCTCTTCATATCTCATCCACCTCAGTTAATTTGTCAAGAATTATTCTTGCAAATTGCAAGGAACTAAAAAGCAGCTTCTTTTTCTCAGAGGGAGAAGGTCACTAGTGCTTCTGAATGAGATTTCCATCACTTCTCTCTTTATTGCTGAGGTCTCCTGGAATAACATTCACATTTTGTTTGGCTCTATGGCAACTACAGAGGTTCCCAGAAGGTACCCTTGGTTGACCACATGGAAAGCTGATTCCCAGGCAAAACAATCAGCAGCTACAACTCTGTTTCAGATGGGCAGTGTTTTTGGCAATTCTGACATCAGCAGAGTCACCCAGAACTCAAGGAACACACACAAGCCACCACCCCCCCCCCCCTTTGCTTTCATGCAAACCCCAAAGGAATGAACGGAGATCTTCATATCATGAAGCACAGAATGGCTTTGCATGCTGGCCATCTGAAAATCAAACATACTGCACAATTAAGGGAGATTTAGATCCAAAGGCTGCATAAATAGTGCATGCAATGAAGGAGAAGAACCAAGGTTGCAAGGGGAAGCTTAAATCTGGCCTTTCCTACATTTTGAGTGTTTGATTTTGCAATCTTAATAACATCATTTTAATACAGATTTCTTAAAGGATATCTGGTTCCTTAAAGGACACATTTTGGATCCATTTGTGGCATTAACCACAGAAAAATTGTGAAAGAATGATGAAAGCTTTCCTCTCTCTTGTAGGACCCATTTGCACATCATACTCATGTTGGTGACAATATAAATGAACAGTTTCATTAAATTCAGTGGAACTGCTCACATGCAAAATAATACTCTGATGTGAGAAAGGGTTGAGTATTTGGGTCTTTAACCCACATATCCATGTTGTAGGTATCTGTTTTATCAAACTGAGTTTGTATCCAGTGGCTTCCTTTTGGAATCTTTAAAATTTGTTGAATACTTATTTTTAATTTGTGACTTATTGCCTTGTTTTAATACAGCATTCTCTCTCCTGTTAATTTTGTGGGTTTGCACAGATAATGCACTCTCAACATACACCTCAGCATATTCTACAGCACAACTGTGCATGAAGACACAAACCCCATGGAGTTTGCAGTCTAATTCTGGTACACAGCTCATTGGTGTTAGTCTAATGGTCACATGCAATGGTCTTTAATACACACTCGAGAATATATAGCAGAAGTTTGAAGGTATAAATCATCATTTATCCAAATTACCTCATTTTTGGAATCAAGTCAAGTCAAACTTCTATTTCTCTTTTTTATTTTAATTCAGTGGTTTGAATAATATTGTTGTCTTACTACATATTAGTGGAGCTAATACTATTATCTGATTTACATTTGTTTTTTCTTCCCACTGTTGAATGAACAATAAAGTGTTTTTTTACAGATTAGCAGCCGTTGTAAAGTGTTCTGTCTTTCTCTTCCTTTCAAACTAAAGAGTGAGAAGCAAATTATATTGGTTGCTCTGGCATTTTTGGAGTAGCTGAGACATTCACAGTGCAAACCACTGTTATTGGTACTGTTATAATTCCTTTGCAGTTAAGTCATTACTAGCAATCAGAGCAGGCCTGTAGTACAATACCTTATTTGGGAATGTCATGTGAGATGCCCAGAGCAATATGAAAAAAATAAAGGCCAACTTGTCTGGCTGTGGAGGGATTTATAACAAGGCCACTGGCAGAGACCTATTGGGAAGTATTACAAGCTCCTGCTCAGTTGACTGTATAAACACCAAAGCCAGCAGGTGCCTTACATTTGTACACTATCTGTTTCCTTCAGGTGTGGTATTAAAAATCCTGTTGTCACAGCATGTTTATAGAAACTTGAATTATAATGTCATCTTTCTGCAGATGGTGGAGCTAAAGATTTTCGGCAGATGAACACAAAAATCATATAAAACCACTTCACACTTGACTTTTGCTTTTTTTTTTTTTTTAATAGAAATACAGATTGTACCTCCCTTAACCAAGACTCCCTGGTTTGGAAACATCTGTGGTCTGGCAGGGACCACAGATATTCCTGGACCACAGAACCCAGGAAAAGGCAACACGTTAGGGGGCACCGGCAACCCAGAGAGTGGGGGGAGGTAAGGGAACTGTTGGCACAGTGGGGAGTTCTGGACCCAGCAATGGCCAGAAAGCTCTATCCCCAGCCAAGGAGCTCTGTCCCCAGCTCTCTGCCCCAGCCCTGGTTGTGCCGCTCCAGTGCCTGTCACAGAGCCCCCTGTCTGTGCAACTCCAGCTCTGGCTGTACAGCTCCAGTCTTGGCCACAGGGCCAGGCAGCCACAGAGCTCTACCCCAGCTGCGGAGCTTGGCTGTAGCACTCTGCTCTGGCAGCACCTACAGAGCCCCGGGGGGCAGGAGCAGCAGCGGGGGCACCTAATCTGGTGCCAGACCAGCAGGGGAGGGCCCTTCCCTGGTATGGCAAAT
Source organism: Pelodiscus sinensis (assembly GCF_052426305.1). Lineage (NCBI taxonomy): Eukaryota > Metazoa > Chordata > Testudines > Trionychidae > Pelodiscus > Pelodiscus sinensis. Next base: position 169,124,982 of record NC_143052.1, on the reverse strand, counting down.
ACCCTCCTTTGGAACTAGTCCGGTCTCGAGGGTGCCGGACCAGCTAGGTCCAGCCTCTATATTTCTTAAAGAACACACCTGCTTCAAATAATATTTTTTTCAGAGGAAAATGGCCCTTGATTACATCTTATACAGAAATATCTAATAATCAGGAGGTAAAGATTAAGTTTGAAGGTGTTTGTTTTTAAACAGTTGAATTCCACTAGGACATCCCAGCTTCAAGTTCCTCACCCAAATTTGAGAATTTTTTATCCAAATCTTAATTTGTGACTCAATCGCATCACTGTTTTTTATAAAAACAGTTTCACATGAACGGCCATTTAAGTTACATGAACATTTGAGTGTACTTTCTATTTACAAGGTGGTCAAAATAATCATACCGGGGGTAAGCAAACTTTGACATCAGTGGATGAAATGTTGCTTGCACAGGGAACAGTTATAATTAAGTTATCAGGAATTCACCATAAGCTGTTATTACTATATGCCAAAAGCTATGTAGATGTGTTTGAGACAGCTGAACACTCAGGTCAGGAAATGGCAAAATTAACTTTTGGTTCCATATGAATTACTGGTACAGTCTTAAATTACATTATCATGTAATTTCCAAACAGTAGAGAAATGTTTATTGATTAATTATTTTATGATTCTGTGTGGTGATTATGTGTGGGGGTATAATATTACTGAATAAGTATAAGGCCTCATCTTTCTTTCTTCCTGCATTCTGCTGTTATGGGCCTTGTAAGAACACTAAAGGAGAAGGAGGAGAAGAAGAGAAGAAAGCTCCCAAAGCCAAGCTCAAAATAAAGGAAAAAGAAGCTAGTACCCTATCCAGTCAGTAGGGTGCCAGCTTGGAATGCAGGCAACTTGGATTCACTTCCTTGCTCTGCCACAGACTTCCTGGGTGATCCTCGGCAAGTTACTCAATTTCTCTATGACTGTCGCACATCTGTGAAATGGGAATAATAGCACTTCCATATCTCATGGCATGGGGGGGCAGAGTGTGAGGATAAATATATTAAAGTGTGTGAGACACTCAGCTAATCTGTTGATGGAGGAGCACTAGATAAGAGGAAAGTCCAATACAGTCCTGATATTTTCATTATAATAGTGGCAATTCTTTTAAAAAAGCCTTATCCTTAAGGAAGAATGTGTAGAACAGTACATTAATATTGAACCATTCATATTTTTGCTAAAATATTATATTAAAATAGTTTGATTTTTATCTTTATGCATGTTCTATTTGGAAGATCCACAAGAGTTACAGAGCTTAATACATTTGTGGTCTGCACAATTATTCTGGTACACTGCATTTGAGTATAGGTAGGGCCTAATTTTCCGAGAGTGTGTTAGCAATTCCAAGGGAAGTCAGTGGGTAGTAGAGAAGCTCAGTACCTTTAAAAAACAGGTCCTTAAATAGGCTCATAGGTACTGAACATATCTATAGTGATCTCAGTTTTAAATCTAAACTATCAAAATACTGCAAATGGCACAGCTGCATAGTAGCTGCAAAGAGACCCTGTGACTGTAAAATAACACTGTGACTGTATATGGCTTAACCAAAAAGATGTAAGATGTTGCTCATGATAATGTTTGTGGAAAGAGATGCTAGAGTTGGGGATGGGATCAAAAGAGGGACACTAAATTATTACCCAGAAGCTTTGCAGGCCTCCACTCCCTATTTGCTGGTGTCATAATAGAACTGTATACTCCTAGCCTTCTCCACTGTCATATATCCTGTGTGTTGGACCAGTCCAGGTATTAGTGATGTGACCTACATGTAGGAGCTTCAGTCAGCTCTGACCTTCAATGCCTGTCAATGTCACAGCTAGGGTGAATAATAAGGAAGGGAAGAGGATATAGAGGGGGAGAATTTGCTGTGGAAGAATGGTGGCTCCGGCAGTGGGAAGATCTGACTTGGTAGGTTTGGAAGGAATTGGGTCTTGGAGTCCTGAGATCTGAAGCATGTCTAGAAGAGGGAGGGGAAGTAGCAGAGCTTTCTAGAGGGGAAAGGAAACTCAAGCTCTTGACAGTTGCTCAGTTCAGTAAGTTGGAACGCTGCCCATGTCTCCTTGAGATAAGGCTTGAGACCAGCTATTCATGGTTGTTTCTTCAGAGCTCCTGTGAGTTCACAACTGTTTGCAGCCAGTGAAGGGAAATGAATCCCACCACCACCTTGTGTCTCTGGAAAAGAGGGTCTAAGAACAAACAGGAAAGATTTTTGTCTCAAATGGACCCCAGTGAGTGCCCTGCATAGAATCTCATCTTTCTGTTGATGGGCTGGATTATTATTAGGCTTCAAGAGGGATTTTCACCTGTAGTCCAGATACCTTCAATTACCACCACTTCGTGTTCTGCCTGAAACACAGAATCCAATAGTGAAATAACTGAAGCAAATGGAGTATATCTATTTGAGAAATGGCCTACCATTTTCTTGTGCGGAAGGCATTGATGGTATCTGATAAATTAAGACTGCCACTGCTTTGCTCTTCTCTGAGTCTTTTGACTTTTCCCCTTGTACAGTCAAAATTGTGGCTGTAGCCTGGAGACTTTGAAATCTAATGATAGAGGTAAGAATATAAGTGCTTATGCTAAATCCAATGAAGAGTTTTAGAAATGCATAGTATCTATTCTGTGCTTATTGTAGGAGTCATTACCAATTAGCGGTTAACGGGAATCCAAAAGCAATCAGGTCCCATAATACTCAGTGGTGAGGAAATTGTTGTGAACTGGAAGCTCTTCACAGTGCTTTTGGAGTTAGTCCTGTAAAAATCACACAAACATTATTGTGTTTTGTTGTGTTGAACTGCACCTATAACCTGTACAATTTCATTAGCTATTATTAATACTATGGTGAAAACATGAGACTGATTTTTATGGCTAAGAGAGGGCAGATGGTGTATCAATTTCTCCATAGAGGTCTGGAGAGGTTCATCATTCTGGCTTATGTAGGTCTTAGTATTGAATAACTGAGTATCTCCTGAGAAAAAAATGGCTAACCATGCCAAACTGTATAAAGTATTATTGCTATGTCGGAAAATCCTAATTAGGTGTTAGAGTAAGACCACCAGTCTAATTACACTTGCAAGATAAAACATTTAAACTCTGTCTTTAGGCTAGAGATGGCCAAACTGTTTGTCATGAACAACTCATTCACAAAAGTTATCCTTTTTCCCAATTCATAAACTATTAGGAAACAGATTATAACTTCTAAAGATATGTTCACAATTGTTCCCTGAATCATGTTTGTGAACATTTATGAGGTGTGGACTGTCTGTAAACTGTTCATAGTGAGTATTCAGTCAAGAGCAGTTAATTCATAAATCAATAGTTCAGTCAATAAAAATACATTTCCAAACCAAAACAAAACCAGACAAAAATCTGCATGCGATTTTTAATCCTGGGAGAGGAAAAGGAGAAAGATGATACCCGTGTTGCATTATACACTATTAGAGGGCCCTCATAGAGAGCCTTAAGAACCTGAGTAGAAGAGATCTTTTTTAAAAATTCAACCATCAAGCTTTATGATTGGTTGCCTAAGGGTACGTCTAGACTACCGCGTTTTGTCGACGGAAGTTTTGTCGACAGATACTGTCGACAAAACTTCCGTCGACAATTTGCGTCCAGACACATGGAGTTCTGTCGACAAAGCAAGCCGCTTTGTCGACAGAACTCCGTAGTCTGGACGCAGTGTTACAGGCAATAACACCTTCTGTCGACAGAGTTCTGTCGACAGAAAGTGTTATGCCTCGTAAAACGAGGTATACCAGCGTCGACAAAACCGCGGAGTTCTGTCGACGTTATGTCGACAGAACTCCGCGGTAGTGTAGACGCTGGTATTGTTTTGTCGACAAAAGTCCACTTTTGTCGACAAAACTAGGTAGTCTAGACACACCCTAAGTCACATGGTGTTTCCATTTCTTGTGTGAAAGGCTGAACCTTTTTAAGCTTGCTAGATGTTTTGTTTAAAAACCCACTGTTAGAAATTTGATTCTCATGAACATGTGTACAGTTGTTATTTGAGTTTTATGAACATTCTGAAATAGTGTCTACCCATCTCACTCATTCTAGACCCCAGCAAGTTCCACTTACATGCAAAGGTTCCCACTTTTGCAGAGCAACTTCTATGGATACGGGAGGGAGAGAGAGATGAAATGGTGTCATACAGGTCAAACTCTTATCTTACACATTCCTAATGAGGGATCGACTAGGTCTTTGTGCTGCCTGCTTGCCAAGGTGAAGAGGATGTTCTGGGTCAGTTTGTATTTTATTGGATCATGTTTCCATGCAGATCATAGCTGAAATATTTTTGTAGCATCAAAAATGTTGGAAGGAAATATTCTGACTATCTTACAAAGAGAATTCACAACACTCAATAAATCAATTTTCTTGTGAAGATAGTATGACAGAAAGAAAGAGAATTCCAAGGGAATAGGCCAGGCTCTAATGAAATTATTTCAATTATCTATATGGCTGTTGCCACTAATATTAAATCTGTTCTAACTAAGTACTAGCTGACAGTCAACACTGCACAATGGGAACAATTGTGGAAAATTCTTTTGCTAGTTACTTTTCCCCACCTGAAATCGGTATTCTCCATAGATTAATTAGCAATTATAATTAAGCACATTGTGATCAACATGACCTTTGCAATGCTAAAGACATGACATTGGAAATTGATATGGATTTTTAAAAAACAGTGTATAGAAATTTCCCTATGAAATTATTGTATAGAACAGTGAGAGTCTCCTGAGAACATGATACACGTAGTAAACAATAACTGTTAAGAACTTGTTTTATAATTATACCCTGTTTTAACCTTCTGCCTGCTATATTTAGTATCGTACTTACAGGGAGTAATATGCATTACACTTTTTAATTAAGATGAGAGTTTTTAATAACTTCAATTTGATGACTGCTTACACTAAAAGATTAGGGTCAAATACATTAAAATCTGCAGGAGGGGAAGTGCTTCAGAAGATTTGTGCAGATAGCCTCCTAGAAGAAACTGATATCTTTCCTGAGAGAGTAGTGTTAGCTCCACTGTGTAGTATCCTGGGAACTTGGGCTATCATGAATTTAGATCCCTACAATTTGGCAGGAAATCCTGATTTCATGCCCTCAACAGGGCAGTCAACTTGGCCTCCAGGAGAGAAATTGTGCATCTCTTATCCCTCCAGTGAGCTTGGAGTTGATACCACAGATGAGATGTTAATACCACAAGAGGCAACATTAACTTGGGAACATCCACCTCAAATAGTGAGGATTCTCAAGGGGACCACCCTGTGAATCTTCAGGTCCTTGAACTTCCTGAAGATTAAGATTGTTCAAACCTTCAAACACAAGGTGATAATGTTGAAGGACTTCTGCAGGGTTGGGTATCAGAGAAGTATGTGATGTAAATTTTTCTTCCCTTGTTTCTGAGCTGTCGAGTTAAAATAATTCCATGTGCTTTTGCATCCACCAGCACAGAGCAAAGCATTTGGGTCTTTATTTCCTCAGGGGAGCTGATTATGACTTTCACTTTTCTGAGAGTACACGCTGAGCATACGAATAGCCTCCTAGTGTTCCCCAAAGCCACGTGCTTGGGGAGGGGGCGTGATATGGGGGAAGAGGGTGGGAAATGACAGAAAGGGGCATGGTTTGGGGGCCAGTAACGGACTGCATTTCCAGGATGGATTGCACAATTGCTCGGGCCAGGACTGGCCTGTAGGCTGGGAGTTTAAAACCCCTGGGCTACGTCTACATTGGCATGATCTTGTGCAAATACTCTTTAACGCAAGAGTTCTTGCGTTGAAGTATTTGCGCAAGAGAGTGTCTACACTGGCATGTGCCTTTGTGCAAGAGATGTGTTTTTGCGCAAGAGCATCCGTGCCAGTGTAGACGCTCTCTTGTGCAAGAAACCTCCGATGGCTTTCTTGCACAAGAAATTCATGTTGCCTGTCTACACTGGCCTCTTGTGCAAGAACAGTTGCGCAAGAGGATTTATTCCTGAGCAGGAACATCATAGTTCTTGCGCAAGAAGCACTGATTTCACACATTTAACGTCAGTGTTCTTGCGCAAGAACTCCCTGACAGTGTAGACAGGCAGCATGTTTTTGCGCAAAAGCAGTTGCTTTTGCACAAAATCATGCCAATGTAGACACAGCCCCGGTATAAGGTAACGTTAACTTAGGTCAGTGATATTTGCCCCAGAGTGACATTTATATTGGTGTTCTCCCTGATAAACTGCATTTTGAGCACTCTTCCAAAAATCTCGGTGTTGCACCCTGTTCATCTGTAGTGACTCTTGCAGGGCCATCAGAAGCATTTGAACCCAGTGCTATTTACAACTAACAGCAAGCTCACCTGTCATTTGAGGAAAAGGATCTCTTAGCTGATAGAAATAGTAGGCTGTTACCTTTGTAGACCATCTCCAAAAGGGCAACACATAACATTCTTTACAACTGTTTAAAATACAGCCTATTTATCTTTATTGCCATTAATTTTCTTATGTTTTGTTTTCCTTTCACTTTCCAAAGGCAAGAGAATGTTTAGCTGCATCATCTAAAGTTCCTGGGTGCATTTGGCCTCCACCCATATTGAAATGAATATAAGTCTTGCCATTAACTGTCATTCTTTAGAAATTGATATTATAAGTTTTGCAAAGAGAACTCTTCTTTCACATTTTCTTCCATTGGTTAAATACATTTCATGTAGTTACAATAAATGAGTCAGTGTGTATTAAAACAGAGGAAGGGGATGTAGAAAAGAGGCTAATGTGGACAGATTCATTTCTTAAAGACACTTGAATGGCAGTCTAATGAGGTTTCCAGTTCAGAAGAGCTGGCTGCTGGTGCAGCTGAGAGTCATTATGAAAAATGTATATAGAATATGGTGTTTGATGCTTACCTAATACTCAAAGTGCTTACAAGAGTTTTGTTTTATTCTGTGTCTGTTTCCAGCTGCTGGGCCTAAATACAAGAACTTCATAACAATCTGCACGGACTCTCTGTCAATGATGCTTAGCCCTTTAAGTCATAGTCCCAAGTACCCCAGAGACAGAGAGTAATGGGAGCTTGTTTAAGAAAAAAGAAACTTAATTATCTGCATACATACCTTAACAAACAGTTCAAGTAATTGCTCGTAAATGTATGTGTGTCTATTTAGAACACCCATTTAATGCTTTGAGTGTTGCTTCAATAATTATATAACAAATTATACACAAAATACAATTAAATGAATTTTATTGAGGTTTCAATGTCAAATACTTGGAAGTTAGGAAATACCAAACACCTCAATTCTGTTTCACGATATCCCTGTCCTGTGGATTGAATAATGCAAGGGTCTGGTAGAAAAGTATATGATAATGTGATTAAAGACTATATCATAATGCATACACACATGTGGACAAAGTTAACATGGTCAAGCAACATTAAAAACCTTAATTCTGGGATTTCTTCTGAGTGTTTGACTTTCAGATCTTGTTCTTTTAACATAGTTTTGTTGGGGGAGGGGTGCAAATTTTAAATTTTTTGTAGAAGAAAACTAGAAATAATAGGAATTCCATCAAATGAAATCCTACTGACTATTCCTTTATGGTCACCATTAGGGTTTGGATCTTTAGATAAACAGTTCACTTATCTCCCAATGGAACTGAGTAACTGATAACAGTAGAAGGTAGTTAGCCTGTAAATAAACCTGCCATCACAAGGCAATAAGTATCAAAACTATTTGCTTGATAACAAAGAAATATTGAAACTCAGAAAGCCACAGTTCAAGTCCACGTTCTATAGGGGCATGTCTACACTACAGGCAGTATATAGGGTTACGTACAAGATAGGAACTGTAGGTTTGTTCTTAAGTTGAATCTGTATGTAAGTCGGAACTGGCGTCCAGATTCAGCCGCTGCTGAAACTGATCAGTTTCAACAGCGGCTGAATCTGGACGCCAGTTCTGACTTACATACAGATTCAACTTAAGAACCCCAGGCATCCCCAAGTCAGCTGCTGCTGAAACTGATCAGCGGCTGACTCCAGGTACTGGGTTGGTTCAGTACCGCTGCCGCTCCTCGGGAGCAAAGCAGAGCAAAGCCGCGGAGCACGCGGGCAGTGGACAGCACAGACGCATCTGGGCTGTCCGCTGCCCGCATGTTCCGCCGCTTTGCTTTCTCTCCCTGGTCTGCTGGAGACCAGGGAGAGGGAGGGCCCCGTTCGTAACTGCGGATCCGACATAAGTCGGATCCGCGTAACTCGGGGACTGCCTGTATGTGGAAGACAAATGCTTCCAGGATCAATCTTCTGGGGTTTGCAGACCAGGGGGATGGGGAGCAAAGCAGACCAGGGGGACGGGGAGCAAAGCAGAGCAAAGCCGCGGAGCACGCGGGCAGTGGACAGCCCAGACACGTCTGGGCTGTCCGCTGCCCGCGTGTTCCGCTGCTTTGCTTCCTCTCCCTGGTCTTCTGGAGACCAGGGAGAGGGAGGGCCCCGTTCGTAACTGCGGATCCGACATAAGTCGGATCCGCGTAACTAGGGGACTGCCTTTATGTGGAAGACAAATGCTTCCAGGGTCAATCTTCTGGGGTTTGATGTAGTGAGTTTAGTATACACCAACTAAATTGAACTCAGAGGGTGCCCCCATTGGCTCCAGTACTCCTACTCCTCATGAGGAGTAAGGGAAGCTATGGGAGCATTTGCTCTGGTTGACCTCTCGCTGCGTGGACAGCGTGGAAACATAATTTATATAGCTAGAGTTGCATTTATTACTTTGACCTCCCAATGTAGTGTAGACCATGCCTACAGGAATGAGTTTATGTGCTTGTATACCTTTCTGTCTCCTACCCAATCCTTAACCCCCAGCTTCTGCCCTGTTTTCTCCACAGTCTTCTCTAATTTTTCCCTCTCTGTCTGCTCCTATCAACACATTCTATTCCCCTTCCACTCCATTTCTCACCCCCACCCCTCTGTATGCCAAGTAAGCTGTTTCCTTCTCCTCCTTCTATGTGCCCAGATACTCCCTCTTCAATCAGGTCCCATTCTTCCTCCTTGCCCCTTTCTAAAAAAAACAAAAACAAAAAAACCCAACCTACCCTGCCCCTACCTCAAGCTCTTATCCTCTGTGCAATCCACTCAAACAGCCTCTGTTTTCTAATTGCTGCTTGCACACCAGCAGGGCTGGCATTCACAGAACTGCAGGAAGTTTCTCTGCTCTCAATTCTGAGGCTTAGCACCACAGTGGTGTCTGGCTGCCAGAAGACTCCATTGCAGGGACAGTCATTCTCAAACCTCAAAACCCCAAGTTGAAGTGTGTTCCTACATGGTCCACTCAGCACAACACACTCAGGTCTTATAGAAAATTCAGAGAATTTAGCTGCTCTATCAAACATGTTGGAACTCTGATTTTCCAGAGGCTTATCAACCTGACCAAATATGATGGAATTTTCATGCGGATGAGAAAAGGTACATCCCAGATGAGAAAAGGCACAACCCACCTGGCAAACATAGAGGTATTACTTACTGGTTTTCTGTGAAAAGACTGGAAGAATTATTTTAACATGGGGGGTGGAGGGGGGGAGAGAATAACATTTTCCCTCACATTGTTCTCAGAAAGAATTTGAACCATTTTAGCTGAAATTTCAGTAATATCAACATGGAAAAAAGGGGAGATGCCCAATATGGAAAATATCAATGACAACAGTTGAAGTCTGGCAAAGTTATAAGCATCTGAAAACAAGATTTTATAATGGAAAGTGTTAAGCAAGCTGTACTGCCTATAACACATGAAATATGCATTGAATGAATGGTCATGTTTCTTGTCTGGGTTAAACATCTTGACAGATATGTTTTAGTCAGTTCAACCTTCACTTTTGTATCACTATTTCCAGGTCTCTTCAGGTAATGTTATCAATTAAAAAAATATTAGTAATCCTTTGTTTCTTCCTCAATATAATTTCTCCCTAGCAACGTATCCACTGTCTGATAACATCATACCTTCGTCTGTTATTATCACACCATGCATTTCTATATTCTTATGTTGCGTAGTGTTTTGTGTTGTAATTGCTAAGCGATTCTACTGATGGGTTGGCTCATCTGTAAATACTGACTCATATAGGAAATTACATACACATTCGGCTGGACTTGTAGGGCTTGATTTTGCCTTTAATTTTGAGCCTTGTATAGTCATCACTATCATCACACCAGAATGGTACATTTTACAGTCTCCTCACTCACCCAGTACTAATGTGCAAGGTGATGGAGGAGCCAATATGTAACACACATTTATTGTGTTTGTAAGAAAAGTAGCACCACAGCTGAAAGTATGGGTGGTGTCACGGTATTGACTTTTTGACATCTGAAGATCTACACACACACACCAACATGCAGATCAGACATCCAACAGCAGATTCAGCCTCATGACTTAGGTCCTGTCAGTTCTAGATTAGCTACCCCAGTACAAATCTCTAGTGTGGAATCTGCTGCGCTGATGTAAGATTAATCTTGGTGCTTAGGCGCTTTCTCTCATCATTCTTGCTTCCTGCTCCTTTAGCTGGCTAATGTTCTATTTTCTCTCACTCGTGCAGTCCAACACAGCCTCTCACTTGAGCAACAGAAGGGTTTTTAAATGTCTATAGCATTATTTCTGTTTCCATTTTGAAATTAAATGCTAATTCAAACGTTTAATATAAAATACATTTAATATTAAATAAATCTGCACAAAATATTTACCTTTGCTTGAAAAAAACCTCAGAAAAGTCTTGTGTTTTCAGATGTTTGACAAATGTAAAAATTTTCTGTAGCAAGCAGACACTTTCCATTAATTTTTTTTCTTTAGTTGAAACATTACTTTGATATTGAAAAGAGGTTTGACAAAATATTCAGCCAAACCTAAAAACATGTATAGTAAAGCAGACACTAAGCAAGTTTATTATTATAAGGTATTACAAGATTCAGAAATTCTCTTCCAACATAACATCTCTGAACGCATTTTTAGTAAGATGATATCTTTCTGATTTGTATCTCATGCCCAGCTACTGTACATCATATTTTACATAGATTAGGTTGACCAGATCTCCATATACCACTACCCTTGATCAATGCAGAGGGGAATGTCAGTTATGCAGGGCATTCACAAATGTATGTGAAGACACTAGCTAACTTCTACAAAGGGCCTATTTTTTAAACTGTCAAAGAAACACTTGTGGCATTGCGGAAACCAGAGAAAAGCTGTCAATTCCTTTATTAAATTGACATTCCGCACATGCTACTTTCAGATGAGGGTCCATAATAAAGTTGGTCTCCTTTCTGCCTTCCATTCATGTGGGTACTTAATGTTTTCTCTCTTATCTCTCTCTCAAACAGACACCAGCTGATAAAGTGTTGGACATGCAAGCCCTACAAGAGGTCACCATTCTGGTGCATTGGCAATTGTTTGAAACACCTGAAGAACAAAAACAAAAAGGTCCCAAGGCACCCTTGATTCACAAGGCTGCTACAATGAAGTGTACAGGGATGGTGACATCTCTCAGGGTATTGTCAATCAAGAAATGCTGAACAAAAGCCAGACAACAGAGACCATTGTAATCCCATCTGAGAAACAGTGAGATAACAAGGCTTTGTTTTGGCTTCAGGACATATCACATCTCTGTGTTTCTCTAACTGCTACAAGCTAAAAGGATAACATAGGTCAGGCTGCACCTACTGGGAATTTATACAAATTGGATGCTAATTCCATTGTGATTCACATTTTGCTGCTGTCCAATGAAGCTATGAGTGCCAAGTGGATTTCTCAGGAAAAGGATCTTCCATACTCCCTGCTTGTTTGTTTTTAGACACATCTAAAAGATGTCTCAGTAGCCTGGATTTCCCAGGTAGCCTGTCCCACCATGCTTCCTGCTGTGAAGCCTCTATTGGGATAACAAGGCAACGCAGTAGCTAGCTCTTGCCCTCAGGGGTGTCTTGTTTAGTGTGTGGCTGTGATTGACAGCTGTTAGGAAGAATGACAAGAAGATATTTTACATCTGTTTAGTGCTTGACTGTTATCCATTCCTTCCCACACTGGCTATTGTCATTCTTGGTATATCCAGGAATCCTACTGCTGCCAATGCAAATGCCAGACCACTGTGGAGCTATAGTGCTGTGTAGCACACATTATATGAGAAATGAAAAGTGGATCAGGGTCATTGCATAGTGGAATGCAGTGATTCCAAAACATTCCCATTGTTCCTAACCTAAGATTTCAGTTTAATACCAAACATAATTGGCCTATGGGCCATTCTACTTCATATGCCAAAAGGACTTTGGTACAATTCAATCACAAAACGTATAGAGTTTTTTTCATTGCCATTTTTAATTTTTGCTGCAAGGCTAAGGAAAATCTCCAGTGAAGCTGAGGCTATGTCTACACAGCAGCATTATTTCGGAATAATTCTGCAATACCGTAGTGTGCATCTACACAGCAAGCCCATTATTTTGAAATATATTTGAAATAATGCGCTTCTTTCTCCCCCACTCCTTTAACACTCATTTTCACAATGCCATAAGTGTTTCTTTGACAGTTTAAAAAATAGGACCTTTGTAGAAGTTAGTGTCTTCACATACAATGAGTAAGGGAAGTCAGGGGAAGAGTGCTCTATTTTGAAATAACTGCTGTGTAGAGACCTCCAAAAGTTGTAATAAGCTACTTGGATTTAAGCTAAGCAATTAGCTTAGCTCAAGTTGTGTAGCTTATTTCGAGTTTAGCCCTGCTGTGTAGACACATCCTGAGTGAATAATGCAGCACTATATCAGCAATAATGTTGGAGAGAAACCTAATATTTCTGTATTCTCAGATATAATAATCACTGAAGAATCCTCAGAGCCTTTGCTTTTCATAGTTCCTTCTGTGTCAGATTTGCTGTCTGTGGAATGGTTCTTTATCAGTTCATGGAAACAATGCATAAAATGACACATAGAATGTAAAATATGCAATATCTCCAGACAGGGAGAAAGAGCTTAATGTATGACACAGTGCCAGACAGGACAAACTTAAATGAAGTTCAATCCTGGAAGATGCATCTATTATATATGTTATTTTGTACCTGCTGATGTATGGATGAACTTATAAGAATGTCACTGTAGGAAGATTATTTTTTTCAGTTAATAAGGCCACAAATTATAGTTTCAGTTACTGCTCAACAATTGAAATATTTTTATATATGGCATAAAATCCACTTTACAGCAACAGAAAGGACCTATCCATTCTGAAACTGTACAAAATAAAAAAGAGATAATTGCCGAATGTAAACAATAAGTAAAATGAGCCCATTGAACCTGCATCGCCCCCCCCCCCTAAAAAACTGAGAAAAATTATAAGCTTTGCAACATGCATGGAAGGTTAATAAATCTGGACTCTGGGACAGTGGAGGGAAGTGAAACTCAGAGTTAAGGATGGTGTATGGAATCTTAGCCAGCAGCAGAAGTATTGCTGGCTCTTAGATAACCACATTCCAAGCTATTTAGGACTTTTTATAAATCAAAGCCAGCACCTTGAATGCCACCTGGTAGCTTTTTTACAGCCAGGCAAAGCTACTAAGTACTGTGCATTCGATGCAAAATCCTACTTAATAAAGCCTGTAGCAGTCTGCACAACCTTCAGTTCTGACTTCTTAGGTAGACTGTATTCAAGTCTTCTAATGTAAAAGTGACAAGTGCCTGGCAATTGTGCCCAAGTCATCGTGGTAATTAAAAAAAAAACTGAGGGAGCTAGTTAGCCTCTATTTACATCAGAAGCTGAGCTCAGAATTACAAGTGACAAGCACTTTATCTACCTACTTTAACCAGGGCCGCATTATAATGTTCGTGGGCCCTAGGCACTTTTGCCTTCGTAGGCCCCTCCCTCTATAAAAAAAAATATAAAAAATTATTTTTATATAACTTTAAATACTTCAACATTTTATTTTTTTTCTGTTTTAGGCAAAATTTAATATATTTTAGTGGGCCCTAAAATTTTCATTTTTTTCTGATGTGAGAAAAAAATTAAAACATTTTCTTTGACCCTAAAAGTTCATTTTTTTCTTCTGATTTTAAAAGAAATTAAAACATTTTTGTGGGCCCCTAAAAGTATCGTGGGCCCTAGGCACTGTGCCTACTGTGCCTAATGGATAAGTCGGCCCTGACTTTAACTTGCTGAACCTAACAAGATAAAGCAAAGCTGCCTAGCCAAGAAATCCTAAATGTGTATACTTGTAACACCAACAGGCAAAACCAAACCTAGGACCTCTGGAGGTTAGTGCATGAACCTCTACAGCAGGGGTGGGGAACCTTTTTGGGTCAGGGGCCACTGACCCACAGAAAAATCAGTCAGAGGCCAGGGGCTGTGAGGAGACTGTAGGGGGGCTGCAGTTACAGCACAGGCTCCCCAATGCTGGGGGAGGCCCCAAGGCTCAGGGGCCAGATCCAGGCAACCTAGGGGCCACATCCAGCCCCTGGGCCCTAGGTTCCCCAACCTTGCTCCACAGCTTGAGCTAAAAGCCAACTGTTTCTCAGCTAAAACTGTAGAACACACTCATTCTTACTCTTTGTAAGTGATCTCAGGGCTACTATATGAGACAATGAACCACACCCAATAGGTATGTGTGTTACATACACAAGGATAACCGAGAATTATTGCTATGCAATATCTGAAAGGTTCCCAACAAATTCTACCACATCTTCTTTAGTCCCCTGAGGGTGAAACTGCACAAAAGGCTGGCAAGAGACACTATTTTTAATAAAAGTATTCACCCATCAACCTTTTTCAACAACGTCATAGCCCCACCTAAATTTTAGACTTCATTGTTAACTATTTTGGCGTACACATAATTCATGGTCATCCTATCAGCCTGTGTGTTCCATTCACTGACCGAACTCCTAAGCAAGAATTTCAAGGAGTTTGGGATTACCACAAACACTGACAGAAACAGGGTTGATAAGGAAGGGCACTAGCAGGACAGCCTCTACTCCAGAATAACATCTCTAATATCTGTGTAAATGGGGTGGAATGGGACGGAGCAGGGAACGCAGCAAACATTTTGTACTTCTTGATGGGCCTGAACAGACACTTCTGTCTCTATTCTACACTGTGTGGGTGTGAGAGAGACAGAGAGAGGTGGAGAAAGTGCAGCACAGAAGGCTATGAGGAGGAAGGGGTGCAGTGTCTAGAAGATGGGTGAAAGTTTGATTGCATCTTCTCCTCTTTAGGACTGTGACATAAAATAAACTGGTAAAACAAAAAGCTCTCATACCCCTTTGCCTCTCTTAACCAAGCCAATGCCACCCGAGGTAGTAAGTGAAAAGCAGGGCCTTAAAATGTTCTCTTAGGAGGAATCTTTTGGGTTCTTGTCCATTAGAACAGAAATGAGGCACAACACATTTCATATACAACACTGTATAGCAACTATTTGTTTAGATTCTTAAAATGGAAATACTCAAAGCGCCCTTTTACCTTCTACCACTGAAATCAACTGCAAAGTGCTCCTGCTCTGGTAATCCAATCCAATTTAACTGTTGAAATTACGCCATGCCACCACATAACCTTCATCTAGTCCCCATCACCTTCCCTCCCCCAGCAATCTAAGGAATGATGAACTTTGCAGCATATCTCGAATAAGTATAAAGTGAATGCAGTCAGAGAAAGATCTCAGTTCTTTCTAGTCACGTTTAGGCATTTTTGTGTGTTGTTTTAGGTAATCTAGGTCTAGGAAAGGAGATTGTTCTGTGAAACTGCTGAGCTTCATTACTGTCCTGATCTCTTTCAGAGGTGAGCTCCCAACTTATAAGGCAGTTGCTGAGAAACTTCTGGTTCCTGTACACACTGGTTTCCCTGATGAGGTTGGTGCTCCTATTGGTCCAATAGAATGGGACTGTTGGCATAACAAAGAAGCAACACGGTGGTAGCAAACTGCCAGTTTAGATGTTCTCCAAATTATCCCTGTTGCTATGATGTAACCAAGATGCTCATAAAATGCAGTTGTAAATGCACACAACTTACAGATGCTCAAGAAGTCCGTTAATCTAAATGTGAAAGCTTACCCTTTCAGGACACCAGTTCAAGTGCCGTCAATCTTGACCAGCCAAATCAAAATTCAATTTAAAAAATAAAGTGGTTCTCAGATGACAATGACAACAAAAATAGAGAAACTACTTTGTAGGCATCTGGTTCTCTTTCAAATCATTCTCTATCTGCTGGTATCGGGGGGGCGGGAGTGGAGAGAGAAGAAACAATCATGCAGATTTGGACTGAGGCATGTTGCCTTTAAACTCTTGATGGTACTTACTATTGCTTAATAAGATATTTAGAATTCCAACATGAAAGGTCTGTTTCGTATTTTAAACCCAATAAATCTTGATTGCAGCTCACAGTTGAAACAGCCTCTGACAAAACTAAGTGGACAGGAGAAACTTTACCGTGGCTCACACCCTCCACCCCCTGAATTGAATTTTTTTGTTACTAGAAAAAAATAAGCAGCATATTTGAAATTTAATCTTCCTTCAATATATAGAGCAAATCTACAGAGAAGATCAACCACATTAGCCAAATATATTTTATTATTCCTCCCAGAATGTATGTCATGCCTATTCCCTCATCCTGGTGTGTTGTTTATTATTGAGTTTCATTCCTTGGTGAATGGCAAACTTAGCAACAGTATTTTTTAACATACCATTGTCATAAAAGTTACATGAGCTGGTTTTTTTGCTACTGTATGTGCAGCTGCTGCTCTGGAGGTACTGTTGACAGATGAATATGTTGGGAACAAATGGCAACATATTAAAGGCCTAATTAAAACAGTTTTGTTATATAAAAGTCAGCAAGGAAACTAAAAAATATGTCTGTCACATTTGTTTAAAAATATACTTGTACTGTAGCTTTCAATGTTATTGCCAAAAAGTGTATAAATATAATTTGCATCTTGCTCTCTGCCCAGTTACTCATTTGAGAAAAATGATGCAAATGCTTGTTATACAGTCTTACTAAATAATCACAGCATGATTTATTCTTTTGGTGCTACATTTACAGTCTAGGCCTACTAACGTCAATGGAAGTTTTGGATCAGGCCCTCTATGTACAAATTTTAGGTTTAATGACCATATATCTACACTGTGTTCGAGGTGCAATACATTGCTTAGGACTCAATCCTACAGGAGCTGAACATGTCCCACAAGTTGCTGACCATCCATATCTCTGGCTTGTTATATAGGTTTCTGTTAACTGGCTTTTGTATCTAATGATGTTGCTTTCCATATGTGGTAAGTAACAAAGTGAGTTTATTACAGTATAAAGTGTTAATATTGAATAAGGAAAAAATAAAGTATTTTGGCCTAGAAAATATTTCTATTTTAGAATACAAAATTTACCAGATCCACTATATGGAAACTGTATTCGTTTCAGTATATGTTTACTTTAACTCTATATAAAAAAAAAAAAAAAAAAAAAAAGCAAGAACAAAACAGATACATTACAATGTGTGATATTGATAGCATCGTGGTCCTGCAGTTGCTTATGTGTCCTTTTACTTCTTCAAAACTTGTTCTGCTACTTCTTCATTCTACTCTTGTGGTCACTTCCTTTTATGTCTGCCTACTGATTTTAAAACATTACATTAAAATAAAATCTTTAGCTGTATCCATGCTTTTCTAATCTGTAGGGGCATGTCTACACAAGGAAATTATTTCTAAATAACTGAAAGGGCTTGGTAGTGTGTATGCTCCACTTACTATTTCAAAATTAGGGGGGTTATTTCAAAATAACTCCCTAATGTTGAGTAGGGCAATGAGTTCACTATAACAATCAGGGAAAAAGCAGCAAAGCCTAGAGTCCTTCCTGAGGCAAGACTTCCATAGTTGCAGAACTCACTTCTGGATAAGGTGAATTATTCTGAAAAAATAAGTAATTGCACATTTTGAATTCCAAAACATTGACACTGCAAATTTGGAAATAAAAGATATGGGGCCATATTTTCAGATTCTGGCCTATACTTTTGTGGCTGTAATTATTTATGTCTGTAGATTAGGTCAGTGGTTCCCAACCTTTTTTATACCATGGACTAGAAAACTCATTCAAAAACTGTTGGCCGACCGGTATTGACGTATTTGCATATTCATTGTGGCAATTAATTTATTTGAATACTTGCATATTCATTGTGGTAATTTTAAGAGGTCACGTGTTATTTTTCATTGCATCTGTATGCACAAAATACATGTCATTGTAACCATAGCCCATCTGGTAATCCCTCACTCTGAAGTTTGAAAGACCAAGTAGGTCAAAGAGCAGAACCTTTTTTTAGATCAGTAACATTATTTCCTTCTTTTAACAAATCACAGGGATGCCTGCAGTTAATATACTAGTTCTTCTAATACAGCGTTTCACAAAGTGGACCCTTGCCACTTCGGGTGTTAACCCACTACCTCTCCAGCCATCATAGAGTCCTCCAGACGTGAAATTCTAATGTAAACAGGGGTGACTATAGGCCGACTCGGCCGTCGCATAGGGCACCGCCTTCAACGGGGTGCCCAGGGCGCCCGATGATGATGTCACTCTATTGATGGCCGTGCTGACAGGGGCGCTGATCACACGTTCCGCCTGGGGTGCAAGCTGCTGCAGCCCGCCTTGCACCACTCCTGAATGTAAATAAACAACACAAAAAATCCTTTTCTATTAATAAGCTCCTTCAGATATTTTTATTAAGTTAAAAAAAATCTTTAATGTGTGTGTAGCCAGACCTCTTTACGAAATCATTTGTTAGATATGTAACCAAACAAACATGTTTCCAATCCAAGAGACACTGATAAAAAGAATAGGGATAGGTAAAATAATGTCAATCCAAGCCCTAATTATCTCACTGAGGGTATGTCTACACTACAGCGCTAATTCAAACTAACTAACTAACTAAGCTAATTCGAACTAACGCGTCTAGAACTAAAAACTAGTTCGAATTAGCGTTTTGCTAATTCGAACTAGCATGTCCACATTGAGTGGACCCTGAACCGGGGTTAAGGATGGCCGGAAGCAGTGCCAGCAGGGCATCAGAGGAGGACTTAGAGCGTGGAGCTGCTGTCTCAGGCTAGCCGAGGGCTGTGCTTAAAGGAACCCGACCCCCACACCAGACAGACAGTTCTCAGGGGTGCCCCGCTTGCAAAGCAGTCCTGGCTTGGAGTGCCCTGAGAACCCACACTGGGCACATCACAGCACTCGGCCATCAGACCGGCTGCACTTGCCACAGACTGCCATCTGGGGAGAGGGGGTAATTGGGGGGCTGCAGGAGAGCTTCCACCCCCAGAAGCCCGCAGAGCCAGCCCAGTCCTCCCCATCGGGGGCTCATACCCCATTCCTCCCTCACCTCCTTCCACTTACCCTTCCCTAGCCCCCCTTCCTGATGTACAAAATAAAGAAAATGTGTGGTCAAAAATAGAATCTCTCTTTATTGAACAAAACTCGGGGAGACTGGGAAAAGGAGGTGGGAGAGGGAAAGAGAGAGGGTGGGAGAGGGGAGGGAAACTAAAATGATCAGAGGTTTGGAAGAGGTCCCATATGAAGAGAGGCTAAAGAGACTGGGACTTTTCAGTTTAGAAAAGAGAAGACTGAGGGGGGATAGGATAGAGGTCTATAAAAGCATGAGCGGGGTGGAGAGGGTGCATCAAGAAAAGTTCTTCATTAGTTCCCATAACAGAAGGACTAGAGGAAACCAAAGGAAAGGAATGGGTAGCAGGCTTCAAACTAGTAACAGAAAGTTGTTCTTCACAAAGGAAATAGTCAACATGTGGAACTCCTTGCTGCAGGAGGCTGTGAAGGCTAGAACTAGAACAGAGTTTAAAGAGAAGTGAGATAAAGTTATGGAGGTTGGGTCCATGGAGTGGTATTAGCCAGGGGGTAGGAGTGGTGTCCCTGCCCAAAGTTTGTGGAAGGCTGGAGAGGGATGGCACGAGACAAATGGCTTGGTCACTGTCTTCGGTCCATCCCCTCCAGGGTCCCTAGGGTTGGCTGCCGTCGGCAGACAGGCTACTGGGCTAGATGGACCTTTGTTCTGACCCAGTATGGCCATTGTAAGCTCAGGGCTCAGGGTCGGGGGGGTCTCAGTGGACCACCTTGATTTTCATGCACACCTGCTCCCGGGTGGCCAGGCTGGCAGCTATCCTGCCCTAGATGGCCACTTTCCTGTGCCTAGTGCGGAGGTCATGGACGAGGTCCATGATGTCTGCACTAAACCAGGCGGGTGCCCGTCTCTTGCGGACCCGGGCAAGCTCCCGGGAGCCACCAGCCTGGTCCCGGGAAGAGGGGGAGGGCTAGGGGGCATCGGGTGGCTGGCTCGAGCCGTGCCAGGTATAGGGTCTGCTAGCTGGGTGCTGGCAGGCTTGCAACTGGCATGGTCATCGTAGCCAGCCCATACCCCTTTAAGGGGTTCAGGGCTGGGAGGGGGGCAATAGAGTTTCCCTGGTGTTGGCCAGAGTGGCCACCAGGGAAAGCTGGGGAGGGCTAGCCTCCCACTAGTTCGAATTAAGGGGCTACACACCCCTTAATTCGAACTAATAAGTTCGAACTAGGCTTAGTCCTCGTAGAATGAGGTTTACCTAGTTCAAACTAAGCGCTCCGCTAGTTCGAATTAAGTTCGAACTAACGGAGCGCTAGTGTAGCGCCTATCAAAGTTAATTCGAACTAACGTCCGTTAGTTCGAATTAACTTTGTAGTGTAGACATATCCTGAGGGCACTACTGGAAATAAATCATAAAACAATGTTAATTCTTAGACTGTTTCTGCAAGTTTGGAGTTTGAAGTTGTGGATGAGAGGCTTGGTTCACTGAAAATAATTCATACCCAAGAAGGAACCCAGAATATTTAATTTTTCTCTTCTACCATTAATTTTTCCAGAACAGTATTTTTCTCTTCACCTTTCTTAACAGTGAAAATATAATTTGGGAATGGATCCGCGAACACATTGCTTCTTGCTGCAAATTCTTTGCCTGCCACTCAGTTGCAGAGTAAATCTCTGTTATAAAAGGAGAAATACACGTGATCTGCAGAAGTAGATTTGCTAAACCATCAAGGCTGGTGGCAAAACAATGAGAATGCAGCCATTGAAGTCACATTATAAATTCCAGGCTGAACAAGATCCCAATTTGGAAGGATTATAAGGAGTCACTTTTTACCCATCATACTCACTCTCACTTTTCCAGAATGGAGAACTATGAAACTATCATGTTTCCAATCATGACGTATCCAAATGGCCTATTTTGATGCTGCGTCTATTGCAGAAATAATAGATATTGGGAATGAAATCCTCAATTTGTTTTCTTTGGGTTTCAAAACTTATTGCATCGATAAGCTCAAGGAAGGTTGAAACCTACCTCAATTCCTAGTGCACTTGTCCCTGGTAGACAAGGCAGCTGCTTTCCATGTGGCACTTAGCCTTGGCCGCACACCACAGTCCCTCTCCACACAATGCTTGGCCTTGGCAGAGCACTGCAGCCCCTCTCCATGTGGTGCTTGGCCCCAGCTGAGCACCACAGGCTCTTTCCACGGGGCCCTCGCCATGACCCCGGCTCCAGTCACAGCACACCTGGCTACCAGCTGCCCTATTCAGCCTGCTACAACATGGGGAAGTGGGTGGGAAGGGAATTCCCCTATGGGGAACCCCAGAGGGTGGGGTTGATTAAAAGCTGGGGGGTTGACCTGGCACTGTGCCGTGGCCCAGTAGGGAGTGGTTTGTGGCCTGCTGCCAGTCTATGGACTGGCAGTTGGAAACCACTGGATTAGGTTATGTGGACACAACCATGAATTTAGACAGCTAAGAACTCTAAATTAAAGGCGAAAAAGTTGATGCATATTTGTTCTTGCAGCTATTTTTGCAAGCAAGAGCAAAGGCCTAGTTAATGCGAGACTAAATACTTGGGCCTTAAAATGAGAGATTCATAGATTTTCAAGGTCAGAGAGGACTATTGTTGATAATCTAGTTTTGCTTCCTGCATAATATAGTCTATAGAATTTCATCCTGTGATTCCTGCACTGAACCAATAACTTCTGGTTGAGTTAGCGCATCTTTTTTAGAAGGACATGAAACCATGATTTAAAGATTTCACACAATAGATAATCCAGCATATCTGAAACTTTAAGGGCTCGTCTACACTGGCCCCTTTTCCGGAAGGGGCATGTAAATTTCATGAGTCGTAGTAGGGAATTACTTTGAAGTAGGAATAAGAGCCTCCGGAAAAGGGCGCTTTTTCCGGAGGATCGGGGCCAGTGTAGACGCTCTTTTCCGGCTTTTTTAAAAGCCGGAAAAAAGCGGCGGACATTTTTATTTAAATGCCGCGGGGGATATTTAAATCCCCCGCGCATTTCCCTACTACGACTCATGAAATTTACATGCCCCTTCCGGAAAAGGGGCCAGTGTAGACATAGCCTAAGGCTGTAGGTCTCTTACCAAACATATTGCCAATTTCTTATATGTTCACACCTTGAACAGATATAGGCTTTTATATTAAAAAATGGCAGAACAACTTCTTGAAATTTGGCCACGCTTTGCAATGTGTATTTCACATATGAGAGGAGACATGTGCAAGTCCATAAACAGTGGAAGAAAAGGAAGGTCAAAATACAAGTATAAAAGCTCTTCAAATTTGCAAAGCAAAACTTAACAAATATGAACACTGCAAATTTGGATACTGAATTTGTCTTTAACTTGCAAGATCTACTTATATAGTTCTGTATCCATATAAAAAAACCTTCAAGATATCCTTGAGCTTGGTAGCATGATAAGGTCATCTTTACTTGTGGTTAGATAATTATTAAGATTATAAATCCAGTTAAGAAGATTGCTACAGTGCTTTTTGAGACCCTGATTCAGGAAAGCATCCTATTCAGGACAGTACTATAATATGCACTTAAGCATATTGACTTCAACACAACTTATTCACAAGCATAAGGTTAAGTGCAGTCCTGAATAGGGTGTAAAATCCTGTTTAATCAGTTAACTGGTTAAACTTTATGTTAAATATAAAGTTTACCTGATTAAATGGGGGTGGACAAGGAGGCCAAAGTCGGAGCACCACCCCCCTGGTTAATCAGCCCCACCAATTAACTTTCAACATCCCTAGTCCTGAGTAAGCATGAATTTAAATCCCCAAATTAAATCTGTCCAGAAAGAAGCCCTATCCCAGGGGTGCTTCATCTCATCACACATTTGGGTGGGGAAAGGACATATCACAGCACCACGGCCAAGTCTAAAGGGCGTCCCACATCTCAGGACTATGTGGTCCATTGTTCATGTCTGTTACTACATTCTACTAACAATCCCCTGTGGTAAGGGTAGTGCATCCCAATGGCAAGAGTCACTATAGAGTGAACTGAGTCACCACCCTGAGGTAGGTAGTGCCCAGACAGAGGATCTCAGGCCCTCCCTCTCCACTGGGGTCTGACCCAGAGATCTGTCAGTGAAGGACTTACCTGCCATCAGCTCACTGTGGCTCTACCCACAACACACCCAGCCATTACCTGGTTCTAACACTATTTTCCTTGTAAAGTCTTTTGGGTGTCTTACTACCTGAGTCTATGAAGTCTGTGATGTCTGTGGTCTGGTAGCCTCTGCACCTGCTGCAATGTCCCCTGTCTGGATGGCTAGATCTGGTCCTGTTCAGCTTGCCTACCAGCCGTGGAGTGCAAGCAATCCACTTGCTGGAGCTCACAATGCATCTTCTGTTGAAGTGGACAGCCCAGACTGAGCTCCTCTCAGGCTTTTATACTCTGGTTCCAACTGGAGCATGCCTGCAGAGTAGAAGGGGTGTGGCCTCTTCTATTAGCAAAGATGGGTTAATCCCTAGTGTGCCAGTGCCGAGACACACCATCATAGGCCCTGAGAGACTGAAACAATTACACAAGCAGGAAATCTAGAAGGATCTTTAACAGAAGGACCTAGTTCAGACCAAGTTTCTGGCCCCTGCTATGGTCCCTTTGAACAAGTCTTGTGGCACAAAGGGACAACATAGTTGGCTCAACTAGCCACCTGAAGATGATCCTGGTTAGCGGTACAGACTCTGAATGACACCAGCTGGTCCACATTACTACCTGGCATGATGCTGCTAAGCTATTTTTAAAATTCCTTATCCAGCAGAAACAATACTCATTCAAATGTCTAGGAATAGGGATAGGGAAAAAATTGTCTCACTATCAGAATATAGAACTTCACCTTCTGTACCAGGTATCAATTTACTAGGTTGTTGTTCCCAGCCCACAAATGGAAAACAAAGGTGTATGGAACTTAAGATTTAACACCTTTGCTAAATAGCAACCATCTAAATGGGCACCAATTTAAGATAAAAAATTGTTTTCCACTGTATCACCTTCTCTGTACTCAATCCAACATAATAAAAGTTGATCCAAAACATTCTGTTGAAACATTTTTCCAATGAAACAT
This sequence comes from Pelodiscus sinensis, assembly GCF_052426305.1. Lineage (NCBI taxonomy): Eukaryota > Metazoa > Chordata > Testudines > Trionychidae > Pelodiscus > Pelodiscus sinensis. The sequence goes on along the minus strand of NC_143052.1, from coordinate 169,100,591 downwards.
TCAGGTTTTTTCTTAAACATTTTTGTGTGTGTGGAAAATGTTTCCTTTCCTTCAATTTTCTTAAACTGGTTCCCTCCATTTTCAATTTTTCAGCTGCACCTTTGTCATTTAAAAAAGTCAAAGTTTTTGACCAAAAAAACCCCAAACCAGTTTTATTAAAATTCTTTGCTGGAAAAAATGCTCATTTTCAGACCAGCTCTGTTTGTAATTCCTTTAAAGCTCCTCTTCTATAAAGCCATTTTCAAATCTCCATCAAAATTTAACTCTGTTTAAAAATAAAAGATCCTAGACCCACTCAAAATCTAAATCTGACTTTAGATGACTATTCTGTAAATAAAAATCAAGATTGGCCTCCAGATCCACTTATATGTGATTTGCAGGCATGGGACAAAATGGAACACATATTGAAGCTCTACATATTTTTTTGTACCGCTCTGTAGGTATTCTTGAAAGTAGTATGTACATTGCTCCATTTTTGCAAAGTTTCCTATGGAACACTTAGGGTATGTCTAGAGTACATGGCTCCATCAACGGAGCCATGTAAACTAGTTTGCCCGGCAATCAGCTGATCCGGCACAGCGCGGCAGTCTAGACGCAGATCTGTCTGCTGGGGAAGCCTTTGCTGACCGCTCCTGTAAACCTCGTTTCACAAGGCATAAGGGATTGGTCGGCAAAGTCTTCCCCAGCAGATAGCTCCACATCTAAACTGCCACATTGTGCGAGGTTAGCTGATCGTCGGCACAGTGCGGCGGCCATGTTTATTTTAATGAAGCGGGGATTATTTAAATCCTCGCTTCATTGACTATGCCGGGTAAACTAGTTTACATGGCTCCATCGACAGAACCATGTAGTCTAGACAGACCCTTATAAAATCTGTTGATGTCCAATGTAAAAATTCCCTTTAAAATGCATGGTGTTTTACACTGTCATAACACTGGCTACTCTGGAAAAGGATTAAACATTAATATATATAATATATATAAAGAAGGGGGAAGGAAACAGATGTTAAAGAATTAAAAGATAGGAACTCAGTTCTCTATTTCTATGGAGAGTGTTTGGTTTATTTTGACAAAATCTTCTGTTTTCATTATTATCACATTTATCTAAGATTTTGGTAGCATTCTTGTCTTGTCCTCTGAGTCTGACTGTCAAATAAGCAGAACTTAGTGTAAGGTGGTGTTCAGATACGGAAAATCTGGGATCTTATGCTACTTTACTGTTTCCAGTATCTGGAAGGGATTTGGTAGCTCTGTTTCCAGTGTCCACTCCTCTTATGCTGGCAATCCTTCAGAAGGAAAAGTCACTTTGTATTTTTAACTGCAATACTCCATCACATTTATGACTCTGCAGCACCAAAGTGGTAATTTCAAGAAAGCCGGTACAGTATAAACAAGACTTAAAAGAACAGGTCCAGTTCTAAGCAGAATTGGGGATATGTTCTCTTTGAAGTACAGCCTTTTAGACCTACATAGTTTAAAGACTGCATTACTAATATTATGGTAAAGTCTGTTCCAGCAATCTGACAGCATAGAATAAAAGCTTCCTCTGTGCAAACAGGGACTGATCCATCTCACAATGAAGTCAGTAGAAAGGATCCCACTGGCATTAACGGGAGTTGGATCAGACTCACAGTGAAAGCTTAGCAATCTAGTTTTACCTTTTGATGCCTAATAATTTGGCTACTGTTTATATACGTCAATCAGATACTAACATGAAGATTTTACTGGAGAGCAAAACATTTTATATTCATGTATTAATATCCCCAGAGCCTGCAAAATGTACTAAAACAATTTGTTTCAATATTATATAGTAAATCCCAGGCTGCTCTCGAAACAGAATGATGATAGCTGTAAATGTGTGGAAATGGTTGCTGCAGGGAGATTTCCCACATTATCACAGATTGAGATATTGTTGTTGGAAGACAATGTATGATCAGTGCTCTGAAACTATGTTATAAACTATTTGGGTGGTATCCCTAAGATATATAGGTGCCTAATTCACATTAGAATAGTGATAGAAATGTAGCCGTGTTAGTCTGGTGTAGCTGAAACAAAATACAGGACTATGTAGCACTTTAAAGACTAACAAGATGGTTTATTAGATGATGAGCTTTCGTGGGCCAGACCCACTTCCACTATTTGATCTGAGGAAGTGGGTCTGGCCCACGAAAGCTCATCATCAAATAAACCATCTTCTTAGTCTTTAAAGTGCTACATAGTCCTGTATTTTAATTCACATTAGAATCAGTGGGAGTTAGATGCAGAAGCATCTTTGTGAATTCTACCCCTCACCTGCAACAGAATATGGCTAGACTAGTTATCTGAAACTTGTCTTCACTAAATAGGAAAGTCAAACTACAGCCTTTCAAGCAATAACCATCCCTAAATTTGGATTTAGCTTCAGCATAGTTCTGATTATGGAATGGACAGTCTTAAAATGTCTTAGTACACTATGTAGGCAAAGATTTTTTGCTCTGAGATGGGAAACTCATACAAAGAAATATGTCTAATATGCTTATATATTGTAAATAAAACAGGCAATAAACAATGCTTAGATTATATGTAACTTACGAAAAAGCATTTTCATTAAAAATGAAATATGACCTTGCCATGTATGTTATTGGTAAGGTAAAGAAGCAATATATCTGCAATCAGTTGTTTGAGGAGAAGAATAAAATGCACATTATAGAACACGTTATAGAAATTAAGGCACTGATTAATTAAACTATTAAATGTATAACTGCATACTATCCAAGTGAAAAGAACACATAGGAAGAATAGTAAAAGGCCAATATGGCCCCTCAGGAACTCTTTAAAGACCTGAAAATTAAAAATGAATCCTCCAAAAACATGGGCAAATTACTGAAGAGTACAAAAGAATACCAAAAACACGTACAAATAAATAAGATTAGAAAGGCTACAGCACAAAATGTGTTGTACCTAGCAAAGGATATAAAAGGCAGTAAGAATAGGGTTTTTTTAAAAAAAATTCTTAAGGAGCAAGAGACAGATGAAAGAAAGTGTAGGTCCTTTTCTTAGCCAGGAAGGAGAGCTAATAATTGAGAAAGTTGAGGTATTTAATACCCATTTTGCTTCACTAAAAGGGTATTCACTAAAAAGGTTAACGGTAACCAGATACTCAGCATGATATTAACAATAAGAGAGACGGAATACAAGAAAAAAAGGAAAAAATCAGGAGAGAGTATATTTAGATTAGTTAGATGAACTGAAGTTTTCAGGGCCTGATGAAATTAATCCTAGGATACATAAGGAAGTAGCTGAAGCAACCTCGGAAATGTTTGTAATTATCTTTGAGTGCTCATGAAAGATAAATGAGGTCACAGAAGACAAGGGAAGAGCAAACATAGCACCTGTCTTTAAAATGGGGAACAAAGAGGACCTCAATAATTTTAGATGCGACAGTCCAAATTCAATGCCTGAAAAATACTGGAAAAATAATTAAACAACTTGTAAACATTTCAAAGATTATAAGGGTTACAAGGAATAGCGAATGTGAATTTATTCGCAATAAAGCAGGTCAAACCAACCTAATTCCCTTCTTTGGCAAGGCTATGGGCCTATAGGATAGGGAAGACAGATATCTTGGGTTTAGTAAGTCTTGTGACACAATCCTACATGACTTTCTCATAGGCAAGGTTAGATCAATGTGATCCCAATGAAATTACTATAAAGCGGGTGCACAGCTTAATAAAAGAACATATTCAAAAAATAGTCACCAGTGGTTTGCTGTCAGACTGTAAGGCCATATCTAAAGGGGGTCTTACAGGGATCAGTCCTGGCTACGGCACAATGAGATGTTTTCATTAATTGCTTGGATAATGGAATGGAGAGTGTGGTTATAATTATAATATTTGCATATAATATCAAGCAGGGGGCATTACAAGCACTTTGGAGCACAAGATTACAATTCAAAAGGACCTTGATAAATTGGAGAATTGATTTGAATTCAATCAGATGAAATTCAATAAAGACAAGTGCAAAGTACAGGCAGTCCCCGGGTTACGTACAAGATAGGGACTATAGGTTTGTTCTTAAGTTGAATTTGTATGTAAGTCGGAACTGGTACATATTTTGGGGGGGACAGGGAGCCGGAGTTAGATGGAAAAGACCCTGATTCTCATACAACTTCCTTATTCTTGTTTTGATATGAAGATTTTTTTGGTTGATATTTTAATTAAAAATTGATCATAAGTTTCAGTGTTTCATGCTATATCCAAATCTTCCTTTTGGGGTACCTGAAAGATCCCAGTTATTCATTTAATAGTCAGAATCTTTGTTTTTTATAACTAAAAAAAGTTTATTCAATGCATATTACTGTTCCAAATAGAATTTGCTACAGATGGTTCAGTGAAATGGGCATTAAGTGTAATCAATAGCCATTGGAGAGCACAGTGAAATATTGATACAATCAAAGCTGTTGTTGTATTCTGCTGAGTAGAAAATGGAAATCCCTTCCTTTGAAGTGTGTGTGTGAATTTATCCACAGGATTAATTTTAAAGAAAAATTCTGTGTTGGGAACAGGAGTTTAGCCACAGGTGGGTCCACTCACCCACTTTGCAACCAGACCCACCCCCTCGGGGCTTACCCTGCTCCGCTCCAGCCAGGGTGTGGGGTTGGGGCTTATCCCCTCTTCCCTTCTGTCCTGCTCCTCCCCATTCTTGCCCACCCACACCACTGGGTAATTTTTCAGCTTCACCTCTGCCAGGCTGGAAGGGACTTGTTAATTTCACGTGACTCTAACAAGATACTTGTAGCTCTAGTGCTGAAGAGGGAAAGAGCTGTTGCTCCCAAGGTGGGGACTGTAACACAATGGGTCTCTCTGACTGCTGCTCCTGCTTTTCCCTAGGACATTAATTTTTCCGCTCTGGAGTGCCCCCTTTTGGCTGGTGTCTCGTTCCATAGTGAAATTAACTACAGTATGTCAGGCGGCGTGTCCTCCGCGGCAAGAAAAGCCGCTCCACGTCTCCCTGATCTGCTGGGGGGAAGCGCCCCCTGCGCCGCCGGAGGTGGCGACAGTGGGGGAGGCACCCCACACAAGCTGCGCCCCTCCCCCCCATTTGTAACTAGGGATCCAATGTAAGTTGGATTTACGTAACCTGGGGCCTGCCTGTACTAGCTTTAGGAAGGAAAAAATCAAATGCACAGCTACGAAATGTGGAATACAGGTTGAATCATCAGGGCCATGGACATTTCTGGACCAAAGAGTCCTGGAGGACAAGAGTATGAGCCAGCCAGGAGAATGTGGGGGCATTGGATTCTGGCCTTGGCCAGCAGCAGCTAGGCCAGGAACTCCAGCATTAGAGGAGCCAGGTGGGGAACCTGAGCCCAGCCAGGGGACCTCTACCCAGCAGGGGAACCCTCAGTAGCAGTGGGGCCAGGCAGTCAGATGGCAGCAGGTGGGCAGCAGGCCTGGGAACTCCAGTCGGGCCAGCATTGGCATGGTGGGGAGCCCCAGCCTTGGGAGTTCCAAAGAGAGGAGCCATCAGTGGGGCATCTAGCAGGGGAGCATTGACCTTCCCTGGTCTGGCAAACTCTCTGGGCCCGGGACCGCTGAGTCCTAAGGGTGCCAGACTAGGAAGATCCAACCTGCACGAGGTGATAGTGCTGCTGAAAAGGATTGGGAGGTTACAATGGATCACAGATTGAACACAGGTCAACAGATGCAAAAAAAGGATAGTATCACTCTGCAGGTGTGTCTACTCAGCAATTCCATTATTTTGAAATAAATTTGAAATAATGGACAGCTTATTCCAACTTCCGTAAACCATGAGGAATAATGCCTATTCCAAAATAGCTATTTTAGAATAGCTGTACTGTGGATGCTCCACTGCTGCTATTTCGAAATAGCTCCTCCTCAGTGCCATTCAAAGTAATTACTCCCCAGTGCCTCCTGAGGCTCTAAATCGAGGTAGCACATCCACATTAGGGGAGCCTGCCTCGGTCTAATTTTGAGGCTTCCCTGTAGTGTAGATGTGCTATTTTGAAACAAGCTATTTCAGAATATTTCTTCCGGAATAGCTTATTTCAAAATAAGCATGCAGCGCTGAAATACCCTGAGGATATATGAATAGAAGTGTTGTACAAAACACATGGGGGTCCTCACACTGGTCAGTTAGATTACTTTATCCAATTCTCAAGTATCAGAGGGGTAGCCGCAATTCTGAGTACCACACTCAGGATGTGGATAATTTAGAGAAGATTTTGAGGAGAGATGATAAAAGGTTTTGAAAACCTGCTGTTTGAAGAAAGATTTAAAACCACTGGGAATGTTTAATTGTGATCAAAGAAGACTGAGGAAGGACCTGATATCTAGGGTTCTACTAAATTCACAGTCCATACCGGTCAATTTCACATCATAGGATTTTAAAAATTGTAAATTTCATTATTTGAGCTATTGAAATCCGAAATTGCACAGTGTTATAAGTGTAGGTATCCTGAGCCCAAAAAAGCAGTGTGTTTGAGGGGGTCACAAGGTTATTGTAGGGGGAGTTTCAGTAGTGCTGCTCTTACTTCTGCACTTCTGCTGGTGGCAGCAAGTACTTTCCCCTTACTCCCTGATAATCCCCTTACTCCCTGATAATCTGGAGAAAGAGATGAAAAGCAAGCCATGTCCTCGAGTGTATCTCTACTCTCCTGAAACTCTGCCTTTGCTGTAGAGCTGGGTCCTCAGTAAGCAATCTCCGCTCTTCCACAACCCAGCTCAGAAGGCAGCAGTGCAGAATTAAGCATAGCAATACTGTGTTCCCCCTAAAATAAACCTATGGTGATGCCTGCAACTTTTGAGTCAGGACTTCCCATGAAATCTGTATAGTTCAGGTAAAAGCACACCAACGACCAAATTTCACAGTCCATAACACATTTTTCATGGCTGTGAATTTGGTAGGACACTACTGATAATAATCTGCAAATATGTTAAGGATGATTATAAAGAGGACATATTCTGCATGTCCATTGAAGGTTGGATAAGAATTAAGGGGCTTAATCTGCCTCAGGGGAAATTTAGGTTACAGATTAGGAAAAATATTTTTCAAATAAATGTAAGGATAGTTAAGCACTGGAATAGGCTTCTAAGGGAGGATGTGGACTCCCTATCATTGGAGATTTTAAAAAACACTTGGACAAGCACTTATTGGGGGGGGGGGGTTAGATTTACTTGGTCTTGCCAGAGCACAGAGGACTAGATTTAATGAATTCTCTCAGTCCCATTCAGCCCTATTTTTCTATGATTCTTTGAACAACAAGTTCATTACTGATTGCAAAAACTCTGTGACCTGACCTTCAGATTCAAATGTACAGCCTATGGCACTATAAGCATGCTTGGAGCGGGCAGCAGCTGTGCCTAAACAACTGCAATTTGCTGCAACACTGGGAGAGAAAGCTCTTCAGAAAACATCCATGGTACCAACTCATTAAAATTGTTTATATCAGTTTGTGAGTCAAGAAATTAGGGCGTAAAAGCATGCCTGGGGTGTATGAGCTAAGAACACAAGAGTGTCTATTGCTGCAATATTTTCCCTTTATATATGATCTGACTCTGTAGTGCTTCCTTTTTACCTATAACTTATTTTCTAATTAGAGAGTGGTCTGGCTGGACAAAAGATGTAACTTGTTCCCAGTGTCTGCCATTGCTCTTTTTGACCTATTTGTTCCATTCCTTCCTGTTCTCTTTCTTTGTCTTTATTTTAAAGTTAACCTGCTTTTCACTGCTGTGTGAACCATGTTTATTTGGAAAAAAGCAAAACAGAACAAAACAAAATGGAGGATAATGATGCCTCGAATTAGCCCTTTTTCAGTGAAAATGGCCTTTGCTTCTAAATGAAAATTTTTGAAGCAGTTTTATTGTGTTCAATTTTTTCCAGTTTTCCATTGGGTAAAACTGATAATTTTAAAACAATATTTTTACAAAAAATAATAGGTAACGTATTACGTGTGGAGGAGATACTTGATTTTTGGTCAAAAATGTAAATTCTCTGTGTGCACACACACATGTGCATGTGTAAAATGCTATTTTTGACCAACTCCAATTATAATAGCTGTAGCTGTGTATCTAGGAGTCTGTATAACTTCTGAATGTCCAGAGGAGCGACAAACCTAGCTGCTCCTTAAGAATGGCCAAATCCCTCATTTTTGTATGCATGTTTCATTTTTCATAAACCCAGATTCTGTCAAGGCTGGGATGGCAAACTAGACCATTTTTGCTTGTATGGTGTGAAGCTGTAGCATATACCACTGGCTAGTTTACAGCAATATCAGCCATCCAGATTCTTTTATAGAACCACTTACATATTTTGAGTTGCTGAGATAATCCAAGATTTTCTAGTTATTAAACTTTTCTCTATCATTTGATGAGTGTCAAATTTGGAAACCTTGCCCCTTCTTTCCTGTATATGACATGAATCTATGGCAGATACAAGGAGAGTGCAAGCAGTTCCTTGGTCTGCAAGAAATGAAAGCAGTTTAGCAGCTGCCAGTTCATTCCCCAGACAATGCAAAACATTCTTCAGCAGGGGAATCCCACTTGACATGTAAATAGCAATCCAAGACCCAGAGACATTTTAGCTTCTCTCCCTCTTTTTGGTTTAGAGTGTCCTGGAACAGCTAAAATTGGCAATTGGAATTTCTAGCCCTTTTTTAATCTTTACAATGACTCGGCCTGATATATCTATAGAAAGCAGATGCTGAATGAGCTATTTGTGGTAGACAGTTTAGTAAGTGATCTTTGCTCTCTTTTTATGACTTGTTTGTGAGCCAGCTTTTATTTTTGCAGATTTGTTTACTTGGAATTATTTGAATGTTTGATGCAAACAAATTTCAGTTTATGGACTGCACGCAAATCATGTTTTCAGCGACTTTTTTTTAAACATTCCTGTAATGTGATTGGACTAATTAATCACAAAGTTTTGTTTCTGTTCTTGGATTGGATGAGTATGCTATTCATATCCATACAATACTTAATGTCTCTTGTGCATGCACTGTATGTAAGGTATAGCTGGACACAGAACCTGCTCCGAACAATTAAAATTTAAGTAAACAAGACAGTCAATAGACCTGACTTTTATAGAGATTAAGTGATTAGCTCAAGATCTCACAGGAAGTTTGGCACAACCAAGAACTTAAGCCAAGTCACTCAAGGTCCAGGCCAGCACCTTGACAATAACTTCTTTTCTGTAATTGGACTATTGCCCAAATCAGAAATGCACATTTAATTCTCTCAGGTAGCAAGAAGAAGTTTGGGAAATTAGGAGAATGTAGGTGGTGAGGCCAGGATCAATATAGAAGCATATTAAGAAGGGATTTTTGGAATGATTGTAACAAATGTGTAGGCCATAAAGTGCTCCATGCAAAACACCTGTCAGTAATTGTCTTATTACATGGCAAACATATGATCCCTCATTTTTTTCCTGGATAACATTTTACTGCAATTAATTGATTAATGGGAGACTGAGGACAGAGAAAGAGTAACAATAGTCAGGATGCTAGGTTCAGTATTTGGGAATGGGCACTTGGCAAACAGACAATACAGAAAATGATTAGCACTTGTCTTAGTCAACAAGGATTTGGTTGTGATGAAAACCATTTATATTGTGCAAACTCTATGCTTTTCTACAAATCACACTGCTACAGATGGGAGGGTATTTTTATTTACTTTAAACACTACCTTTTACCATATCTGAAGATTTTTTTTCTAAGCAGATATTTTGGGATAATCTAAATGACTATAAACAGTATCAATTAACATAATATTATTTTTATAGCCCTAGCAACATTTAAAACACACCAGTTCAGACCTTGTCTACATTTTTTTCCGGGTCAGATATGAATGTGTCTATCTAGCACAAATCCATAGCAAATAAAAATAAGGAAAGTGCAGCAAGTTGACTAGAAAAAGGCGAATATAATGCCCTTCATTAAAAAAAACAGAAAAGGAGAATCCATGGAACTACAGACCCGTCAGCCTCGCCTCAGTCCCTGGAAAAATAATGGAGCAGGTCCTCAAAGAATCCATTTTGAAACACTTAGAGGAGTGGAACGTGATCAGGAACCGTCAATGTGGATTCAACAAAGGCAAATCATGCCTGACCCACCTTAATTGGTTTCAATGAAGAGATAACTGGATATGGGGAAAGTGGTGGACATAATATACTTTGTCTCTTCACCTCTCCCAACTCCCTTGAAATATTCATGATACACCAAGAGAACAATTCTTGCACTCACTGTGACTGTGCCCAACTGCTGCTCTAGGCACAAAGACAGAGAGAATTTTGCAATCTCCTCTCTTTGCACACTTGTGAAGCAGCTGGGCACAATCTGATCCTAAATTAGTGTCATCTACATTCTATAAGGTCAGGAAAAAGGAGTGAATTACATACTTAGGATGTGTCTACTCTCAAAGTTATTTCAGAAAAGCAAATATGCAAGCATCTACATAGAAATTCCGTTATTTTGAAATAATTTTGAAATAATGGACGGCTTATTCTGACATCTGTAAAACTCATTCAATAAAGAATAATGCCTATTCTGAAATAGCTGTTTCAAAATAAGGTGTGGTAGATGCTCCATTTCTGCTGTTTCAAAATAGCCCCTCACCAGGGCCATTCTAAGTTATTCCCCGTGGGGCTCTAAATCAAGATTGCACATCTACATTAGGGAAGCCTGGCTCTTACTAATTTTGAAGCTTCCCTGCAGTGTAGATGTGCTATTTTGAAATGAGATTTTTCGGAGTAACTATTCCGGAATAGTTTATTCCAAAATAAATGCAGTGTAGACGTAGCCCTAGAATTCCTGAATTAGATTTACTATCGCTAGAGGATTTTTCTCTTTGCCCTGGTCTACCCTAAGCTCAAATTTATAAGCAGAGGGTCTACACTACCAAGGCCATTATTTCAAAAAACCAAAACGCTTAATCTGTACTCCTCTTTTTTATCAGAGATAACGCTAATTCCAAAATAGTTATTTCAAAATAATGTTCGTGTGGACACTCCAGTGCCGCTATTTTGCAATAACTACTCCCCAGAGTAATTTGAACTAATTACTCCCCGGTGATTCCTGGAGCTCTAAGTCTGAGGTAGCGCGTCTACATTAACAGAACCTGCCTCAGACTAATTTAGAGTCTTCCCTATAGTGCTGACATGCTAGTTGGATTATGTTAAATTGGGAGTTATTGAGTCAAATTTTGTAATTTCGAAAGAGTATCCTACTGGCCTTAGAAATTTCTCATTTGGTTGTTTTGTTTTTTAGAGAAATATCCAAGTTTCTGCCCTATTGTAAATTCAGCTAATCTTGAAACCATCTATAATTTCAGTGCCATTCCTGCAATGCCATCCATATTATTTACCCAAGTGTGAGTCTTTAACTATTTTTCATCTATGGGTTTCACTCTATTTCTGTAAATTTTCCATTAAAAAGTGATTTGGATTAAAATAAATTCAGAATAGTTTAGAAAACTGCACAATGGCCCCAAATTTTTGCAAATAAATTGAACATGCCACATATATTGGTCATACCATTCTCTGTATCTAAATGTTGGCCGTTGAAACATAATTAAGACTAACTGTTCTATTCATGATGAGTGACTGTCTTTTGAAATACTTCTCTGTCACAGCACTGATATGCCTTTTGTATAATGAATTATTGTATGCTTAAGGATTGCTTGGCCCTGTTGGGTCTTGTGTGACTCATGATAAACATATTAATAGCTCTTTCTCCAATGAAATAGATTATCCAAGGATAATTTCAGTGGACAGTTTCCATTTACATCTCTACACAAATTTTGTATACTTTGTCCCATAGAACTTGTTCATGCTATTAGGAGCTCTGAGTAGTTTGATTTAAAATCAGCTAATTAGAGTTTGTAAATTCCTGAGCACTATGTATAAACAGAATTAAGATGCTAAATCTCTCTCACTCTCTGTGATAAAACTGTTCATGAGCAGCCCTTGCTTAATAGCCAAAATTTATGTAAAGAACACTATGCATCTGGAACAAAAATGAGTCTTCACACACACAGGGAAATAAAGTTTAAGAGAAGGATTAAGAACAAAATATCTAAAGGACTTTTTAAAGCAAGAATTGTAATTCAATGTGAAAAAAAATAATCTCTTCCCTAACAACATGCAGGCTTCTTCAAAAAAAAAGTAAACAATGCATATATTTCTTTATTGATGGGTCAGTTACAATTTTATGAAGGCTAAAAAATGGATTGTAATCTCGTGAAACTTCAGTATAGTTTTGTTTCTCCCTCCCCACCCCCACCCTAAAAACACACATGGCTTGACAAAATGCCATCAGAACGTGCTTGAATACAGTGATCTCATTGTGGAGACCGAAGACTCAGGGCTCAGCATAGCTGAATGATTGAGAAGCACAACATGCTCAACAGATGTAAAAACTGTGTAATTCATGACTTGCTCAAGTGGGGAATGAGCTTCCACAGCCAGTTACTAAACTGCTGCAAGAGGTGTAAAATATCCAGTGATTTCCTATGCGAGTGCACCAACTAATTCAATATGCATATACTATTTGTGAGTTTTGGATGGTTGTCACCAGGATTATTTCTCTCTGCTCTACACTTTACTTGTTTTGGGATATTTTAAGAGGAGAGGGGAAACTTAATGTTTTACACTTATTTTCCCATTAAATGGGGTGATGAGGGATCAAGTCCACAGAAAAGTCAGAGGAAATTTGTGAATGGTGGAGTTCCTGTTTTTTTTTGGGGGGGGGGTTGTTTTTTTGTTTCACCATGCTAGCAGGGAAGCCTGTTTAAGCAAGCAAGATTTGCTAAGGTCTTGGAACTTCAGTCCTAGACAGACTTGCTGAGGGTACCGTAAAATCTGGGGTCGCTAAAAAAAAGACCACATAATCCCTTTGCTTTTCTAAAGATTCTCAGACTGTATTCCTTAAAAATTAAGGAGCTCAGTCCCTCTAGGGCATAATGTCTGGGCACAACAGAGATAGGGAAGCTGCAGAAGTTAGGATTCTCCAACCCTGCATACCAGTGGGAGCTACTTTGCTTCCTTGCTGTATAGTGTAGAAAAGCCTAGGGGTTGCATTAAACTATGCCTAGCTGCTCCAGCTCCCAAGGGGCTACCTACCATCTGTCCCACACTCTCACCACATCTGTGCTCTTTGAATTGGGGGTAATTCCTACTGTCTTTTTAAGTCAGTTATATGACCCCTACATACCAGTGATGTCACTGGGGGCTCTGGATGTTTAGTACCTCAGACAAGCAGCCTCCAGGATAGAGGCAAACCAAGGTGCATTCCAAATTGCTGTCATAAATTAGGTGAATATTTTGAATGTGTTGGTAGAGGGTCCTGGTTGGTAGGATGGGGAAGTAGCTGGAGGGAGGGGGAAGCCCATGGTAGACTCAAATGGCCACCACTTTTCTAGGCCAGGAAGGGGGCCAGATTAAGGCTCAAATATCACCCCAAAAGTTAGCAGTGTTTGGCTGAAAAGAGGCTGCGGGAGGGATGCACACTCCAATATTTCAGCTGCACTCTGAGAGACTCTTGGCCATGGCTCAAATGGCACCCCAGCAGAAATAAAAGCCACCCTTCCTAATATAAGAATGAGAGAGACACTGCTTGCCCTACAAAAGGCTGATCTCTCTAGATTACAATGGGCTTGGTTCACACAGGAGAAGGACATGAACATCTTTCACTGCCAGGTTTTTGGGGGGAGCTTAAGTCTTAAAAGAAGTATAACAAACTAGGCATCACATCAGCTACATCACTAGGGAATTTCAGTGCCCAGGAAAACAACAGGCCAAAATCCATGGTGGAGTTTTGATCTCCTGGATGGGTGAAAGAAAGCAAATGGTGTATTTTTCATTTCTTGTGGTTGTTTAGGTCTGGATTCCTGTTTCTCATTAACAGTGTAGGCAAGATTCAAATTTGCATTTCCTGCTCTTTTGTGTGCTGCTTTCGTGGTGCAAAGAGTCCAGAAAGCTGCTATATATGGGTGGGTGAAAATTCCCATAGCCCAGGGAGAACTATTAGCTGGCACAGAAGTAGTGTACCCAGCATTCTGCCTTTCTACTTGCTGAATTTCTACATTCATAGGCTGTGTGGCCAAAGTCCACTGTGCTTTCCTGGTCCCCAGCTAGTATATGGTCCTAGGAGAATATTATTATAGGTATACGGCAAAGTTGCCTCTAGAGTTGTAGATTTATTCTGAGATTTGGAAACCCACAGCCAGTTCCTTGACAGCCCCCACTTCCTGTTGGGCTGAGTAGAAACTCAGAGCAATACAACACCTAGGCCAATATAGGCATTAGTTATATATGTCAAGATTTGGTACCATGTCTACCTTTGAGACAAATTCATACCTGGAAGTCATCACAAGGGGTATGAACAAGGTAGCAATATGGTACATCCTACATCTAGCATATTAAGAAGGTGAGAGAAAGGGTGAAAGTCTAGCTCATCTAACATGTCTCTTTAATTTAGTTTTAGAAGAGCCTTCTTGGCAGCCATGCATACTTCACAGCTGTTTCCCAGATGGAAATGGATGAGCTGAGGCATATAGAAGATGATGAGAGCAGCAGAGAGCAAAACCTGCCTCCTTTGAGATCACAAAGCTTCTGAAGGAGGACATGGGTGTAGTACCATTCATTTGCCACTGGTCAGAAGTTATGTTTATAATTTCTGTTCTATAGAGTTGTTCTGCTGCTGCAATGCAATCCTGGAGTGTGAAAGCATTTTAATGCAAAACCTTGTTTGCAGTCACAACTAACTTCTTCTTGTTTTCATGCTTGGGATGAATTATTCCTCTGAGAATTATTATTTTTGGATACTTTTGAAAGCACCTGTGTGTAAAAATAATAGGTTGTTCAGTTGTGATATATTATTGGTTTCTTTACTGAGTTGGAATAATTCAGGCCCCCAGACTTCACACTTGGCATGTACAGAGTACTGAATGGTGAACACAGTGTGCACTATTTTGAAGAAATTTGGTTTCACAGAACAAAATGCAGACAATGTGAAAATAATGTTAAATCCATTATTAGTTTGTTATATCTCTAATATTCAGACAGCAAGGTGCATGTCTACATTTTGCACTTGCGTCCAGGGGTAAAAATAAAGGAAATAATCCGCTGTACTCTGCGCTGGTTAGGCCTCAGTTGGAGTATTGTGTTCAGTTCTGGGCACCGCATTTCAAGAAAGATGTGGAGAAATTGGAGAGGGTCCAGAGAAGAGCAATGAGAATGATTAAAGGTCTAGAGTATATGACCTATGAGGGAAGGCTGAAGGAATTAGGTTTGTTTAATTTAGAAAAGAGAAGATTGAGGGGGGACATGATAGCCATTTTCAGATATCTAAAAGGGTGTCATAAGGAGGAGGGAGAAAACTTGTTTATCTTGGCCTCTGGGGATAGAACAAGAAGCAATGGGCTTAAACTGCAGCAAGGGAGGTTTAGATTGGACATTAGGAAAAAGTTCCTAACTGTCAGGGTAGTCAAACACTGGAATAAATTGCCCAGGGAGGTTGTGGAATCCCCATCTCTGAAGATATTTAAGAGTATGTTAGATAAATGTCTATCGGAGATGGTCTAGACCAGTGGTCTCCAACCTTTTTACACCCAAGATCACTTTTTAAGTCTCAGAACAGGCAAAGATCTACTGCCCCACCCCTTCCTTGAAGCCCCGCCTACATTACATGAAGAAATCTAATGTAAATGTACTGTGCAGGTGTGCAGTTCAGAGAGGGCTCAAGAGCTACTCTTAGAGCCCCTGAGATCTACTGGTAGATCGCGACCTACTGGTTGGTGACCACGGGTCTAGACAGTGTTTGGTCCTGCCATGAGGGCAGGGGACTAGATTCGATGACCTCTCGAGGTCCCTTCCAGTCCTAGTATTCTATGATTCTATGATCACAAAACTGTAGCCAGGACTCCATTTCCCTGACTTGGGGAATCAGTGACCCCCCTTTCATTTCAGCCTCATCTTGCCTCCATCTTTAAATCCGTCTTCTGCATTATAACCTCATAAACCTGCCTCAAATAGCTATGGCTGCAATTCCTTAAGACATGTGTGCGAACAATCCAAAAATGGGTGAGAACTTAAAAATTGTTGGTAACAGACCATGAATCACTAAACCTGATGATAGTCTGACCAAAAAGAATTCTCAAGCCAGGCTTGTAGCTGTTTCCATCAGTTCAAACTGACTCAGAAGTTTGTCTCACCAACAGAAGAGGTCCCATAAAATTATTACTTCACCCACCTTGTCTTTCTCATCCCTCAGGACCAAAACAGCCACATCAATTTTGCATGCACAGATAGCATGTCATTCCTGGAATCTTCATACATAGACATACGGGGGCCTAAATCTGAATAGCCTATGGAACAGTTATGTCCACCCAGAATCTAGCTGACTTCACAGTAATCGAGACACCAATATTTTACAGGCTGAGGGATATAAAATTATAGTCTTACTATCTTATAACTCTCTACAATTTAGGCAGTCCCTAGCACTGCCCGCACCGTGCCACAACCCCCTCTCCCCACCAGTCCTCAGAGCCACACAGAACATGCGACATGGCATTTCCACGTTGATTTAAAGGGCCCACAGCTCAGGCTGCTGCTGTTGCTGCAGTAGCAGTGGCAACGGGGAGCTGCAGGCCATTTAAAACCATGGAGACTCAGGGCAGTTTTCCTCTTTGCCTCCCACTCTCCTCCAGCGGGCCTGCGGAGGGTTTTCCTATTTTTGATACCTGCTCAGCTTTTGGGCTCAATGATATCTAGCGGGAAAGGGTTTCACGTGATAATTTTGCATTGCAGAATAAAAAAAATATATTTCATTTTAAACAATTTTACATTTGTTGCCTCCACTTTCATTGAATGTTCCATTTCTTGAATTCTTCAAAAATTAAATACTCTTGGTTTCCCATCTGAATACTTTTCATTAGTTTGTATACTTCTCCATGCCCGTATTAATTGTATCACTTTAAGTAAATCTTTTTTTTTTTTAATGAAAGGCTCCTTGTCTGTTTGTTATATCATAGACACTGCATGAAATGCTGAGTCAGATGAGCAATGATTCTTGCTTCACACTGACAGTCCATTACACCAGTGCTCTGTAGCCACACGGGCTATTTATTATGGAGTTCAAGCTACTGTGTGGTGTTCAAGGTATTATTTTTGGCTTTTAACACTCCTGTCAGGCCACCTCTGTGCCTCTGCAATACTGCTGCAATTGTAGTTAGCAGAAGTGCTCAAGTTATCAGCTTCCCAGTTTAAAAAGAAGTCGTCCTGGGGACAGGGACTTCTCCATTAATCATTCTTTACTATGGAAATCACTTTCCCCCTTCATATGCTACCAGGATTGCCAGCTTTCCCAACTGGTCGGACCAGAAAGCTGGCAATCCTTTATGCTACTTGTTCCTACACAACTTTGCAGAGCTTCAGAAAACAAGGAAAACTGTCTGGAAATGTGAGTTTCCAGTTATTGAAGTTGGAAGTTGGTTGTCTTGTTGGTTGCTTATATCTTATGGTCAGGAACAGCGTAGGTGGTTTAGGACTTACCTATACAGAGATGTAATATGCTGCACTGGGATGTGATTTTCTAAGGCATGTAATATGCTGCACTGGGATGTAATTTTTCTATTGTGCCTTAATTAGTCTGTGGAGACCCTGCTCATGTGCACTGAAGCTTCCCTGGTGTGCTTTGACATAGTGTTGTTTCAACCAGCACTACATTAAAGTATACCAGTGGAGCCTATACAGGTCAATTAAGACACAGCCATGTGAGTGTGATTTATAAATCATACTCCTACTATAGTGATTTCGTTGGCCCACCATGTAGACAAGCCCTCAGTCATATTTTGATTGTTTTTGCATTCATGAAAATCTATGAAAGTGCCTGGTATTTCAGGACAGGGGTTTCTAAAATAATAAACAGCGACTAATTTCATACTTCTGAATGTTACAAGGGGAAGGATCTGAATATTGAAGTACTTCTGGAAGCATTTTAGTGACATTTTCCAGCATTTCTGTACTATAATTATTTTTCACTCTATCACTGGAGGAAGGAAAAGTTGGATGTGTCAGTCAAAGTAATTTGACAAGCGTTTTTTAAAGGACTGTTTATTAAAAAGTAAACCAAAAGTTATGAACTAACTCAGCTTCCTAAATAAACATTTTTGAAATTGTTATTGTAACACATGTGGTAATGTGGAATAGCCTATTATAGCAGCCTGATGAGATTTGCTGACCATCTGACCTGAAATTATATAAGCACAAAACAAGCCATCTTGGTTTGAAAATTTTTCCTCTCACCTGGTATGAATAATTTGAAGTGAATGAGTTGATGGACATGCCATACATTTGAGTACACATTCATGAATGCAACTGTATAAAGGAGTGAAGAAATGCTGAATGAACTCACAGGTGTTATGAATAATCACAGGAAAAAATGTGTTAATCTCCAGTGTATGAGCAAAGGTAAATAATCCATGATAACCATAGATCTTGATAAGTCCCAAGACCCACCAGCTCCCATTGACTTCACTGGGAATTGATACCATTCACTCTCATCACTTTGTGGGACTTGAGAACTTATGTCCTGATCCAGCCACAGATTTCATACAAGCTTTCTTGAAGTCAGTGTGGCTCCATGTTGTGCTAATATTACATGTTCTTGCAGAGCTATTTATTAATTATTAGTATTATTATTATTATTATTCACAGACCTCTAGGAATCTAAGAATTAAAGAATCTAAGAACTAGGGCTTTCATTTGCTGAAGGGATCCTTACAAACTTGCGTTTGCAATGCTAACATCTCTGTAATACCACTGAACAGATATTCGTTAAAAAACTCCAGTTAGACATTTTCATGTAACTATGTTTTGTGAATTTGTTGCATTTAGCTTAGCAAAAGCACATATCTAAGAATATTTAATTACAATAAAATATTAAGCTAAGACATTCATAGAAGCAAACTAAGATGTTTATATGATACATTTATGAAGTTTGAATGATCATAGTAAGATGTCACTTATGGAGACGTAATAAGTTAAATCACAGTAACTTCAAATCTTATAACAAAGTGTTGTCATTTGGAATTAAAGTCATCATAATTCTGTAATATTTTGGTAGATAATTTTGGGGCCCTTATGAAACTATGAATTAGATGTCTAGAACAGTTTTTTTTTATTAATTTAACAATTGCGTTTCATAGCCAAAAAAAGTCATAGGCATGTCAGTGACAGTTCAACCAAAAATAACAACAAAGTTATTTAGACATGTAAACAATTACATAACTACTGAAATATGAAAATGATTCAAAATTGCCTCACCAAATATGGCTACATAGCTGAACCATTTCATTCTACACACTTCACATTCACAAATAACACACATTAACCCCACATATATGTTTACTGATTCATAACTACTTTCACATTTATTTTAAATGCACTAATAGATACTATATAAACACAAGTAATCTTTAGCCATTAGTTTATTCCTCTATAAAGTTTTATGAAGCTTTAATATCTGGTTTGAGTAGCAGTAAACTCTTTGGCTTGAATTTATAATTTATTAATGTAAGCATTTTTTCCAAGAAGCTGTCATTTCATGAAATCTCCCAAATCATGTGTTGCCTGAAAAATCTCTATATAAAGTTTTCCTTAGGTAAGAACATGTATGCTGAACAGGTACCATGAATCTTCAAGTCTCAGCATGATCTAAAATAGAACTTGTTAGTGAAATACATTACATTCTGAAGTAATTTATAGGCTTTTCGTAACTAGGGTACATACTCTGAGAAGTATTTCACTTAGGGTACATCTACACAGCAGGGCTAAAGTTGAATTAAGCTGCGTAACTTCAGCTATGTCAATTGCGTAGCTTAAGTCGAAATAGCTTAATTTGGCTTTTGGCGCAGTCTACATGGCAGGAAGTCAAAGGAAGAACAATCTTCCTTTGACTTCCCTTATTCCTCATGAAACAAGGGTTACCATGAGTCGGAGTAAGAAGTCCTCCAGCTTGACATTACTTCAAAATAAAGGCTTGTAGTGTAGAAGCATACTATATTATTTTTGAATAACATCAGTTATTCTGAAATAACACTTCTGTGTAGACATACTCTTAGAATAACTAAGCCATTATAAAAGGAAATGCACACACAAAAGTCTTTTTTTACACGTATCGAGTGGAATTGATGCACAGTTACATTCTCGGGATCATTTTGGAAGGTTGCAATGTCTGGTTGCTCAAGATACATAGATGCTTAGGTCAGTTGACAGCAGTTTTTGTTCAAGTGATGTGTTGTTGTAATATCTCTGTGGTATTTTTTTAGGGAGAAAGAAGCACCCTTCATTGTGGGACTTGAGAGCTTTTTCAATGGTGCATTAAGCAACAGAACTAGCATCTGACTTATATGACATGCTAAACTTAACCTATGTTCAAATACTTAATAGTATTATCAGATAATGAAAAAAGGGAAGAAGACAGTTGTTTCTGTAAAGCATGTAAAAAGTTTCTGCTTCCAGTGTTCAAGCCTATATTAGAATTCCTAACATGAATTATTATTAATAACAGTCACATATTCTGGATGTTGTGAAATCTCTGAACAGAGATGTGTTGTCTAGTGGTATTGGGACTGAGAAATTCCCATGACCAAATGCCAGCTCCGTTACTCACTATGGTACGTATACACAGTAGCGTTATTTCAGAATATTTGACGTTGCATGTGTACACTACATGCCATTATTTCAAAATAATGTCAAGCTGGAGGACTTCTTACTCAAACTCATGGTAACTCTCATTTCATGAGGAGTAAGGGAAGTTGAAGGAAAAGTGTACTTCCTTCGATTTCCTACTATGTAGACAGCACCAAAAGCTGAATTAAGCTATTTTGACTTAAGCTACGCAATTGACGTAGCAGAAGTTGCGCAGCTTAATTCGACTTTAGCCCTGCTGTGTAGATGTACCCTATGTGGCAACCTCCTGATATTTGTTTTGTATTTTGTGGCTTTAATTTCCAGGGTTCCCAAAAGAGCAGTCCTGACCAGCCATAGGGGAAACAGCTAATAATCTAACTGAAGTGTTGGAGCATAAGCTTTCGTGGGCAAAGACCCACTTCATCAGATGCATGTAGTAGAAATTTCCAAGAGGCAGGTATAATAGGCTGATAGAGGAGGTATCTGAGCCTTTAGCTATGATCTTTGAAAAATCATGGCAGACAGGGGAGATTCCAGAAGACTGGAAAAGGGCAAATGTTGTGC
Source organism: Pelodiscus sinensis (assembly GCF_052426305.1). NCBI lineage: Eukaryota > Metazoa > Chordata > Testudines > Trionychidae > Pelodiscus > Pelodiscus sinensis. The sequence goes on along the minus strand of NC_143052.1, from coordinate 169,079,343 downwards.
CCATCTATAAAAAGGGGAATAAGAACAACCCAGGAAATTATAGACCGGTCAGTTTAACGTCTGTCCCAGGGAAGATAATGGAGCAGGTAATTAAGGAAATCATATGCAAACACTTGGAAAGTAATAAAGTGATAGGGAATAGCCAGCATGGGTTTGTGAAGAACAAGTCATGCCAAACTAATCTGATAGCTTTCTTTGATAGGATAACGAGCCTTGTGGATAAGGGAGAAGCGGTGGATGTCATATACCTAGACTTTAGTAAGGCATTTGATACGGTCTCGCATGATATTCTTATTGATAAACTAGGCAAATATAACTTAGATAGGGCCACGATAAGGTGGGTGCATAATTGGCTGGATAACCGTAGTCAGAGAGTGGTTGTTAACGGTTCTAAATCCTGCTGGAAAGGGATAAGTGGAGTTCCTCAAGGGTCTGTTTTGGGACCCGTACTATTCAATATCTTCATCAATGATGTAGATATTGGGATAGAGAGTACGCTTATTAAGTTTGCAGATGATACCAAACTGGGTGGGGTTGCGACTTCTTTGGAGGATAGGGACATAATTCAAAATGACCTTAGCAAGTTAGAGAAATGGTCAGAGGTAAACAGGATGAGGTTTAATAAAGAGAAATGCAAAGTGCTCCACTTAGGAAGGAACAATCAGTTCCATACATACAAGATGGGAAGCGACTGTCTAGGAAGGAGCATGGCGGAAAGGGATCTAGGGGTCATAGTGGACCACAAGTTGAATATGAGTCAACAGTGTGATGCTGTTGCAAAAAAAGCAAATATGATTCTAGGTTGTATCAACAGGTGTGTTGTAAGCAAAACTCGTGAAGTCATTCTGCCGCTCTACTCTGCACTAGTTAGGCCTCAGCTGGAGTACTGTGTCCAGTTCTGGGTGCCACATTTCAAGAAAGATGTGGAGAAATTGGAAAGGGTACAGAGAAGAGCGACAAGAATGATTAAAGGTTTAGAGAACATGACCTATGAAGCCAGGCTTCATGAACTGGGCTTGTTTAGTTTGGAAAAAAGAAGATTAAGGGGGGACATGATAGCGGTTTTCAAATATCTAAAAGGGTGTCACAAGGAGGAAGGCGAAAATTTGTTCCTCTTGGTTTCTGAGGACAGGACAAGGAGTAATGGGCTTAAAGTGCAGCAGGGGAGGTTTAGATTGGACATTAGGAAAAAATTCCTAACTGTCAGGGTGGTCAAATATTGGAATAAATTGCCAAGGGAGGTGGTGGAATCTCCCTCTCTGGAGATATTTAAGAACAGGTTAGATAGACATCTGTCAGGGATGGTGTAGGTGGAGCTTGGTCCTGCCTTGAGGGCGGGGGGCTGGACTCGATGACCTCTCGAGGTCCCTTCCAGTCCTATGATTCTATGATCTATGATAAATATGCAGGCCAGAATCAGGCTGAAGATGACGAGGTGGATCCAATCAGGGACAATGAGACCCACTTCTAGTAGCAGATCTGGAGGTGTGAATTCCAAGACAGGAGAAGTGCTTTTGTAGTTAGCAAGCCATTCACAGTCTTTGTGTAATCCTGAGTTGATTGTGTCAAACTTGAAGATGAACTGTAGCTCAGCAGTTTCTCTTTGAAGTCTGGTCCTGAAGTTTTTTTGCTGCAGGATGGCTACCTTTAGATCTGCAATTGTGTGTCCAGCGAGATTGAAATGTTCCCCTACAGGTTTTTCTATGTTGCCATTCCTAATATCTGATTTGTGTCCATTGATTCTTTTACGTAGGGACTGTCCAGTTTGGCCAATGTATATAGCAGTGGGGCATTGTTGGCACATGATGGCATATATTACGTTAGTAGATGTGCAGGAGAATGAACCAGTGACAGTATGGCTGATCTGGTTAGGTCCTGTGATGGTGTTGCTGGTGTATATATGTGGGCAGAGTTGGCACCGAGGTTTGTTGCATGGATTGGTTCCTGAGTTAGAGTTATTATGGTACGGTGTGTAGTTGCTGGTGAGAATATGCTTCAGGTTGGTGGGTTGTCTGTGGGCAAGGACAGGCCAAACTGGACAGTCCCTACGTAAAAGAATCAATGGACACAAATCAGATATTAGGAATGGCAACATACAAAAACCTCTAGGGGAACACTTCAATCTCGCTGGACACACAATTGCAGATCTAAAGGTAGCCATCCTGCAGCAAAAAAACTTCAGGACCAGACTTCAAAGAGAAACTGCTGAGCTACAGCTCATCTTCAAGTTTGACACAATCAACTCTGGATTAAACAAAGACTGTGAATGGCTTGCTAACTACAAAAGCACTTCTCCTGTCTTGGTATTCACACCTCCAGATCAGCTACTAGAAGTGGGTCTCATCGTCCCTGATTAGATCCACCTCGTCATCTCCAGCCTGATTCTGGCCTGCATATTATACCTGCCTCTGGAAATTTCCACTACATGCATCTGATGAAGTGGGTCTTTGCCCATGAAAGCTTATGCTCCAAAACTTCAGTTAGTCTATAAGGTGCCACAGGACTCCTTGCCACTTTTGCAGATTCAGACTAACATGGCTACCCCTCTGATAGCTAATAATCTGTCATACTCAGGAAAAATCAGTGACAAGCTTTAATATACAGTGATCAGTGTGTACCAATTATGTTTGCAAGGCTGTCTTCATTGAGGAAAAGGCCTAAAAACTTGCTTTTCTTAATTTAATGAAAGCTGAGGGTCTAATTTATGTTTCTAGGGATTTATGGGTCCCCAAAATAAGGTTTGTACAAATTTAAGGACAGGTAGTTTTTCGATACCTTTACTTGTGCAGTATAGTACCTAGTTGCAATCAAGAAGATCCCTGAAAGAGCAAAGTATGAGTTGACATGAGTAAATGTATCTGAATCAGGCTTCAGGGCTTCAGTAATTTCTACAGTGGCAATGCAGAGATAAAATTTAGAGTAGAGCTAATGCACACATTTTTAACAATGAGTGTAATTGACCATTGGAAGCATTTAGCAAGAGAGGATTTTCCATCATAGGAAATTCTAAATTAACTTTTCATGCTTTCTTTTTCTCTCTAAAAGCAACGAGTAGTCCTGTGGCTCCTTAGGGTACATCTACACAGCAACATTATTTCAAAATAATTAGCGTTATTTCAAAATAATTTAGTCTGCGTCTACACAGCAGGCAATTATTTTGAAATAATGTTGAAATACTGTCGAGCTGGAGGACTTCTTATTCTGACACCTGCAACCCTCATTGTACAAGGAGTAAGGGAAGTCAGAGGAAGAGTGCTCTATTTCAAAGTAAGTGCTGTGTAGACGCTCCCAATTTCGAAATAAGCTATTTTGAAATAAGCTACGCAACTGATGTAGCTCAATTTGTGTAGCTTATTTCGAGGTAAGCCCTGCTGTGTAGACACACCGTTCAAGACTAACACAAAAGTTTTTGCACTCCAACTTATCTGATAAAATGGGTTTTACCTGCAAAAGCTCATGATACTATACATATTTGTTAGTTTCCAAGGTGCCACAGGACAGCTTGCTATTTAAGGTTACAGCCTAACACAGCTACCCCTTTGAAACTTTCTCTAAAAGATAAGAACTAATTCAAATAGGAATGATTTCAGGGAAGTCTTATGGTCTAATTTGTGCAGGAGGTGAAACTGGATGATCACAATGGCTTTATAATCTGAAAAGAGAAGAGGCAGGAGTCACCAAAGGTTTCTTGGTGCAAGTGGAGCAGAAAGGTTATTGTGACCCTGAGTGAGTAAGACATTATTATTCAGCAAAGTGCTTAAACCCCCTTTTGGTTAACATTAAGTATGTGCTTAACGATACATCTACATTGCACAGCTATTTCGGGATACCAGAGGTATCCCGAAATAGCTACCCCACATCGTAATAAGCCGCCTGTTATTTCTAAATATTTTTCAAAATAACAGGCACACTATTTTGGCATCCTGGTAACCCTAATTCCACAAGAGTTAAGGGATGTCTCAAAATAGTGTTATTTCAAAATGGGGTGCTGTGTAGACACATCAAATTTCAAAATAAGCTATTTCAAAATAGATTAAATTGCAAATCTTAATTTGAGTTTAGGGTGCTGTGTAGACCTTGAATCAGAGCCTGTTTAAGCTTCTACCCCCTGGGGCACATGTCCTAACCAGCTCTGGCACCCTTGTGCACCCGTCATGAGCATCATTAACCCTGGCACAGAATTGGCCTATGTGGACACTGGGGGATCTGACTTCAGGCCAGATCCTGCCTCATTTACTCACACTTATTTGTATCTTCTTCTTAGACTAGGTCTGTGCAAGGATTAAGTTATGATTCAGTATGAGGAAGAGTGACAGAAATTGTCTCTTTGTCAAATGGACCAAGGACTTGGTCCTCTGGGTAAGCGGTGATGTGAGGTGGTTAGCACTAATAAAGAAGAGGGCTTGATAAAACATTTAGCTTCTTGTGCTGTTCAATTAAATTTTAAAGTATTGAGAGAGTGTAAACAGTACAAATAATTTGTGCCTCTGTATCTTACACCAGAACTTAAAAATCTGCTTTCTGCATTTCTCAGTCACTCTCTTTTTCTTACCATCCTGCTTGTAATGTAAACATGGAATAGAGATAGCAGAACAAAGAACTAAGTGTACAAAACAGTACCCCCCATCTCTCTGTAGAATCATATACTATGGAAGCAGTACCATGCTGAGTTTTTGGTAACAGAATGATAATAGAGTTTTCATCTCCTCTCTAGTAGGGAATCGCCCCCCCCCCCTCGTGCTCCCCCCCCCCCCCGCTTTTAACTCCACATTCACTGAGAAATTATTATACTACTTCATTAAAAAATGGAGACATAAGAAAATGCACCAACTGAACTGGCAGGTCTGATAGGAACATATGTAAGACAAGTCCATTTGAATATTGTGTTCTGATAAAGATTGTATTCAGATTGCAAACCTCAAAATGGTGTTAAATTAATTATGAGAGTTTTGTTTAGGATCTCACATCGTCCCTTATCCCAGTCAATCAATATGTCCCATAATTAACTCAGCTTTGGACAATTATAAAACAATAAAACTGCTGCAGATGCACTAATTAAAACATTTAAGATAGCCTCCCTGGCTTTGGCCAGTTAAAATCATCCATATATTTTAAGTTCTGAACCTGAATGCTATATCAGGACCTGTGTGGGTGAAACTTAGTGTATGCTTTGCAAAATGCCACTGTAATCGAGTCATTATCAACCTTCCTGGGTCCACTGTGCAGCTGGGGCTCAGAATAGCTTTGTGCAGGCAGGCGGGCTGGGGAATAGTATGACAGCTGCAGCATTTGATGTATTTCATTTTCCCGGGAGCACCATAATGAGGAAAGACATCTCCAGTTCATATCCCCCACAGCACCACTGAACACTGCAGAGCATTGAGCTGCACAGAGGTCTTAAAAAATCCACGTAGCTAGCAAGAAATAGGAAAGCACTGCTTCCCTGGAGCAGCCAGTAGTTTCTCCAGAGTTCATTAATCAGTCACACAAAATCACCAATATGTTTGTATACTGTACATCCCACACCTGTCAGTCACACACTTGCCTCCTCAGTCTTATGTTTAATGCCAAACAGGCTTTTGATATTAATATGCATATTTTTCATTATTTTAAAGGAAAAAAATATAAAAGTTGCCTCCACCTTACTCCTTAAAAAAAATGAGTCATTCCATGTTATCAGTATCACAGGTATTGAATTATTTTACCACAATTCTGTACCAACATGTTGAATGTTTACCATAAAACATCAAAGCAATATACTTCTTAATTATATTAATATAAAAAATTCACATTCAATACACCAGCCTTAGCCAAATCCCAGTTGAGTCAATAGAGGCCTGGTTCTCATTTACACTGAGAAATTGTCCACATATAGAGAACATATAGTGCACACTAGCAGGGTCTGTGCCTACCAATTATGTATGCTTTAGAAATCACACCACTTCATAATGTAGGCTAACCCCACTGTGGAGACAAGACAACTACTCACCACTCTGCGAGAGTAAATAAGCTTGGAGTCAATTTAATTTATGCCTACTTTAAGGTCTCTTTACCGTGCAAGGTGGTCTCCATACAAATGAAAATCAGATCCCAGGAATCATTCTATATATTTCAATCAGCTTCGGACAATGCCCTATTGCTCTATAAAAAATGGTTTTGACCTTACCTAGACACATAAATTGTAACACTTCTACTCTATCAGCATAGTTATAACAGTACTAGCCTGCTGGGGTGGACTATGGATGGGAAGGTGAATAAGGCACCTTTTTACTAGTAGAGCTGCATCCACACCAGAAGGCCTACTGGTATAACTATATTGATTAAAAATACAGATTACTTGAAAGTGTGTGTGTGTGTGTGTGTGATTATAAGGATACAGTAATCATATTTTATTCAAGTTAAGGTAAATTGACGCCTTCTGCAGTACTACCTTATGCCTCCAGACGGATTTTCACATAGCATTAGATTGCTGTACACTTCTCTGGCAATGCACAAGGGACATAAGTAGATTGGGTAGCTGTATAAGCCTCTGCAAAACAAATGTAAATCACTTTTATATTGCAAAGATATCAATGGCTACTAAGACTGCAGAGCAAAGGAGACTTTAGGAAGAGCTTTCCCACCTTCCATACATCAGTGGCCCTATTAACTTCCACCAAGATTCCCACAACCTGCACAGGCATATCTTCCCCAATCTACATAGATGCTTGGGGTGCTGCTGCTCCTTTCTGATTTGAAATGGTTTTTGTCCTACATCAGGCTCACCGTTGAATTCAACAGCTCTCAACACCTTTGCTGTACAATTGTTCCAGCCCCCCAGATCCCTTTGGATTTTAAATAGAGTTATTTTCAGATGTGACTATGTTTTTGGTAGGATTGGTGATCATGACAAATGTGGGATGATTTGCTTAAATATTTACTGAAATCTCTGCATGGAAATAGCAGTGGTACTACACCTATTCATAACTGAACAGAAAAATAGTATGGGAACGCTTCACCATCACAAAGGGTGCTCCTGAATCTTAATCTGTGGTACCATTTAAGAGGTACAATAAGCAATTCACAGTGTTCAGTGTTCACCTTTATAAAGCATTAAAATTAGCTATTTGGCAGCAGCTATGTGGATGCCATAACCCCCAGCTTTCCATCCAGCAGATGTCACTAAAGTCAATAGAAATTTTTAGTGATGTGCCGAGGAATCAGATGTAATAGAAAGGCTTTGAAGCCCTTGTGATACTATCGTTTTTATTAATTAATCCAGGTATTTATGCAATTTTAATAGAAAGTTTTCTGTACCTGTGTACTATGATTGTTTCAGTCTCAACATCACTGCTAGATAAGGAAGTTCATATGTGTCAGTAACAATCATTTCCCTAAAATTAAAAGTTGCCTGATATAAATTTTGGCATAGACTCTTTTGAAGAAGCACTCAATAAATGTGCATTTTTTGTGCATAATCCTACAAAAGCCAGTGGGAGTTTGGAGTGTGCAAGACACGTTGAGTCAAGTCCTGACTTTGCACTCTACGAAATATTAGTGGTTCAGCATAAATCATCTTTTCCCCTTGTTGTTTTATGAGTTGGACTCATGCTAACAGGCACAGAGAAGGCAAACCATACTGGTTATTCCACAGAAAATTCTATAAACACACTAGCATTGTTATTCTCCCTAAGCATCTCTACAATGATGTTTAAATTAATAAAATACAATATTTAAAATAAGCACGTAAGGTTTTTTATATTAACCATAGTTCAAAGCTTGTGGTTCTAACTCAGTTTTTACTTCATCCTCATTCAGGCAAAATCCCCATTGATATCAAACAGCTGTACCAAAATTGCCTAGGATGGCTGGATTCATTGAGAAAGATTGACATTATAATGTAAAGAATACAAGGCATTTCTAGTTCATTGTTCAAAAATGATGATATTGCTAGTAAGCACTTAGTAAATACTAAGAGCCTGAGTCTATTTAGGTATACCAATGTAAACCTGGAGTGACTCCACTAAAGTCTTAATGAGTCCCTAAGCATGGCTTGTAGGAATTCTCCTCCTCTGCCTCTCTTTCCTTTTATCTTATTTGATCTGATGGGATAAGGGGGAGCAGGAGTGCATAGCCAAAGTAATATTATTCCTAGCAACATCTGAACATTGATTTTGCAATTGCCCTGTCCTTATAGAGCCTCATTGGACTGAAGAGTTATATAAACTGCTGCATAGGTATAGTTCATTGCTCATAATCACAGTGCTAACTGTATTCTAATCCCTTGTTTACATGAAGAATGTCTTCTCCACTCCTTCCTCTTTAGGGAACTTCCTCTTTTACTTCATTTTTTCATTGTTTTATCTTTTTTCCTGTGTAGATATTCCTGCAATTTTCTGTCCTCCTGTTAAGTATAATCTTAAACCCAAACTATTTGGAGGTTTTTAAAAAAAAATTCAGCCTTCACAAACTGTGTTTCTGGGGTTTCATATATTCTGTATACAACAAATGAGCTAATAATCCATGCATCATATGTTGAAGGAACAACATCGTCGCATTTAGCCCAAATTTTGCAGTCTAAGAACTGTTCAAACTTGAGATCCACACTGTGGAATAAAGTGGAAACTGAGTAGCAGCAAATGTGGAACTAAGGAGTCTATTTTCATTGTCCCAGATAAGAGCATATTTTACACTTAACAAATTGCACTGTGGGAAAATCCAAATTTTTAAAACCTTTCCATTTTGCAACATGGGTCAACACACGTTTCCTCCGTGAAATAGTCCTGTTTCTGCTCTCATTGAAAGTAATGGTGAAAGATTCCATCCACATTCAATTTGGCTGCATATCAACTATAGAATACACCCCATAAGCAGTCTGACACTTAAAAGCCTAGGTTCCAATTTTCCATCACTGAAGTCATTGCGAATTTTGCCATTGACCACAATGGGAGCAGGATCAGGCTTCCCAAAATAAAGCAGTGCCCATGAAAGGGTAAAAGAAATGAGTAGCTAAACTCTGGATGTTTTCAAAGATTGGAAATAGTTTAGCAGAATACCCCAGGGTATGTCTACGCTACAAAGTTAATTCGAACTAACGGACGTTAGTTCGAACTAACTTTCATAGGCGCTACACTAGCGCTCCGCTAGTTCAAACTTAATTCGAACTAGCGGAGCGCTTAATTCGAACTAGATAAACCTCATTCCACGAGGACTAAGCCTAGTTCGAACTTACTAGATCGAATTAAGGGCTGTGTAGCCCCTTAATTTGAACTAGTGGGAGGCTAGCCCTCCCCAGCTTTCCCTGGTGGCCACTCTGGGCACCACCAGGGAAACTCGTCTGCCCCCCTCCCGGCCACGGACCCCTTAAAGGGGCACGGGCTGGCTACGGTGCCCGTGCCAGGTGCAAGCCTGCCAGCACCCAGCCAGCAGACCCTACACCTAGCACGGCTCGAGCCAGCCACCCAATGCCCCCCAGCCCTCCGCCTCTTCCCGGGACCAGGCTGGCGGCTCTTGGGAGCCTGCCCAGGACCGCAAGAGGCGGGCACCCGCCTGGTCTAGTGCAGACATCATGGATCTTGTCCACGACCTCTGCACTAGGCACAGGAAAGTGGCCATCTAGGGCAGGATAGCTGCCAGCCTGGCCACCCAAGAGCAGGTTTGCATGAAAATCAAGGTGGTCCACTGAGACCCCCGACCCTGAACCCTGAGCTTAGAATGGCCGTACTGGGTCAGACCAAAGGTCCATCTAGCCCAGTAGCCTGTCTGCCGACAGCGGCCAACCCTAGGTACCCTGGAGGGGATGGACCAAAGACAGTGACCAAGCCATTCGTCTCGTGCCATCCCTCTCCAGCCTTCCACAAACATTGGGCAGGGACACCACTCCTACCCCCTGGCTAATAGCACTCCATGGACCCAACCTCCATGAATTGATCTAACTTCTCTTTAAACTCTGTTCTAGTTGTAGCCTTCACAGCCTCCTGCAGCAAGGAGTTCCACATGTTGACTATTTCCTTTGTGAAGAACAACTTTCTGTTACTAGTTTGAAGTCTGCTACCCATTCCTTTCCTTTGGTTTCCTCTAGTCCTTCTATTATGGGAACTAATGGAGAACTTTTCTTTATGCACCCTCTCCACACCACTCACACTTTTAGAGACCTCTATCATATCCCCCCTCTGTCTCCTCTTCTCTAAGCTGAAAAATCCCAGTCTCTTTAGCCTCTCTTCATATGGGACCTGTTCCCAACCCCTGATCATTTTAGTTGCCCTCCCCTCTCCCAGCCTCTCTCTTCCCCTCTCCCACCTCCTTTTCCCAGTCTCCCCCAGTTTTGTTCAATAAAGAGAAATTCTATTTTTGAACACACGTGTCCTTTATTTTTTACATCAGGAAGGGGGGCTAGGGAGGGGTAAGTGGAAGGAGGTGAGGGAGGAATGGGGTACGAGCCCCCGATGGGGAGGACTGGGCTGGTTCTGCGAGCTGCTCGGGGTGGAAGTTCTCCTGCAGCCCCCCGATTGTCCCCTCCCCCCCGGATGGCAGCCTGCGGCAAGTGCAGCCGGTCTGATGGCCAAGTGCTGTGATTTTCCGAGTGTGGGCACTCAGGGCACTCCAAACCAGGACTGCTCTGCAAGTGGGGCACCCCTGACAACTGTCTGTCCGGGGTGTGGGTCGGGTCCCTTTAAGCACAGCCCTTGGCTAGCCTGAGACAGCAGCTCCATGCTCTTAAGTCCTCATCTGATGCTCTGCTGGCACTGCTTCCGGCCATCCTTAACCTCTGTTAGGGTCACTCAATGTGGACATGCTAGGTCGAATTAGCAAAACGCTAATTCGAACTAGTTTTTAGGTCTAGATGCGCTAATTCGAATTAGCTTAGTTCGAATTAACTAATTCGAACTAAGTTAGTTCGAATTAGCGCTGTAGTGTAGACATACCCCCATATAGTACATTTAAAAATAAATTAAGATAACATTGATCCAGTGGCCAAATCTTTAGTTGATGTCAGTATCTCACACAATGGTGTCCCTTGTCTATGATTACATCTGTGTTCAGCTACACAATGTACACATCTGACCCAGTATTTTTCATTTGAAAACATGTATTATTTACACAAGGAATTGATCTTTTTCAATATGACATAAGATAGAAAAAAATTAATCCCTCCACTATCAGGAATTTCCCTCCTGAGTGTAACATGGATGCTTCCAAATATCCAGGCATTTTCCAAGAGACTATCTCTGTTATCTACATATAAATAGATTTCAGACAGGTATAAAAATAGCTTCCGTGCAATACTAAATCATTTTGGCAAAATGCATTTTTCCATGAGGATTAGCATGCAATAATTTACCCACATATTCAGTGCTGTGCTTATTATGCTATCCCATAGGCCCCATCACAGAGAGTCGTTTGAGTTTCTTAATTAAAAGGGTTTCAAAAATCACATTGGCTGGAATTTCTGCATTGGCTTCTCACTTTCCCACATTCACTTTTAACATCCAAAGAATACAGTTGATTTTTTCGCCGCATTTCAGACTCCAAGGGGCTGGAATGCAGACCCATGAGGGTGGATAGCAGGAAGAGCGAATAGGCTTGTTTATTTCTGAATACTAATATTACCCATGTGAAACATTTTTTCTTCATGGACTTGTGCTTTGCTGTATTCATCTCTCCAGAAATGGGTTGGGAGTTAAAAATCACCCGGGAGTACTAGTTCCTGTGCTTTCCTTCCTCCCCCCAACCCTACCTTTGTAATCACAAAGGCCCAGAGACAATGGAGTATCTAATGTAAAATAAGATAAGCTGAAATTACTATAACTCAGCTTTAGAGCCATGTTGAAATAACTGGAGTGCTTTGACTTTTGAAGCCATTTCTGGCTTTCTCAGGATAAACATAATCAGATGGAAGATTTTTTTTTGTTTTGTGGGGTTTTTTTGCTTCTTTTTTATTTCTGATTTTTAAATAAGATCTTAGGTAGCAAAGAGATGGGAAAAGCTTCTTTAGCTCTGTTGTTGTCCTTAGCACTCGTAATGTACTCATTTCTCAGTGAGCCAATTGATATAAGTCACCACATTATGGTGTGATCTTGTGCCTGGTGTTGATTCTGCAGTATAGTATGGGGGTGAGAGAGGAAGCACAGCATGGGCAGAGATGCCATTATTCAGCTAAGATGTTAAACTGAAGCCCCTCCTATCTATCCATCTCTGGATGCTGACCTGATGGAGTCAGGGACTCTGTAAGGGGATAACCTCTGTGTCCTTTCCAACATTCTCTCAAGGAGAATATTTTTCATTGTTTAAGGCTGTGTGAGAGTTAGTGCTAAGCACACAATGGCTGCTTTGTCTGCCCGGATGCTCTTAGTACAGTATCAGTAGTGTGTAGTTCTTTGGGATTAGCTGTAGGGGAAAGACATTATACACACACGCACACAGGCAGACACAAACATACACACACACAGCCCAATACTACATATTGTCTTTAACTCACAGGCCTCAGTCTTTTGGTTCATTGTACTATTCTGATCTGGTCACAAAAGGATGCCCTAATACAAGAAGCATTCCTGAGTAAAGTCACCTTAGTGACTACATCCAATCCTCTTCTGGTGGCTGATATAGGAGGAATGACCAGAGGAAAGGGAGCACGATGCTCTCTTATACCATGCTGATCACCAGCTGCCAGAACAGCCTGTCAGAAACCTCTTGCTCCTCTAATATATGCCAGCGATAGACTGACCCCGGGAAAGAAAGATCATGAAGGTGGCTTAGGGGCACAGGATCTGGGACATATTTTCCATTCCTGTATTATCTGTTTTTATGATACTTTCATTAGTGCAATATTTGTTCCCCTGAAGGAGAAACTTCAGCAGGGAATACATTTTTTTCTGACTTGCTTAGTTACAGATCTATCTCACATTTTAAAAAACTTTGCAACTGTATTATTAAACTCTATAAAACATTTGTTGATGTATTTATTGTTTATCATTTATTAAAAAGTCTGTGGCTAAACCTTTAAGGAAAAAATACCTCAATGCATAATCATGATTCAGGTCGCTCTTAAAACAATAGTGTGGTTCTTTTAACAGTACTGTAAATAGGTGACGAGTACTGTATCGCATGCTTCCTTTTCCTCCAAATTCTAACGAGGAGCAGCAAGCTTTTTAAAGTGAGCGCAATAAAGTTTAGCGCTTGTACTACAGCTTTTTAAACCCTGGTGCAAGCAAACCATAAATTATTTTGAAGACTGCACAAGAGGCATTGGTGACATAAAGGAACTGCACCTGTTGTAAGAGCTCACAGTGGAGCAAAACAACAGAATGTCCACAGCAAGGAAAAAGCTCTGTTGTTTGGAAGGCAAAGGTTTCTCAGGGGACAGTCCAAAACTAAAGAACAATCCCCCACAAAAATTTACATCTAGCATGAACTTCACTGTTTTCCATTCAAATTGCAAGGAGAATTTCTTTAACTTGTCCTAACTACATAAAACACGTAGCAGATCATACATAAAAATAAATAAAATCCATATGCAATTTTCCTCAGGAAAGAGGCTAAGTGAGAGACACAGTAAGAACAACACATGACAAATATTAGTTACATCGTTTATTAAACTATTGGAAGGAGCTGTGGTGAAGAACCTGGCCAGAAGAACCCAGCCAGTATAGAACACTACAAACCATTATTTTGCTTTGGCTCATGTTCTTTCAAGTGATTATAATTCAGGTAACAAATTTCCCATCCCCCAAAAATGATTAGCACAAAAATACTTGGTATATTGAAGGTAAAGGTCCTTATGGAGGTTGCTAAAGACATAATGCCTGGTTCTTGCTACATTAAGCCCTGCTCTAGAAGTGTAAAGGGGTGCTGATTGCTAATCTCTCATCTGATCTTTTATGATCTATACATAGTTTGAGGTAAAATATACTCTATCTGATAAGCATGCTTATGGAAATAATAATGGACATTACTGACTTTGTAGCAGTAAGTAGAACAATCAAAAGGTCTGTATGAAAATAGGCTTGGCTACAGGTTTCATGCATTAAGGTTTAGGGGTAAAAAGCGTGTTATATATTTGACCAAAGATTATGGAATGGTACGTGCTTGACCAAAAGTTATATCATTTAACTATGTGTATTTTATGATAGTTTAGGAATTATTTTGTGATAAACAAATTGACCATAGAACAACAGGAATAACACAAACTTGGACAGGTTAGTTCAAAATATGGAGCGTGGGAGCTGGGTTGCACTATGGTAAATAACTTTATTGATGCATTTATTAAGAAATTGATGAAAACAGCTTACATCAGCAGTTGGAAATCTAAGCATGATCGCCTGAAATACCTCACCTAGATACAAGGCAAGGCCAAGTTTTATTATGGTCATGGAAGGAGACAAATATAGTCATGTATCTCCATGGTTACATAAAAGAAAGGTGTACACAGATCTGATTATTTGCATCTGGTCCCTGATACAGTGTAAACTGCATCTCTCTGATGCACTCCCTTGACAGTTTCTTCTGTCTCGGTTTCAAATGGTCTTAATATTTTCTGCATATTTTTTAAGATTCTTCTAAACACACAGAGTAAATACCTACATAGCATCATGTGAAATAGGTTGCTGCTGCTTTCATCAAAAGAATCTGCTATGATGGGAGAAAAAGAACTAATTACTTCAAATGGTGGTTTATTGCCTCCTGGAAAGGATACATCTGTTGTAGCAATGCAAGGTGTTCTAATTAGTTTTATAATGGAGAGAGGATTACAGCGAGATTTATTACTATTAATTATTATTATTATTATTATTGCCACTAATTGATCCTCCATCTGGTAGGGCTGCACCAACCTGTTCTGTGTTTACAGTCACAGTTCTGTACCCAGAAAATTAACACCAGTATGAAAGAGGTGGAAAATCAGTTAAAGTTGCATGAGTGAGACAAATATGTCCACATTGTTAGCTGAGGGGGTTGTTTCTTTTGTTGTTTCTTTTCTTCTTTTAAACATGGAGTTGGCACGTGAATATGAAAGTCTATCTTAAAAGAGCAAGGAGAGAGGAAAATGGCTTATGATTACCATATGTCTTGGTATCTTTTAAAAAAAGGGATGGTAGTGCTTAAGTGGAATTAGGCTTCAAACAGCTGGGATTGTGTTTGTTAGTATAATCATCCAGCTAATTATATTGGAATGTGGCAAAAAAAGTTTTGTTTTGACAGCTCAACAGTCAGGATTCCCAACAGACAACCAATTAGACCCTGGAAAAAGGAAGTAACTTGTAAAAATTAATGGTGTGCTCAGTGGAGGGATATGGACTGGTTTCTGTTATTAATTCCTTTCTTAGATTTCTAAGACACAGTAAAAAATTTTGGTTTAGAACATATTCTGTACACGTAAATCAATTATTCTTTTTTCAGTTGGCACATTTCCCCATAAGGAGTTTCAGTTGTATTCCCTGGTTTCTAAATACACGCAAAGACCTCATAAATATGAAATACTGGCATTACAGTCAAGTTGAGAGACTCTTCAGCCAGATCCCCAACTGATGTCAATTGGCATAGTTTTATTAAACTCTCTAGAGCTACACTGATTTACACCAGCTGCGGATCTGGCCACACTACTCACACTGGTGAGTCTCACACTATTTAGAGAACATGTTCTTGATATTCTGGGCCAAATGCTGCCCTCAGGAACACTTCACTAGCACTGGTATTTAATCATTTAACTCCAATATCTAGCTCAAAGGAAAGGCTGTGATTCAGACAAACATGTCATCGCATGCTTAATTTTAAGTATATATGGGACCCCCACCTTAACAAGATGGTCTTAAATACCTGCTTAATTTTAAGAACCAAGTTTAAGTACTTTGCTGAGACAGAGCCTAAAGAAATAATTGCACTGATCTTTTGGACTGCATTAGGTATAATTTTATCTGCTTACATAACCTGTCCATTGGCTTCTTCACATTCCTCCAGATTCCCTTCCTCATTCACCCATGTGATCATTCACTCATATGATAACAAGCATGCCTTTGTGATGCAAATGTACCTATTAACTCCTCATTAAAGAGCAACAAAATGGGTCCCAAATTTTAACAAAAGTATGACAAAGAGGATAAACACAGACAGTAAGAGGACAGAGCATAGTTGAGGCAGCATAGGACTATGAGTTACAGCAGGCGTGCAAAACAACTTTATAAAAATTACATCACATCATTCTAGGTGGCCCACCAATTGTTAATCTCACAGGGTATGTCTACATAAGCCCCCTAGTTCAAACTAGGGAGGCTAATGTAGGCATTCGAAGTTGCAAATCAAGCCCAGGATTTAAATATCCCGGGCTTTATTTGCATGTTCCCGTCCGGTCACCATTGTGAAATTCCACTAGCCTGAAGTAACTGCCCACGGCTACATGTGGCAGTGAAACAGCAATTCGAACTAAGCCCTTAGTTCAAATTAACTGTTACTCCTCCTGGAATGAGGTGTAACAGTTAATTTGAACTAAGGACTTAGTTCAAATTGCCGTTTCACTGCCGTGTGTAGCCGCGGGCAGTTACTTCGGGCTAGTGGAATTTCAAAATGGCGACTGGACGGGAACATGCAAATAAGCCCGGGATATTTAAATCCCAGGCTTGATTTGCAACTTTGAATGCCTACATTAGCCTTCCTAGTTCGAACTAGGGGACTAGTGTAGACATACCCACACAGACATTAAAAGTGTCCCATTGCTCTTAACCATTTTATTCTGGGCATATACATTAGAGCCCTGAAACTTGAACTGAACCTCTCAGAACCCAGCTAGAAGTGTTGTGTCCAGGTTATGTCAAGTGGGATTACAACTGAACCTTCCTGGGCTTGGATTGGCTCAGCTTCCCTGCCCATAGGGTTGGTGTAGTGGTGGCTAGATTCCCTGTTCTTTCCAGACACTACCAGTTCACTGCACTATATGTTTGTGCCAAAAAGCCAGAGCTCCTTTTACTCCAAAGCATACACAGCACAGCTAGGGGCTGCGGATTGCAGGAGAGAGGCAACCCGCTGCTGCCAAGCTGACCCCACAAGCAGAAAACTACAGCAATGACACCGACTTGTGTTCGGGGGAAAGGCTCATAGTTGGACTGGAAAATTATTTGATCTTCTTGGGCTTAAATCAGGTGAGCTTTGGTCCAATTCAGATCTTGGCCAGGCCTAAAAAATAGGTCCAAGTAGATATCGAATACAAATTTTTATACCTGATATTTGTTGTTTGCAACCATAGTGATGAAATTTACTGGCTGGAGGCGCAAGAATTCTAAATAGGTATGTGTCTTTGTTTAATTTCAGCAAATCAGAATATTTTCCTAACACCATAGTAACAGGAATTTGGAGAATGTATTCCTGAAATAACTCTTGCATCAGTTTTCTAATATCAGGCCAGGAGTCTTTCTATTTAGGAGCATTTTATCTTTTCTAGCTTTTTTATGTAAACTGCACACCTGCTTTTTGCAAGTCACAACTGTGAAAATATTTAATCACCATTTTCATCTGGTATTCTCACCATGGAGGAAGACATGCAGTGTTCACAGAGGCTAGTATAGTATTTTAGCTCCTGAGCTGCCAGCCCATTTTCTTGCTATAAGTGTATTAGTGCACTACATTTCATGATTTTTCAGCATGCAGGGGCCAAAATGCTCTTTTGTATTCAGGGGGAAGAAAGTTTGATCATTTGAAAGGCTCGTTTACATGGGGAAGTTGCACTGATGTAACCTACACTGTAAACCAACAGTGCTGAAATATTGCTGCTGTGTGAACTCTCATTTAATTTAAAAATCATCTTTTTTCTTTTCAGTGTACGTTGATGCGAAAGAGTTTTTAAGCTAAACCAAAATAAGCCTCTCTGAAACCCAAATAAATATTCATGGTGGGGGCAGTTAGTTTAGCTAGATCTGTTTTTAAAAAGCAATTTTAAGTTAAACCGTTGCAACTTTCCCATGCCAATAAAACCTAATGATATGTGACCATCCTGAAATAATGGCAATGATCATTTTGCTAGACATTGTACAAACACACAAGAAGACAGTTCACAATCTAAGATGATGAGGGAAAATATGAATGGTGGGGAGATAGAAGTATAACAAATATATACTGCAAGCACAGGTGGCTCCCACACTTCCCAGGTGGAGAGAGGAAGTTAAAGGTGGGCTAGACAGAAAATTGGGGGAGGGCTGTGCTATGCATCTTGTGGACACACATAAATATTTATTTTTCTAGCAATACCCATGTAAACATGTGTTCTATGTTATTGCCCAAAAGGGTATACAAATATGTGCAGACAGACCAGTTTTAAGTTCATCTATGGCAGCTCACTGGTGTAATATTTATTCACAGGAAATCAATAACAGAAAAAACCATAAGCTAATCAGTTAATTAATTAACTGAGTAATTAATTAATTAAAAACAATAAACAAATACTAACTTCTGGGGAAAAAATACTGGTTAAATAATACTAATAATTAATTGCTTAGAATCAAAGAATGCATTGTATTACATTTTAAAATTATCCATTTGCATACAACGAAGTAGAATAATTTGTAAAATTGGAGACTTAGAGCCAGAATAGAACTCATATTGCAAGGCACCTCAGTGCCTGTGAGTGTTAACTGAGCATATGCTCAGAGAGGATTTTACTTAGACACCGTCTGCTCTGTCCTCAGTACTAAGCAGCAGCTGAAGGAGGCAGTGGGCAGGAAGGGGAATGGATGCTGGGTTTATGTGGCTCCTGAGCCTGAGACAGTTTACAAACCTACCGTAAGTGTTGCCAGCCTGGGTGGAGCATGTGCTACTGCTGCAACCACATGGCAGAAGGGGATCTAAATTAGCTGGGGAGGACTGGGGGCCATTTCAGATTTTGTTAGGAGGGTCCAACTTTAACTGTGACTCCAAGGGCAACTTAGGCACTTGAAACTGGAGTGTTGGGGGCAGGGGTTAATACAGATAACTTAGAAATTGGCTGACAAGAGCACTGTATCCAATGCCTATAGAAAGAAATAAAAATATACAAATACCAATTCAAGCCAAAATTCATACACAGTGGCAGTTGGGGTATGTCAGAGTACAATTAATATACAGACAACATTCTTTATAAGGATCATACTACCATGCAAGAAAGCAATGCCAGTCTCAATGCATTATAGAAAGATATATTACTCAGGGTCATTGTCCAAATGCTCTTTCAAAGCCTTCCTGTTTTGATAGGCCCCTCTTGAGTCCTTTAACAGCCCAGGCATCTGCTCAAAGGCAGCCTCCAGCCAATCAACCTCATTACTCCACCCCCACAAAAACTTCTTCCCCTTAGCTTCCCAAATGTTATGCAGAACACAGCAGGTTCCTATGACCATGAGAATATTTTCCTCCTTAAGCTCTAGCCTGTCAAAAAGCACCAGCAGTCTTTTCATCTGTGTAGCCAGACACGAACCCCATCTTGTTCCCCCCCCCCCCAGAGAGCAAGAGAAAGGCAGTCAGCCTTTGATGCCCTGGGAACGCAGGTGTGGTGCCTGTCTCTGATTCTACCATAAACAGAAACCAGATAGTAAATGGGCTAGCTGACGACTGGGAGGCCTCCCATCGCCGTGATGGCTAGTATCAGTAATTGACATGCCTGCACTGTCTCAGGAGAGGAATCTTCGCTCATCACATACCAGAGGTGCACATTGTCTGCATCTTCCCAGGTGTGAATTATGCTTTGCACCCTTCGTGGGAAACTTGGCGTTCAAAGCCATTTTTCCTAATTGGCCACTTGAGACCAGGAAGAAGCCCATGTGACCCAAGGGGTATAAAGAGGGGTTTAGTTGCCCACCCCATTTGAGCTCCAATCACCTACACCTGCTGGCAGGTATTGATTGTCTCCCGAGGTCCGTGGGACGCCCAACCTCGCTCTACTTCTTCCTGAGGGATTGAGAGAAAGACGCTGGCCACGCCAAGTCTGGAACACAGGGGTGAGAATTGTACCTGCAATGTGTTTTCTTTATGTGTACACTTTAATTGTCACTCTGTTGTAAGTTTAGTTACTTTATTATAGTTTTCTTAAGTCAAGCTGCTTCATTTTTATTGTAAACTGCCTATGGTAAGGTGATTTAGCTATAAACTTTGGGAATAAGTGGGGTGCCCTCATTCACTTATAAATATATATATATACTGAACCAAGTTTCTTTATTTCTTTTCTCTTTCTTTCTCCTATAAATAAGCCAGTGCATGTCAAGCTTCTGACTTGAACCTGTGCTGCTGTACCTGAACCGAACACAAACAAAAGAACTTCAGCCAGTCAAAAGGGACAGGTATAGGAAGAGCTTGGGCATTTTGGATCGTGTCGCTTCCGGGAGACAGATCCGTTGGGGCACCTCTCAGCCTCCCCAGCCTGCCCGCTGCAAAGGGATTTCTGTATCCTAGCAGCTAAAATCTGAGGTGTAATAAGCTCTTCCTATAAACTCGGGGCGTCTAAGAGCCTGTTGGCTGCCCTCTGCGACGGGACCCCAGTCCTAGCACTAAAGTCACAGACGTTAAACTATTTTTCGGGGCGCCCTCCAGCCTCCTAGGCTGCCCACTGCAACGAGACTTTGCGTCTCAGCAGTTGAAGACTTGGGTGTAACACACACGCACACATTGCCCTGACCATTTCGACTGACAATCTGCCAAAGGCCCATTCAACAACCATTCTGCATCTGCTGATCCTGGTGTCAAAACACTACTTACTGCAGTCAAGGTTTTTGGTGCAAGGCTTCATAAGCCATGGGAGCAAAGGGTAGGCTGGGTCTCCCAGGATCACGATAGGCATGTTCACTTTCCCATTTGGAATCTTCTGGTCTGAAACAAAAGTCTCTGTTGCTTCACCACCACTTACAATACCATGAAAAAGTAGCCCTTTCTCTTGATTGGGACTCTGTCATAAGGAGGTTTGGAGTAAAAAATGGGGATATGCTATCACCATATCTATCACCCAGCTGTATTTAGGGAATTCCATTTCCACAAAGCCATCCACTATTTCCTACACATTGCCCACAGACATAATGCTTCATAGCAGGAGGGGATTAATGGTCCTGAACAGCTGCATCACTGCAACTCTCAGAGTGGACTTCCCCATTCCAAACAGAGTCACAGCTGAGCAGTAACAGTGTGGAGTGGCCAGTCTCTACACAGTGATCACCACACAGCTCAGTGAAGACAGACTTATCCCCATCTACATTATGGAACTAGCTTAGAGAGTCTCTCCCATATTGCAGTCTGCCACTTTCAATCCCCTAGTGTTAAACTGTTCATAGAATCATAGAGCTGGAAGAGACCTTAGAAGGCCATCAAGTCCATCCCCCTGCCCAAAGCAGGACCAATCCCAACTAAATCATCCCAGGCAGAGCTTTGTCAAGCCGAGACCTAAACACCTCTAGGGATGGAGACTCCACTACTTCCCTAAGTAACCCATTCCAGTGCTTCACCACCTTCCTAGTGAAATACTTTTTCCTAAGATCCAACATGGACCTCTCCCACCGCAACTTGAGACCATTGTTCCTAGTTCTGCCATCCATCAATACTGTGAACAGCCTCTCTCCAGCCTCTTTGGAACCTCCCTTCAGGAAATTGAAGGCTGCTATCAAATCCACCCTCATTCCTCTCTTCTGCAGACTAAATAGACCCAACTTCCTCACCCTCTACTCATAGGTCATATGCTCCAGCCCTCTAATCATTTTGTTTGCCCACCGCTGGACCCTCTCCAATGCATTCACATCCTTCCTGTAACTGGGGGCCCAGAACTGGACACAATACTCCCAGATGTGACCTCACCAGAGCTGAGTAAAGAGGAATAATTACATCTCTGGATCGACTGGCAATGCTCCTCTTAATGCAACCTAATATGCCACTAGCCTTTTTGGCTACAAGGGCACACTGTTGACTCATGTCCAGCTTCTCATCCACTATAATCCCAAGGTCCTTTCCTACAGAACTCCTACTTAGCCAGTTGGTCCCCAGCCTGTAAGCATGCTTGGGATTCTTCTGTCCCAAGTGCAGGACTCTGCACTTGTCCTTGTTGAACCTCATCAGATTTCTTGTGGCCCAGTCCTCCAATTTTTCTAAGTCATTCTGGACACACACATCTTCCCTCCAGCGTGTCTACCTCTCCCCCTAGCTTAGTGTCATTTGAAAAAATATAACCCAGCATGTTTATACAAATATTCCAGATTTGCTTATTTATTTGTGAAAGCAATGACTGTGTTTGCATATAACATATACAGAGATACACTGTGCCCATCTTTATCCCATGTGCGCTGGGTGGAGGGACCCTCATGCCTCCTGTTCGCATGCTGTGTACAAGGCAAATCAGACCTGGACTCAAGTGAATGAAGGCTCCTACCAAATATATTCTTTGATAGAGCAAGTTGGTTAACAGGGAGCAAAGTAGAGTGGGAAATAGGCACAGACCTGGCTATCTACCCCCATCTTTCCCAATTGCTTTGCAGAATTGCTGGCTGGCCATCCTCTCCCCCACACAGTATAACCCAGGAAATGTTCTGGTAATTTCCTGGCTACAAAGATTTTATAAAAATCAGTATATCATTCAGAAAGAATGATAAATCAGCTCATGCACTGTCTCCTCAATGTGGCCATGCCTGATTGCAATTTGTTTTGCAAAAGCTGGGAAATTTGAACGATATATTATAATAAGTAGGTAAAACTTTGCCACTAGCCTGTGTCTAAGGTTAAGTTTGCCTGTGGGGAGTTTGGCAGTGCATCACCCAAACTCCCCACTTTGCAGCTGGAGTGTCAGGAAGTAACCTGCTTTGTCACCATGATCATAGTGTTTCTGTTGCAAGCAAAGCAATGCATGTTGTGTTGCCCTGCTGACAATAACCTGTAGTTCTGCTTGGTATGAAAATACAAGAAAAAATAGTGAAGAAGTACATTTGCATAATATACCTATGCTTTATTTTCTATTTACAGGTGCAAAATTATCCTGACCATGAAACTCATTTGTTTAGGAATGTAGAGCCAGGTTTTAAAAGGTATTTAGATGCCTAATTCTCATTGATTTCCATTGGATCAGTTAGGCACCTAAATATTTTTAAATATCTGGACCCTGGAGCCTAAATGCAAAACTTCTATTGAAGTAAATGCCTGATTAAATGTGTCAGGACAAAACCTATTGACGGTAGTATTAAAAACACTAAATCCCTAGATAGCATCTTTCATCCATAGACTGTATACTCCATGGCAGAATCAGGAGGGGAATTTAGGTCTCTTAGCCCTGTGTTCAGGAGATTAAAACCCACCTCCCTCTTTGGAGTTACACAAGAGTCGGATTCACTGGATATGACTGATTCTGTTGTTAGCAAACTCTTTCCTTCATCTTTCCATGATAGGACCATGGCTGGAAAATCCACGTCTAGATCTATATTTCAAACACAAAGCATTACGAGATGGAGGCTGGATCTGAGGTTTTGGTTTAGATCAGTGGTTCTCAATATGTGGCCTGTGGGCCATTTACAGCCTAGTCAGCACACAGGTGTGACTCATGTTGCATCCACAAGGCCATAACACATAAAGAGCTTACATATGTGGCCCACAATTATAACTATTAATGAGAACCACTAGTTTAGACCATTAAAGGAGAAGAGTTCCAGTTCTCAATTTCTTCTCTCCCAAAAGGTTCATGGATGCTCTGAGCCAAGGTTTTGGTTCATATCACTCTCTACAGTCATACCTGGGACCCAGGTCACATGCCTCTACTTATATATGCAGCATGCTTGTTACTTGATCAATATAGTCTGTCACAGAAGTCAATTTTAACCAGTTAGTGTATGGGGAAAATGTACTGTCAAAAGCGAATGCAGGGAAAACATGAGACCAGTCCTGTCCTCTCAGCAGTGTTTATTTGGCTGTAAGTTACACCCCTTTGCTTTATTTTCCTGGTTTCCTAGTTTGAATTTTTTGTACAGATCAGTTGACCTCCTTCTGTTCATAGCCAATCCACAGACATCTGAAGGATTTCACCCTAGTGGGAATGATACTTTTTGTTTGCAAAAGGGGGGAAATTAACTCAATATTTAACAACTATATTAAAGACAGATGAGCTATTTGCTGTGCCAGAGCATCACATAAGCTAAATTCCATATACATGGCTCTGCAAAGCTTACTGACACATGTTCAGGCCTGTACATATTTTGTAAAGTAGTTTTAAATGTTACATTTTTGCTAACTCTTCAGAAAATACAGCTAAATCCTTTACAGCCATGAAACTAGATTTTCCAAATCCCTCTAAGCGCTATTTTTATATTAAATGGTCATTGTCATTACAACTGTTATTGCCTCTGTTATTAATTATAGAGAGGTAGTCAGGTGTCTGTAGTTAAGGTTGAGTTGAGTTTTGTCTGTTAATTAGTTTGAGTTAAAATCAAGAAAATCAAGGAACACCAAAAAGATTTCAAACTTCTCATACAGTGATCCCTCATTGAAGTCTGGTGCATAGGATACTGTAATAAAAAGTAGGTTGTAATTAAGATAAGATGTTAAGAACCATTGGGTTTAATTGTTGGGATTATAGGCCCTAGACAGAGTTAGGTTAAAAATCATGCATTGTCTGGCTACACAACAATTAGCAGAGGTGAATTGTAAGTAGTCCTTGTTCAATGGGTAGACTTTTTTTAAATACATTTTTAAGATTAATGGTATTTTTCTCACCATAGTTCTTTCTCAATAAAAGCAACTCTTTCACCAGCAACTGACATACAAAATATTCTTCTTAAGGAAAAGTTGCAAACGTTGTCGTCTTTAGGGTGACCATTATCATCCAGTGCTCCCAGTGGATTCATGCCACATGCAGCCCTTCGCAAAGATGATCAGCCTTCATTCATTTGCTGCTCCAAGTGCTGACTTCTGCTTCCTGACAGCATAAGACACGAATATTTTCTCTGGGAGCATCATGTAGTAATTCACTACAATTAGGAAGGAGGTATTTGATCATGTGTATATATAAACATGTTTATGTGTGTGCATGTGGTGCCTAGAACAATGGGGCCCAGATCCTGAACTTTTAATCATATAAATATAATATAATATAATATAATATAATATAAGACTCATTACTAGCAAACTAATACATTTAACCTTGATTTACAACATTGTTTAAAGCATAAAGAACAATGTACTCAACATTGTACAAGCACCAGATAATTGTTTTTTATTCTGGTTGTCAGAAGATTGTACTCCATCTGCTGATGGTATCATAGCTTTCTTTGGCAGCAGAATTTCACTTGTATTGAGCCCAAAATCTTAATCATAGGCTAGGTCATCAGTTTTGTGATAAGTAATTTAAAAACAATTAAACTGGTTTACAATATCAGTACGTGCATGCTTATCAACACCATGTGGATGTATTCTGCAAGCAGCTCACCAGGCATTCCAAAGAGCCAAGAAGTATGCCAGTAATAGAGCTGGTGAAAGCTTGACCCAACAGAAGTCAATATCAAAACGCCTTGTGCTTCAGGAGGGTCCAAGAGTCTGACACCTCATTCGCAAGTTTTGTCCTGCTATCTGAATCTTCAGAAGGGAATAGATTATGCCTCATTTTTATTTATTTTTAATGGACATAATGCTAGCAGACTGTGAATAGAGCAGTTTTGTTTCCAATGTAGAAAGATCTGAAGATTTCTGGGGGGGGGGGATGAAAACGTGACGAATAGAAATTGAAAGTTTGACTGCCAAAGATGTGAGCAATATTAATTTATACCCCCAAACATTGATGTAATAAGTTGATAATGATAATTCTTTGCACTTCTAGGCCACCTCCATCTCAAGGAGCTCACAATGTTTTACAAATTTTAATGGATTAATCATTGCAAAACATCTATGAAGAAAGTAAATAATAGTATTCCCATTTTACAGGAGGAGACCCTGAGGCATGGTGGAGGTAAGGTCAATGGAATAGATCAGATTCTCTTCACTGATTTCAGTAGGGTTTTGCTCAGTCCTTAAGTAGTGTATACAATATCATACAGCAAGCTAGAAATGGGGCAGAAGCTTTCTGATTCTCTATCCTACACCTAAATGTAACATCCATTAGACTGTGAAAGAAACACACAGCTATGCCAATGGAAGTTAACTGTTGAGGCAGCTAACATTTTTTGGGCCTGGTCTAAACTTAAAATTTAGATCAACATAGTTACAGTACCCTGGGGTATAAAAAACCCTGGTTACCTGTGCCAGCCTAATGCACAGTGTACAGGCAGCAAGATGGTGACATATGATGAGTCAGCACTCCCTCTGTACCACACCACTTGTGTCTCCTTTTAGTGCAGGAATGTCTGCTGGGTTTCGACCCTTACTTCTCAAAAGCCCCTGACTAGGCTTACCTCACCTTTCAATCAACCAGAGCAAGACATGGCTGTTGTAGGTGGTGCCCATTTCCCAGCTCCCCTTTGTGGCTAAGATTTCTGTCAACTCCACCTACCCAGAGGACACAAGTGAGCACAGAATGTAAAATTGGATCCCATGTCTGAAAATGAATCTGTTCTGTTAAGCTTAGAAACAGTAAAAGTGGAATATAGATACATGCACATAAATAGCTTTGAGTCAACAGAACAGCATTATCTTCTACATTTATAACCTATATCTCTCTAATTTACAAACATTGTTAAAAGGCACTAACAGGAGCAAATATGGTAAGCAGATGTTTATTTTTTTCAGCCCTCCAAAAAAAGCAAGGCAGAAAACAATACTCCTACATACATACAGCTGTCAAAGGAGCAGAGCTGGGTCAGCCTGATCTAATTCCCACTCTTTCCATTAATTCTGCTCACGGTAGAAGGTGATGAAATTTTGACACACAATAATAGAACCGGTCATTCTTATGAGCTAGGCCTGTCAGTTCAGGAAGCCTGACCTGAGTTGGCCCTGAGCACATGGTGGATGTTGGGTCTGGTTCTCCGCTGTCTCAAATAGTTGTAAATTAGCCAAATTGAATCAGAATAGTAGTATTTTGTACCCTCTTTGTGCAGGGGTAAATGACTACAATCAGTTGCAAGGCAATAAAGAATCAGGCCTGCTACAATCTCTAGCTAAAATTGTGTGTAGTGAGACTGATTCCCCACTGTATATCAGTTACAAGGAGGGTGTAAAATATTGCCATTTGGATTTGCTAAAATAGATCACTTATTTTGTTCATAGATAAATGCATACTCAAGGAGTCAGGCAGTGGAGAGTTCGGCCTACCAGATTAAAGAGCTAAATCCTGTTCTTATTTATGTAGGTAAACCCACAAAAGCCTCATGTGACTAAAGTGAACAGGATTTGGGCTCTAGTAGGTAATGATTTGCTTTGTTCGGTCTCATCGAGGCAGCTCCTTATCAGCATCTTTCTGTTTGGTTCAACCTTCCCTGCCTTTTTGTCATAATCTTTCCTGTTTATATTCAAGATGCAAGCTTCCAACTGAATGGAGAAAATCGCACTGAAACCACAGTAATAGGATTCCTGATTTCTTTTGTTCAAGCTCATGCTACTTGTTTGACTGAAATGAGAACTAGTACTTTTTATTAGCAGTGTCACGGGGCTGTTTCACCACCATGGCACCTCTAGCTGGTTGCTCTGAGAATTAGCTTGTTTGCCTCACTGGACACCTCCCTCTAGCTTGTGTCTCCCAGTGTTTCTCTTTGATCACAGTGTCCTCTTCAAGACACTGCCCTCCAGCAATGCCCACTCCAGCATCTCAGCCTCCTTCCAGGGGTTGGTGTTTATCCTACTTGCACTCCAGGGTCCTCCCTTCCCCAGGGCACCCAGTTCTCTTCCCAGGGAACACCCAGTTCCCCTGTACCCACCTTGTCTCAGTGACCCACTGCCAGTTTTCATCTAGCCCCTGCCTCAGGAGCAAACTGAAGTCTGTAATGGCCACTCATCACTGGCAAAGGGGTGTGGACCTGCTGCCTTTGCCTAACCTGGCTGCTTCAGGCTCTGCAGCCTGGGAGCTTGTTTGGCCAGAACTTCCCCATCCCGCCTTCCTTCCCCAGTACTGCGCTAGCTCCAGGAAGCTGCCTGCTTCCTTGGCAGTCAGATCCCTACTCCTCTCTCTCTAAAACAGCAGTCAGTTCTCCCTCCTTTGAGAAGGCCTTCTTTATATAGCCCCCAGCTGGGTCCTCATTAGCAAAAACTGCCTCAGCTGGGGCTTTGCTTGCAGCCCTTACTCAGGGCTGGGGTTTTGTCCTTAAAGGGCCAGAACAGGGCAAACGCCCTGTCACCAGCAGGCTATGTCTCAAAAATTGTTTTTAAGTTGAGGTTTTAAATAACAGTATAACAACACCCTGGCATGCACAAAGTGTTCATTGCTGGGGCCCAGATGACTTCATAACAGATAACATACAATTCATGAGTGCTATATTCTGCCCATTCTCTCTGGTAGATGAGTTCAAGAACACCGTGCTCTCACTATGCAGAGTCAAATGGATTAGCAAGAAAAGCACAAAATGAGTAGCAATAAATTTGATAACAACGGCTCTCACAGACTAACAGGATCCTATTTACAACTTACACAACACAGTTTGCCATGCAGAGCCGGCTTTAGGCCGATTTGCCGCATTCCCCTGAATTGGGCCCCATGCCTAAAAGGGCCCAGTGACCTAAAGCCAGAGGGCCCCTGCGGGAGAGGGCGTCGGCCCCGGAGGAGGAGCGCGGCAGCTTTTGTGCGCCGCAGGAGGGGTTAGCCCATGGGTTTGGCTGGAAGGTGGGACTCTGCCCTGCAGCTGGGGACTTAAAGGGGCTGTGAGTTGTTTCTTTGTGTGCTGGGTCTTTTTTGTTTGTTTGTTTTTCTCAACCAAAATTTGGTTCGAATTGGGCCTTGCACTTCCTAAAGCCAGCCCTATTGCCATGTTTTCTTAGGATTATCAATACAGACACTCGTGAGCCGAAGGATAAAAACTTTAGTGCCAGCTGTGCAAGTTTCATGAGCAGCACACACTTATCCTGAATTATTACAATAATTAAAAGAAAAAGAAAAAAGAAGCAATGAAAAAAGAAACGATGTCATTACAAGAATCCCCACACTGCAATTAAAAGAGAACATTAAAGAGTTCTGTTTCCAAACTGAAAGAGGCAGACCACCTGCTAGATTAATATGCCTGAGATCATGTGCTATAATGACACCTGAGTATCAGTCTGACCTAAGAAACTGAGGACAATGGAAGAGGAGAAGATCCTCCACCTGGATGCTGGTTCTGTGTTTCTTGGGGTATGTCTACACTACCCCCCTAGTTCGAACTAGGGGGGTAATGTATGCATACCAAACTTGCTAATGAAGCCCGGGATTTGAATTTCCCGGGCTTCATTAGCATAAAGTCGGCTCCGCCATTTTTAAAAGCCGGCTTGTTCGAACCCCGTGCCGCGCGGCTACACGCAGCACGGGCTAGATAGTTCGAACTACGTAGTTATTCCGAACTATCTGTACGCCTCGTAGAACGAGGCGTACAGATAGATCGGAATGGCTACATAGTTCGAACTATCTAGCCCGTGCTGCGTGTAGCCGCGCGGCACGGGGTTCGAACAAGCCGGCTTTTAAAAATGGCGGAGCCGACTTTATGCTAATGAAGCCCGGGAAATTCAAATCCCGGGCTTCATTAGCAAGTTCGGTATGCATACATTACCCCCCTAGTTCGAACTAGGGGGGTAGTGTAGACATACCCTAGAAGACTTCCATAATGCTGCAGGCAGAAGTAACATCCATCCATCCAGACTTTGCCAACAGTCTCTCCCACCTGACACAGCTAAGACAGGCTCCCATAGATAGATCTGCACCTCCAACCAAACAGGACATGAAGTATTGGTATGACCAGAGAGCTGTTGAGGTTCAAAAATAGTTAGAATGGATAGGAATGGTGATCCTAACCACTGTCAGGGGCTGGGAATGGGTGACAGGAGAGGGACTGCTTGATGATTCCCTGTTCTGTACTCTGCCTCTGGGACATCTGGCATTAGCCATTGTTGGAAGACAGGATACTGGGCTAGATGGACCATTGGTCTGACCCTGTCTGGCCGTTCTTGTGTCCTTAGTTGAAACTGACAGAGGCAGCATAATCCTTATTTTGATCTATTAATAGTGATAGCAATTCAGACTGATGCATGCAATCAAGGTCTTGACACAATGGTGCTCCAGGAGGGTCAGTTGGTGACATTTACATCTTGTATACTCCCCCCCAGCGGAAGCAAAGTGTTCTCAGATACTGCTAGAGCTCTGAGAGGAGGTTTTTGATATTGCATATATAATCTCTGGCAGGTTCAATCTAGGACCTCTGGGACATTTTTCCCCTGCCATAAACTTGCCATTGGGGATGTGTAGATGCCACTGTGCATCATGAGGGACGTTGGCTTACCCCCAATGCCATGGCTAATGAAGCTGTGCACCATCCACCTGGATCCCAGCAGGGACCAATTCAATGCTCACCTGAACCAGCATTATTGTGTGATTGTGGATGCAGCAGGCAGCCCCAGATCATGGGTGAGATCCTGCTGCCAGGCTCAGAGGAGGCTACACACATTCTGCTATTAGGGGTGGGGCAGCCAGGGTGGAAGCAGGCTAACCAAAAGGGAGCAGGCACGACCCCACACAGACTGAGGAGTCCTGCGCACAGCACGCGGGCATGCCTGCACATGCGAGACAGCAGCTGCTCCCACAGACAGCACTGCAAGCCTCACCTCCACCCCCCCGGCCCATGAACAAGCAAGGGAAGTGTCCAGCCACAATGGGATCCCCTCATGGGCAGCAGAGGAGCTGGGGGCCTCCCTGGGGTCAGCACACATAGGTGCGGCTTGCAGTGCTGTCTGTGGGAGCGGCTGCTGTCTCGCACGTGCAGGCATGCCCACGTGCTGTGTACAGTACTCCTCTGTCTGTGTGGGGTCATGCCTGTGCCCTTGTGGCTAGTCTGCTTTGTCCCTGGCCACCCCACATCCTGTGGCAGGACTTGTGTGGCCTCCCCTGAGCCTGGCAGCAGGATGTCAGATATACTCAGGGGCTGCCTGCTGCATCCATATGCCACATAATAACGCTGCACGTATTTGCAGGTGCACAGACCACAGCATGATGTCCAGCCCGAGCAGCCCAAGCGACACGTGACCCTCCCCACGCCCTGTACGCTCGCCTCCCCCGCCCTGTGTGTGTGACAAAGTGAGACCACTCACCTGAAGATCCCTCCCAGGCCTCCAAGGAGGCCTGGGAGACATCCTAGCCCCTCCTCCTCCTCTGCTGCTGGCTAACACTGGCCCTCCTGCTCCTCCTACACAGAGACCTCTAGCTGGGTGATCATGGGGGTCTTGAGGCTAGAGTCAATTGTAGGGATACATATTAATGTATTGAAAATGATTCCCCCAAATGGAAGTGACTCCCCATAATTTGTTCCCCACAACTTAAAGTGTTTAGATTTATTATTAATTCTTCTTCTTATTATTATTATTATTTGTTAAGATTGTTAAATGTTTAGATTTATTATTATTATTATTATTGCCCCTTTAGAATATAATGTATTAGGTCATGTATCTTAGAACTGTTAAGAATATAATCCTATGTAGCCAGAAACAGCCCCCCCTCTGTGTCCCAGGGCATGCTCAAGCTTGCGCAAGGGGCTGCTTGAAATTGACATTGCAGAAATACATTGTAACAATGCATTGTCAAGCCACTAACTCTGCTATGGGAGCCAAGCCCTGTAATTGACTAAGGGCATTGTTACATAATTGACGCCTGTTCTCTTCAAAACAACTGTAACTAACTCAGCACTCAGACAATGTTTCAAGAAATGCCATCCAGAAACTTGACTTTTTTGTAACTACAACTCTTAAATATGTAAAGTTGTTATTATAGGAAATAGTGTATGGGAAACATTAATTAGGGAATGTATGTAAGAGAGAGAGTGCTTGGATGATGAATGAATGGTTCTGAGAGGTGCCAGCCTGAGAATACAGCAACAAAGGGCTGAAGAAGGTGTCAGGTGCCAGTGCAACCAAAAGGTGTCAAGTGGAGAAAACCAAGTACTGGAGGTCCACCCTATGAGATCACTGACGAACACCTGGCAGCCACCCTGGAGACATCAGCATGATGCAGCAATTTCCATAGACTGGCATAGGAAAAAATTCCTATAAGAAATGGACTAAAAAACTATGGAATCGGAGTCCAAGGTTCTGCTGCCAGCCTACCAGAAGCTTCAGATGCGCATTTGATCAGGACTTCGCTCCCCACTACCATCACTTGTGTACAGAGTACCTGGCCAGTATTCTGTCACAAGCAACTTCCAGGCTGGTAACTATAACAAATACACAGAACCTGAATGAATGGATGAATGAATGTTTATATGTATATGGGTTAAGTAGTTAAACAATGTTGTTTGCTTCTATCTTTTTTTAATTTTTTAATTATTATCTTTACAATAAATGTGGCTTTTTGCCTTATCCCCCTCATAAGATCCTGCTTGCTTTTATTGGTATAACATAATGAGGATGGGTGGGGAAGACATTTCCCCACCCCCCAGTATTTGGTGGAGCTCCTTATAGTTGGGGCAGGTGTGGGGTCCTGCCCTGATCACGAGCTTCGCTCTGTGGCCCAGACATATCCCTGGCAGAGCTCCTTGACTTTACTCAGGACTTGTTCCAAAGTCTGGGGTGGGTGTCTGCGCTCCGCCACGGTCTCAGCCATCCTGTCACAAATATCTGCGTTGTGGTGCTTGGCCCAGGGATCCTGTAAGGTCTCCTCCTTGCCCTACAGTTCGAGGAGGGACTGGATTTCTGGGCCATCCCAGAACTGAGCTCACCTCTTGGTCCCCCTGAGTGGGCCCTGGGACCCCTGGGGCTGCTCCCTGCAAGGGCCAGGGGAGTCACAGGAGGCTTGAGGCTGTGACATTGTATGCAGGTGTGGGGCAGGGAGAGCCACACCATCAGGGTGCTGCTCTGAAGCCAGATTCCTGACACAAGGGTTATCCAGGGTGCCTGCAGCTTTAAGAAGGGCCAGGAGATAGGAATTATAG
Source organism: Pelodiscus sinensis (assembly GCF_052426305.1). NCBI lineage: Eukaryota > Metazoa > Chordata > Testudines > Trionychidae > Pelodiscus > Pelodiscus sinensis. The sequence continues at coordinate 169,046,380 of NC_143052.1, read as the reverse complement.
AGTTGTGATTACTTTGTATGGAGTGGCCACCAGGGCACCTGTGTTATTTCCTGGAGGCCTCTTCTTCTGAAAAAAAAGAAAAGAAAACCCTCCTCCCCATCCACACACGCCTTTTTTTTCTGAAAGAGCTCTTTCAGAAAAAGGCCATTTTTCCAACAAAACTCTGAGGTGTAGACAAACTCTGAGGCTGTGTCTAGACTGGCAAGTTTTTCCGCAAAAGCAGCTGCTTTTGTGGAAAAACTTGCCAGCTGTCTACACTGGCCGCTTGAATTTCCGCAAGAACACTGACGATCTCATGTAAGAAATCAGTGCTTCTTGCGGAAATACTATGCTGCTCCCATTCGGGCAAAAGTCCTTTTGTGCAAAAGCTTTTGCGCAAAAGGGCCAGTGTAGACAGCTCAGATTTGTTTTGCGCAAAAAATCCCCGATCGCGAAAATGGCGATTGGGGCTTTTTTGCGCAAAAGCGCGTCTAGATTGGCATGGACGATTTTCCGCAAAAAGTGCTTTTGCGGAAAAGCATCCGTGCCAATCTAGACACTGTTTTCCGCAAATGCTTTTAATGGAAAACTTTTCCGTTAAAAGCATTTGCGGAAAATCATGCCAGTCTAGACGTAGCCTGAGTGTTATGTGAAGGCACGTTTAGTCTGCACAACGTCTAGACATAGTGTTCCTTCAGTTCCTTTGAAACAGACATTCATTAACAGACCAGGCAGAAAATTTAACTAGATATTATTTGGCCCTCAATTGCACTGCATAGTTATGACTGTTGACAGTTATAGACTGATACTTACCTTACCCTGTTTGCATTCATAATGTCACAAGGCTTTGCAAAGAAGTTCGTTTTTTGCCTAGCTATTTGCTGTTTGTCCTGCCAGAGAGCCATGTTTCAGATATTGGAACACATTTTATATCAAGAGAGTTTGAAGGCTTTCCAACATATATTGGCAAAGTACAATATAAATCTGTTGTTAAGCATTTCCAAGGATATGGGATAGCGGGGGGAATGGTGGGGAGGACGGCTCTGAAGAAGCATGGAGGAACATCCGATATACCCTTCCTTATTGCTTTGTCATACTTTCTGTGATATTCAGAGTACATTTCATGAAAGTATTGGTAAAAGTCCATACCAAGGATCTTCAGCTGATTGATAGGACAAGTTATCTATAATGATAGAAAACATTCACTCAACCATTTTGCTGAGTGCTTTGACTAGGAACTATGCACAAATGTATCCATGCAAGTTTCCAGGTATTCTAACTTGAACAAGCAATGTATTTAGGGGAGGATCAGGAAACATTTTATAAACTTGTGACATGATTTTGTAGGCTGCAATATATGGAGTATGGTGTGTGTGTTTGCCATAAGCAGAATGGGTTGTCGACCAGTGAACTATACTGTCTACTGAAAGGGAAACAGAGAGGGAAGAGGACAAATTTTTCTGCATATGATGATGCTATGTGGCTCGTTGTGACACAGGTATATCTTAAGGCCCCAGGATCACAGGCTGCCTCCACCACCTACTTTGGGGCTTAATGGAAGGAAATTGCCTTTGTGATTTCTGCTCCCTGGGCGGGGAAGTGTATATGCATATGTGCAGACCACTTCGTGAGCGCAGATATTCAGGGGCCAGTTTGTGCTCCTGTTTTGTTCAAACTATTGCTGGCCTAGCCTATTGATAGTTATTACAAGATTTAATTGCTAATCCACCTATATATCTTACTCGATGGGTTATTTTTGGTGGTTTTAGATTGTAATACTGGGGTGCATGAGAGCATAACATGGAGTCAATTATTGTGGACTTCTTGCTATGTGAGGTGAAAGTCACAAAACAATGCACTTCTTTTTCACATCGGATGCTTAGAAAGGCTCACAAAATGACAGGGTTCTCAGTTAGGCTTAGCAAAAACAAAACAGATCTGTGAAGAATCCCCTTTGGAAAGCCTTGGAGAATTGCTCAGTAATAATTTTGTTCACCTCATTTAGCCCCAAGTTCTCCAAGTAAGAGCTGGCTATAAGGAGTTCTGCTCCTGTTACACCCAGCCGGGACAGCGTGTCCTGTCTTTGTTTTCAGCCATCAGGCCTGTCTCAAACACACCCTGACAGCTGCAAAAGTTTTCAGTGAAAACAATAATTCTACTTTTCCTTTCCATCTGCCTACAGATGGTTTAAATCTGACCCATCAAAAGAAGTGGGGGAGGGGAGAAGGAATGAAAAAAGATATTCCAGCTGAGAGGAAAGTATAGTGATTGCTGATTTCATATAAAGAAAATGACAGGTTTGTGATTTGCAGAGGAGTACTTATAATTGTGGATTAAGTTGAGCATGGGGGAGCTGGAGGTTTTGACACTGCATTGAGCTGGGCTGTCAATATTGCCTTTCCACCATCTTCAAACTGTCAATCAGCTATCTACAAAGTAATCAGAAGTGTTTGTCTTGACCTGCTGTAGGAATGTCATGGATTATAGCTACCTTCTCCTTTCATCTTTTCTAACAGTCACTGAAATACAGACCGAGCCATAAGAATAAAGCAATTTATCAGCCTTAAGGAAGGGTTTAGTTATTAGCTACATTAGCATTCCTTTAGACTTTCCCCACAGTTTAGCCCTATCTATAGTTGCATCCCTCACAAAGTTAGTGATGTCTCCTGTTTGTTATCATTCATTTATATTACACATGCTGGTTTGCAGGAGGACACGTAGGGCTTATGGATTTGGTAAGAATGAAAGCCTATCACAGCTAAATGACTGGTTAATAGTGACCACAAGTCATCAATGGCTGGTTTAGCTCCACAGAGTCAGTGATCTCAGTTTTCAACAAAAACACTAATCACTAAGGCCTGGATTATCATAGCATATAACATTGAGAAGTTAGGTACTCATATTCCTTTGCGCATCTGGCCCTAAGGTAAATGGCACCTTTGCTGACAGTCTGTGAGGAGAGGCCAAGGGTCAGGCAGGAGTGAAGATGGAAGTACCCTCTCACTTCTTGATCTTGTCATTGAGTTGAGATTAAAATACTAGCAGAGCAGTGCAGAGCAGTGTTTCTCAACCAGTGGTACGAATACCCTTAGGGGTACTTCAGAGAAGTCTGGGGGGGATACGTCAACACAACTGAAATTTGGAGAAAACTGAATTTTTGTTTTAAGTTTTACAGGGCTTTATTACTTTTGTACTTTTTACACCCAAAAATTTTATCACCCACCCAGCTATGATTAAGTTATTTAACAAATGTGTAGCAATGGTAGAAAAAAAATTGTTTCTGAAAACTGTAGGTACTGGGGGTACTTATAATTTTTTAAAGGGGTACTTTATTAAAAAAAAGGTTGAGAAACACTGGTATAGAGAAGCTTGGTCACCGAGGACTAATCCTCAAAAGTATTTAGGCACCTAATTTCTATTGATCCTAATACCAATGCCTAAACATCACTGAGGCCTGGGCCCTAGTGCTTGGGCCATGCATCTTTTCATAAGTACTAAATTCACACACAAAAAGAAACAATTTTCCTTGTAGAGATAAATTTAAAAAATTCACCAGGCTGCATGGGGGCATAAATGTGCCCAAATTCTTCCATAGATTTGGCAGTAGTGTGAGATGTCCTTCTGAGACATCCCCAGGGTGAATTATTTGTGACAAAGGAGGTTGGGGGAGGGGCTATTCTTAGGCTTTGTTGAACTTTATACCTCCTGCTTTTTTTAAATGTTGAGAATATGGTATAGCACCATACTTAGAAGTTAAGACCCAGATTATCCAGGCTATTTAGGTGCCCAATTACTATGTGAATAAGATGTCTAAATTCCTGAATATTTGGGCCTAAGGGTGCCAGAATACCCTATGATGCAGCTATGTGACTTAGGTCCTGTCTTAAAGACTTTAGGCTGCCATGAGCCCTAGACATAAGAATCACATATTTACTTATTACAGGCTTTGCTGATTCCAAGAGCTTCATGAAACAAACTTTTTTTTTTTTTTTTTTGCAGGAAGGACCCAAGGAGATAACCTTCAACAGAGTTACCCCAACATCCTGCAATACTATGGAAATAATGTGTTGCAAGCCCTTCAATGTGAGACAGCAGACACTTAGACTGAGCTGTCATTAATTCAGGAATTGCCCCTGAACTCACTGTGCTGGTTCCTGGGAGGCAAAATGCCTGTGAATCTTCTATACCATGGCCAATACTTTTCCTGACATGTAGATTGTGGAAGTAGGGTAATTTTACTTGCTCTGAGGAATGGAGATATAGAGCTGTTCTGGAAGTGGGAAAACACTCTTCTCCCTAGCCCACAAGTGGGGAGAGAAAGAGCTGGAAAACAACTGGGAACAAGAAGAGTCATTGTGCTACCCTTCCTGGACCCATGTTGTGGCCTATGGAACAAACTGGGGTGGAAGACAGCTGCATCTTTTTCACAATTGTAGTAATGTACATCCCCTACCAGTTGAGAGCTTGCTGAGCAAGTTCCTAGGTCTCCCTGGGCTCCTCCTGGCTGGTGCACATTGCTCCTTACTTAGGGCTTCTAAGGCCTTTCTTGCTCTGGAGCTGCACTATACCAAAAGAACAAGCTCACTAAAGAAATATCACTCATAAGAGTGGTAGATAGCCTGTGCTTAGTCTGGGTCAAGTCCAGTGGCTACATTGGGTGAAATCCTGAACCTATGGAAATCAACATCAAAACTCCCATATCATTCATCATCATCAATGGGAAATGTCAGTGTGGACAAATAATGGTCTGCGGGCTGCAAAGTCAACAATCCATCCCCTTTCATAAGCAATGAATTCACCTTAGAAAATGAATTGTATACTTGTTGCAGAAAACATGTTCCCCACACATTGGGGCTACGTCTACACTGGCCCCTTTTCCGGAAGGGGCATGTAAATTTCACTAGTCGTCGTAGGGAAATCCGCGGGGGATTTAAATATCCCCCGCGGCATTTAAATAAAAATGTCCGCCGCTTTTTTCCGGCTTTTAAAAAAGCCGGAAAAGAGCGTCTAGACTGGCCCCGATCCTCCGGAAAAAGTGCCCTTTGAAGTAGGAATAAGACCCTCCGGAAAAGGGCACTTTTTCTGGAGGATCGGGGCCAGTCTAGACGCTCTTTTCCGGCTTTTTTAAAAGCCGGAAAAAAGCGGCGGACATTTTTATTTAAATGCCGCGGGGGATATTTAAATCCCCCGCGGATTTCCCTATGACGACTAGTGAAATTTACATGCCCCTTCCGGAAAAGGGGCCAGTGTAGACGTAGCCTGTCTGTGTGATGTTCTGTCTTATGTTACTACTCTTGAAAGGCCTGATTCAATTAGAACCACACGCCACCCACTTGCAGGTGGGTTTTTATTGATCCTGGTCTTCAAGGTGTCTGCACGTTACATGGGAAAGAAGTGTCCCTACAACTCACAAGGCACTTCACTGAAGCTTAGGCAGTCTGTAGAGTGTCACACACCATTGGACGAGTCCATCCAACTGTTGCCCACCTTTTCCATTGGGAATGGTAAGTAAAGTGATTCTCTGGGGGGGTGGAGCGGGAAGCCTGTGGTAGCTTAAAAAAAATGAAAAGAAAAATAAGATGAGGCAATGGAAAAAACCCACCATTACACAAATCCTTCTCACGTGGCCAAAGAGTACACTCCACAGCTGTTAGCTTTGTTTTGCATATTTTACATATTTACAGATACGAAATATTTCCAAACATCCCTGTGTTTATTTTAAAATCCATCACTGAAATGTCTGGCAAAAGAGACCCAGTGGAAATATAGTCACTGGGCGACTTTTGCTCCAACTGTTTTTAATATACTCCCATTGCTCCCACTAAAATCAGTAACAAACCTCCCACTGATTCCTAAAGGAGATGGAGCTGACCCCTTATTTTCCCCACTTCCATATTACAGCATTGACCTTCAGCCAACCAGCCTTCAAACAGATGAGGCAGAGGTTTAAAAAAGTAAGGACAGTCCCTGCAGTCTAGGGAGGGATTTTTGTTCTCCATAGCAAAATGCTAACACACACACACACACAAAATGGATGTGTGGGTGGGGTGGAATCAAATCATCCAAAATTACCCCTCCAGTAATTGAATAGCTTTTCCCAGCTGGAAATGGAGCAGGCAGGCAGGCTTCTTAAGATCCAGGAGGGGAAAGACCTTTGAATTTGCTTCCCCTTACTTCCATTGGTAAAGAACTTCAGGCTACATCTAGACTGCATCCCTCTGTTGACGTAGGGATGCAAATCAAGCACATTGAAATCGCTAATGAAGCAGGAATTTAAATATCCTGTGCCTCATTAGCATAAACATGGTTGCCGCTTTTTTTGGAAACGTAGTCTTTTCGAAAAAAAATAGTCTAGATGCGGATCTGTGAAAAATGAAGCCTTTTTTGACAGATCCTGTATTCCTCAAAGATTGAGGTTTACAGGATCAGTTGAAAAAGGCTTTATTTTCGACAGATCCACCTCTAGACTGCAGGGGTTTTTTTTTCGAAAAAACTCCATTTAGAAAAAAAGCGGCTGCCATGTTTATGCTGATAAGACACAGGATATTTAAATCCCGTCTTCATTAGCAATTTTTACGTGCCTAATCTACATCTATCTGTCAGCACAAAGGTGCAGTCTAGATACACCCTCATACTAACTACCCCTCCTCCAACGCCCCAGCCCCCTCGGGGTTAGGATAGATTTTGTCATCCCCATTTGTAAAAAGGTGGGCAGGTACACTGATTGTCAGTGTGCTTAATTTCATCACATCAGCAAACACAGGGCTAGAAGGTCCCACTGGATTCCCCAGTGTGAAATTCTGTATAGCCCAGGCCACATATTTCACCTAATACCTTTCTACTGAACTTGCTGACTTTAGCTAGTCTAATGTATTTTAATAATAGCACTCAGAGACCCCTGAGTCCCACTCTAGTTTTACGCCCTTTAACTGGGCCTCCATTTCCACAGCCTTTATCCACCCATTCGGGGGAGGCGCTGCTCAGGTTGCTGTTCTGTCCAGGGGAAGGAGCACAGGGACTGCTCACCTGAGAAGCATAAGTGGACAAGAGCAGGGAGGAACAGAAACAGTGGGGACTGGAAGGAGCCCTGGTCCATACTCCCAACCTATAAAAGTAGCTGACCAGGCCATGAAGAAGTAGGCAGGATGTAAGCTGCTCAACAAAAAATTGTACAGTAATTTCCCATAGCACACAGCTGGTGTAAAGGGGGGAAGCAAAGGCAGCATTGTGCCTCT